>NC_057795.1:88316669-88627201 GCF_018294505.1 Triticum aestivum | reverse complement strand
GATTTTCGCGGGGCCCCACGAGGTCAGCTGGGCGTAACCCCCATTCATCGAACAGAGGCATCTGCCTCGCGAACTCGGCCCTGCCCGAGCAAAGATACAGGAGGCCGCCGCCATGCCGGATGTCGCCCGGTGAGGGGTCGCCAGTCAGGACCTTCCTCAGCGTTTCAGGCGCAAGATCCCCCTTCTGAAGCCTCATGCAGTCTTGATACCCAGTTAGGGTCCACATTGGTCGAGAGTGGCGCTGAAGAGGGGCAATGCAACACTGGAGGAACTCCTTCACCACCTTAGGCGTATTCATGCCAAGCGTCCTCAACCTCTTGAATCGGCGCCAGATAAAGGCGCTCAAGGTTTCGGGCTTGAAATGCCCGAATCTTGTCAACATCCAGGACC
Source organism: Triticum aestivum (assembly GCF_018294505.1). NCBI lineage: Eukaryota > Viridiplantae > Streptophyta > Magnoliopsida > Poales > Poaceae > Triticum > Triticum aestivum. The sequence goes on along the minus strand of NC_057795.1, from coordinate 88,626,811 downwards.
ACTACAAGGTCTGGGGCAGCGCCAAGAACAAACTGAACTCCCTGGTTGACCTCGCCTCATCCATCATCGACCCCTACTACATCAAGATGAAGGATCCAAAGAAGGACAAGGACACCTGGCACAGTGTTTGGCATGAGAGACTAGATGAAGAACACGTTAAGTACGCGGCCAATGATGCTTACACAAGCTACGAGATGTACAGGCGGATCGTTGACATGAGAAGTGTCTTGTTCATGCCCCAGCCAAGGGATCGAGCCGCAGAGCAGTGGCAGGAGCATCACAAGAAGTAGATGACTAGACGATAGTTTCTCCTACTTTAGAATGCATGAAATTGTTTATTGAGGTGTGTGCAAATGATCTGTATAGTCACTTATGTAATTGGATGTTTATTTCAGTTATATATATACATGTTATTCTTCTGTAGACAGAGCAAATCACATGGCTTATTAGCAGCAATCGTCTATGTTATTATTGGTCTTCGCACACATTTCTGATCACGGTCCTGTTTGCCGCGTATCACACACATATTTTTCAGTTGAACCGATTCCATTGTGTTGTGCAATAAAGGCTGCAAAGAGGGATCTACACCAGCAAGGTCTATCGAGGTCTTTGTTTTGTAATTTTTGACATTTTGTGTTTTTTGAACTCATGTTGATTGGCTTGAAGAAGGTCTATCTCGTTACTTTTTGATAATTTTTTATATGCAAGCAACTAGTTTGCATTTTTCAAAGTTTTTTGTATGAACAGAATCGCACACGAACTTAATATAGTAACCGTCTGTGTTATAATTTCTCATCACAAATAGTTCATCCGAGTGGGCTATTTGCTGCGTATCACACACATCTGGTTTACATGAATCGTTCAGTTCTTTTGGCTGATTGCAAATGCCGCATATCACACACATCTTGTTAAGATGAACCATTTTCGTTCTCTTGCCTAATCGATAACACTTTGTCCGAGTGAACTGTATGTCGTATATCACACACACCTTGATCTGGCTGACCGTTTCTGTTGCATTACCTAATAGCACATAGTTAATCAGAGGGGACTGTATGCCGTATATCACACACACATTGATATGACTTCCCGTTTCCGTTGTTCTTCCTCATCGCAAAAAGTTCTGCTGGATCAACCATATGCCCTTCATCGCACACGCAAGTAAAATCTAAACCGTGTTTGATGTATCCCTCATCGCAAATGTTTTGGACATTTTTAACGTTTCTCTGACACCACCGTTTGCGATTATTGCATCGCACATAGTTTCTCGAAGGGTCTCTGGTCATAGTGTCGCGTTAGCAGCATCCTGCAATAGTGTACTTTTCGATCTATACACCAAAAATACCAAAAATATTTTCTTTACCATTTATCTATCTCTATCAGATCTCACTTTTGCAAGTAACCCTGAAGGGATTGACAACCCCTTTATCGCGTTGGGTCCAAGTTGTTGATTGTTTGTGCAGGTATTCGGTGACTTGTTCATTGTCTCCTACTGGATTGATACCTTGGTTCTCAAACTGAGGGAAATACTTACTCTACTTTACTGCATCACCCTTTCCTCTTCAATAGAAAAACCAACACAAGATCAAGAGGTTGCAGGATGAATTTCTGGCGCCGTTGCCAGGGACATTTATGCCAAGTCAAGTCAAGATTTGTCTCTCGTCAACTTGCCAATTTCTGGCGCCGTTGCCGGGGAGATTTACGCCAAGTCAAGTCAAGATTTGTCTGCCGTCAACTTGCCAATTTCTAGCGCCGTTGCCGGGGAGATCTACGCCAAGTCAAGCCATACCAAGTACCCATCATAAACTCTCATCTCTTGCATTACATTATTCGTCATTCGCCTCTCATTTTACTCTCTCTCACTTCCAAAACGATTTTCGAAAAGATTTTCCTTCTCTTTCGCCCTTCTTCCGTTTGATCTTTTGTTTACTAGTGTTACCATGTGCCTTCTTTTTGCTTGCATATTCACTTGCTAAAAGTTTATGGATCCTCATCCACTTGCTAATATTTTTAAGAGATCCAATTATGATGAACCAGTTGCTTGTGAGTTTTGTACACTACATTATCTTTATGAAGTTTTGCTTGAGATTCATGAATCTGAAAATTCTGATGAAGAAATTTATGAAGAGATTCACGATACCTCCTTGAATAAAAAGCATGATTGCAATGATTTTAGTATAAATTCTATTGATGTCAGTTGTGCTAATAATATGCAAAACCCTAAGCTTGGGGATGCTAGTTTTGCTATGTCCACTACTTGTTACAATTATCATGATTGGGGTGATAGTGCTTCTTATGATCTTGAAAATTTATTTAAACCCCATGATGAATATGAGATTGATAATAGTGTTTGCAATAGTATTGAAAGTGGGTTTGGAAAAATGTCAACTTTAGATCCCACATATTTGGAAAATGTTCAATCTTATGAAATTTTTGATAAAAGTGGGTTTGGAGAGGTCATGACTTTAGATAATGTTGAACCCACTATTTTAGATTTCAAGGAATTTAATTATGATAAATTTTATTTAATAGATTGTATTTCCTTGTTGCAATCCATGTTGAATTCTCCCCATGCTTATAATCAAAACAAAGCTTTTACTAAACATATCGTTGATGCCATGATGCAATCTTTTGAAGAAAAGCTTGAATTGGAAGTTTCTGTCCCTAGAAAAATTTATGATGAGTGTGAACCTACTATTAAGATTAATAGTAAAGGTTATGAGTGCCATGCTTTGTGTGATTTGGGTGCTAGCGTTTCCACGATTCCGAAAACTTTATGTGATGTGTTAGGTTTCCGTGAATTTGATGATTGTTCTTGAAATTTGCATCTTACGGATTGCACTATTAAGAAACCTATGGGAAGGATTAATAATGTTATTATTGTTGCAAATAGGAATTATGTGCCCATAGATTTCATTGTTCTTGATATAGATTGCAATCTTACATGTCCTATTATTCTTGGTAGGCCTTTCCTTCGAACGATTGGTTGAATTATTGATATGAAAGAAGGAAACTTTAGATTCCAATTTCCGTTAAGGAAGGGCATGGAACAATTTCCTAGGAAGAAAATTAAATTGCCATATGAATCTATTATGAGAGCCACTTATGAATTGCATACCAAAGATGAGAATACCTAGATCTATTCGTGTTTTATGCCTAGCTAAGGGCGTTAAACGATAGCGCTTATTGGGAGGCAAGCCAATTTTATTTTTTGTTCTTTACTCTGTGTTCCTGTTTAATAATAAATAATTCATATAGCCTCTGGTTAGATATGGTTTTATGTTTAATTTAGCGTTTGTGCCAAGTTAAACTTTTAGGATAGCTTACGGTGATAATTGTGTTGATCTTGCTGAAAAACAGAAACTTTTGCGCCCAGTCAATAATTTCCAGAATTTTATTAAAACGTGATTTTGATCAGATTCTTTTTCTCTAGATTGGTGCACAAATTTCCCTGGTCGTCCTATTTTTTCAGAATTTTTGGGGCTACAGAAATATTCGAGAGTTACAGATTGGTACAGACTGTACTGTTTTTGACAGATTCTGTTTTCTATGTGTTGTTTGCTTATTTTGATGAATCTATGGGTAGTACCAGGAGGTATGAACCATGAAAAAGTTGGAATACAGTATATATTACACCAGATTAAATAAATAATGAGTTTGCAACAGTAACTTAAAGTGGTGATTTATTTTCTTATACTAACGGAGCTCATGAGATTTTCTCTTGAGTTTTGTGTTGAAGTTTTCAAGTCTTGGGTAAGCATTTGTTGGACTAAGGAATAAGTAGTGGCAAGAGCCTAAGTTTGGGGATGCCCAAGGCACCCCAAGGTAATATTCAAGGACAACCAAAAGACTAAGCTTGGGGATAACCCCGGAAGGCATCCCCTCTTTCGTCTTTGTCTATCGGTAACTTTACTTCAGGCTATATTTTTATTCACCACATGATATGTGTTTTGCTTGGAGCATCTTGTATAATTTGAGTATTTGCTTTTTGGTTTGCCCCAATCATCCTTGCTGTACACACCTTTTGGGAGAGACACACATGAATCGTGATTTATTAGAATAATCTATGTGATTCACTTATATCTTTTGAGCTAGGTAATATTGCTCTGGTGCTTCACCTATATCTTTTTTAGAGCATGGCGGTGCTCTTATTTTATAGAAATTCATGAACTGTCATGCTTAACTTATATTATTTTGAGAGTCTTTTAGAACAGCATGGTAATTTGCTTTGGTTATAAGTTTAGTCCTAATATGATAGGCATCCAAGAGGGATATAATAAAAACTTCTATATAAAGTGCATTGAATACTATGAGAAGTTTGATTCTTTATGATTGTTTTGACATATGAAGATGGTGATATTAGAGTCATGCTAATGGAGTAATTATGAATTTGAGAAATACTTGTGTTGATGTTTGTGAGTCTCGTAGCATGCACATATGGTGAACTGTTATGTAACGAAGTTGGAGCATGAAGTATTGATTGATTGTCTTCCTTATGAGTGGCGGCCAGGGACGAGCGATGGTCTTTTCCTACCAATCTATCCCCTAGGAGCATGCGTGTAGTACTTTGTTTCGATGACTAATAGATTTTTGCAGTAAGTATGTGAGTTTGTTATCACTAATGTTGAGTCCATGGATTATACGCACTCTCACCCTTCCACCATTGCTAGCCTCTCTTATATCGCACAACTTTCATCGGTACCATACACCCACCATATACCTTCCTCAAAACAGCCACCATACCTACCTATTATGGTATTTCCATAGCCATTCCGAGATATATTGCCATGAAACTTTCCACCGTTCCCTTTATTATGACATGCTTCATCATTGGTATATTGCTTTGCATGATCATGTAGGTGACATCGTACTTGTGCCAAAGCCACATTTCATAATTCTTTTATACATGTGACTCTTGATTTATTGCACATCCCGGTACACCGCTGGAGGCATTCACATAAAGTCATATTTTTTTCTAAGCATTGAGTTGTAATTTTCCGAGTTGTAAGTAAATAGAAGTGTGATGATCATCATTATTAGTGCATTGTCCCATGTGAGGAAATAAAAAAAATAAAAGAGGCCATAAAAAAGAAGAAGAGAAAGGCCCAAACAAAAAATTAAGAGAACAAGAGAGAAGGGGCGATGTTACTATCCTTTTTCCACACTTGTGCTTCAAAGTAGCACCATGATCTTCATGATAGAGAGTCTCTTATTTTTTCACTTTAATGTACTAGTGGGAATTTTTCATTATAGAACTTGGCTTGTATATTCCAATAATGGGCTTCCTCAAATGCCCTAGGTCATCATGAGCAAGCAAGTTGGATGCACACCCACTTAATTTCTTTTTCATCTTTCATAAACTTATAGATCTAGTGCATCCGTTGCATGGAAATCAATACTCACTCACATTTATATCTATTGATGGGCATCTCCATAGCCCGTTGATACGCCTAGTTGATGTGAGACTATCTCCCTCTTTTTGTCTTCTCCGCAACTACCATATTCTCTTCCACCATAGTGTTGTGTCCATGGTTCATACTCATGTATTGCGTGAAAGTTGAAAAGGTTTGAGAACATCAAAGTATGAAATAATTGCTTGGCTTGTCATCGGGGTTGTGCATAATTTTAGTATTTTGTGTGATGAAGATGGAGCATAGCCAGACTATATGATTTCGTAGGGATAAGCTTTCGGCCATGTTGTTTTGAGAAGACATAATTGCCTTGTTAGTATGCTTGAAATATTATTGTTTTTATGTCAATATTAAACTTCTGTTTTGAATCTTTCGGATCTGAACATTCATGCCACAATAAAGAGAATTCCACGGATGAATATGTTAGGTAGTATTCCACATCAAAAATTCTGTTTTTATCATTTACCTACTCGAGGATGAGCAGGAATTATGCTTGGGGATGCTTGATACGTCTCCAATGTATCTATAATTTTTTTGTTCCATGCTATTATATTATCTGTTTCGGATGTTTTATATGCACTAATATGCTATTTTATATTATTTTTTGGACTAACCTATTAACCTAGAGCCCAGTACCAGTTTCTATGTATTGCCTCTTTTAGAGTTTCGCCAAAAAGGAATACCAAACGTGTTGGGGATATAACTATTGGTATGACCTGCCCAGGAGGGGCCGAGTCATACTTGCAAATATTCTGGAAGCACAAGACCCAGGATATAGATGGCGGTTTAGTTAAGGGCCCAAGGCACAGAGGCGGCTTAAGGCCCGTAGTGATAAACCGCCATATATGCATGACTTGTATTGTAAGGCAAAATAGTTAAGAGACCAAGCCGTACACTGTTTATGAGCCGGCCGGGACACTCCAGAGCCGCTGGGCATCGACCTCTGTATATAAACGGATGACCTGGCAGCGGTTGAGGGCAAGTAACATCAAATTGAGAGCTAGGTCAAGCGATTCGCTCCCTGGTTATCGAGACATAAGCAATCCCACTCAAAACTGTATTGTAGGCTTTTACCTTCATCATAAGGGGCCGAACCAGTATAAACCTCGTGTCCTTTGTCCCGATTAACCCCTTCAAGCTTCCTAGTTGCGATGGCTCCATGACTAAGTCCTTTCACTAGGACATCTATCGTGACAATTCCACGACAGTTGGTGCCCACCGTGGGGCGAGCGCACGGTGGATTTGAGTTCTCGAAGGGCAGCTTCGAAGGGCTCAAGGGATACGCTATGGGCCGGATGACCAAGAGTAGTCGCGGCAAGCTCTACATCGATTACGTAGGCTGGGGCCCTGACGCTGGCTCAATTGAGTACGGATACCGGGTCCCCTTCGGCGGAATTCACGTCTTCATCGACAAAATCAGCGAGGCAGGCCCTGAGCCGGACATCTGCACCGACCTCGTCAAGACGGCTTAGCGTGCGAGACCTGCCCGGGCTCCGCCTGCTGTGAAACGTGCCTTCGTGGGATGCATCCATGAAGGGCTCTCTGAAGGATATGCATCTGGTGGTGAGATGGCCATCTACTCTGATGGTGGGTCATCCACAGGTGAGACGGATTCATTGTATCAACTGCAAGACGGCGGGCTCAGGGGCTGTTTTGATGGCAGCAGTATTCCGAATTGCTTCGAGCCGCCGAGCAGGGTTGGGATCTTCATGGCCGGCACACAACCTATCCAAGACTCCACAACTACAGTAGCCATGACCTCCGGGTCAGCAGCAGCCGAGGCAGGAGGCCTTGTGCGCTTGCCGGCTCATGTGTTGATGGATCTCACAGATAAGTTGACCACTCTGTTAACCGCCGTGGTCAACCCGGCGGATCAGGCTCGACATGATGCGGAAGTGGCACCGTTAAAATTGGATATGGTGCAGGCTAAAGAAGATATAGCAGCGGAAGATGTCAGGATAACCGCAGAGTAGACGTCTCTGGATGTTCAGGCTCAGCGGATTCAGGCACAGACTTTCCAACTCATGCAAGATCAGAACGCGTCTAATGAGGTCATGAAGAGAAGATACCAGAAGACCTAGTCTCAACTCCCTCTGGTTTATGATACTCGAAACCTCTTTCACACCCCTGGTGTAGGGCCCAATAACCCGCCGTGGCTCTCCCCACGTACTGAGACATACCAGGTTACAACACCCGGGGTTGGGGCGCCGGTTCAGCCACAGGTGATGGGGCTCCCCGCGTGAGCACGGCTTCACCTCAGTATGTACCAACACCTCCGGTCACTATTCTAACCCATTGGAGAACATGATAGAGGCAGCGACACGATTGGCGGCTCTCCCGATTGATGGCGACTCTCCGGCGGCGGTTGAAACCCGCCGGGTCAGAGAACTTCTTCAGACGGCCTTAGCACAATAGGAGGCGTACTCATACAGCCGGGACAGGATCCATTCGACCCCTAGTCCGAGTCGAAGCCCGAGTTATAGCAGGCACATGGATTCAGCAGCCGTTTCAAGCAACATCTGGCGCTGTAACCAGCCAGGTGGGCATGACCCGGCACGCCATGAGGCCTATCACTTGGTAGATCAAGACAGAATACGTCAAGAGGATCATCAGGCGACTTAGCAGGCGGCTGAGCAGGCGGCTCAGTTAACGGCTTACTAGCCGTATCCGGCTTAGCCAACGACTTCTATCGAGGTAGGTGTGGCCACCAGGACCGGAGGAGTCCCCTGTCTAGTGTCGGCTCTATGTAATGAGCGTTTGCCCAAGGATTTTAAGGGACCTAGGAAGGTGCCGAACTACACGGCCGACTTACGGCGCGATGCATGGATCGAAAGTTACGAGATGGCTATGGTGTTATTGGAGGTCAGTGATGCTGCGATGGCCAAGTACTTTACCATGATGTTGGATGGGACTGCCCGCACTTGGTTGAAAGGCCTGCCACCTAATTCAATCACTTCATGGGCGGAGCTAAAGGCCCGGTTCAACCAGAATTTCAAGGATACGTGCAAGCAGCCCATGTCAATTGTGGATTTGACGAATTGCAAGCAAGAGGAGGGTGAGTCTACAACACATTGGGTGCACCGGGTTAAAGCGATAATACATTCATCTAATAAAATGGATGCCGGCTCTGCAGTCTTAATGTTGGAGAAAAATCGCCGTTTTTTGCGTCTGAAACAAAAGTTGGGGCGGCTCAAGCGCGATTGTAATGATATGGGCACGCTGATGGCGGCTCTGGTCAAGTACGCCGATTCTGATAGTACCAAGGATCCCGAGTTTGATGATGACAAGACAGGGAAGGGAAAGAAGAATGGCAACAACGAGGGCCCTCAGCACAACCCAGTAAATCAAGTAGGTAATAAACGTAAGGCTGATGGTAGTTTGGATTTTGTGGCTAACACTAGTGCGTAGGGTAACAACCAACGACGCAAGGGGAGGCCACCTCCCCGGTCTGGCGGGTCTGGCCCCACACTTGTGCAATTATTGAACAAGCCCTGTCCAAGACACGTCACCCAGCAGAAGCTGGCTACCCATGTATGGAAGGACTGTATGATCATGAAGACCTTCAAACATTCCAACATGTTCAATGGTAACAATGGCCAGGGCGGCAGCTCAGGGGGCGGCGGTTTTCATGGCCCGAGCGACGGCTCAAACCCCAATTTTCAAAATTCTCAAGGCAGTCAAAGTGGATATAACCAACAATCTGGCTAGGGTGGTCAGCAACAGCAGCAAGGCGGATACCAGAGCAATCCAAGGCAGCTGAATAGTGGGCAATATCATGTGTTTACCACCAGTTTATGCAAACGAGACCAGAAGCTTCATAAGAGAGCTATGAGTGTTGTTGAGTCGGCAGTTCCTCGTTATCTGAGATGGTCGGAGTAGCCTATTCCATGGAGTAGGGAAGATCACCCTCCTCGGGTTGGTAATCCGGGTCACTTAGCCTTGGTGGTGGCCCCTCAAGTGGGTGGATATAAATTCACCAAGGTACTCATGGATGGAGGCAGCAGCATCAATATCCTTTATTATGAGACCTTCCATCGCATGGGGCTAACTGATAAGAGCCTTAAGCAGTCCAACACTGTCTTCCATGGAGTCGTACCCGGTAAATCAGCGTATCCCGTTGGTAAGATCGAATTGCAGGTAGCCTTTGGGGACGAATATGACTCCAGGGCCGAGAAATTGACGTTGGAAGTAGTCAAGATCAAGAGCCCATATCATGCTCTGTTTGGGCGACCGGCTTATGCCAAATTCATGGCACGGCCATGTTATGTGTATTTGCAGCTCAAGATGCCGGGTCATAAGGGAACCATTACGGTGCATGGGAGCCGGAAGGTAGCCTTGGAATGTGAAGAACGTGACGTGGCTTATGGTGAGTCGGTCTGTGCAACAGAAGAGTTAAAATTCTACAAGGACAATGTTGATCCGGCGGATATGACATCTTTAAAGAAGCCAACCATAGAGCATGAGCCGGTCATGAAGTTTATGTCGGCAGATGATACTAAGCTTGTTGATTTTGTTCCAGGCGATTCATCCAAACAGTTCAGTATCAGTGCTAATTTGGATCCCAAATAGGAAAGCACGCTCATCGAGTTCATCCGTTAGAACGGGGACATTTTTGCATGGAAACCTTCTGACATGCCAGGTGTACCGAGAGAACTCGCTGAGCACACTCTTAATATTGATCCAAAGTTTAAGCCGGTCATGCAGTTTCTCCGGCGGTTCAATGAGGAGAGGCGGAAAGCCATTGGTGAGGAGGTAGCCCGGCTCTTAGCAGCTAGGTTCATCATCGAAGTATTTCATCTAGAGTGGTTGGATAACCCGGTGCTGGTGCTAAAGAAAAAACGGCACTTGGCGTATGTGTGTGGATTACATGGATTTAAACAAAGCTTGTCCAATTGATCCTCTTGCTCTCCCTCATATTGATCAAATCACTGATGCCATGGCGGGTTGTGAGCGTTTGAGGTTTTTGGATGCTTACTCTGGTTATCATCAGATCAAGATGGCAGTTAAGGACCAAGAGAAGACGGCGTTCATTACTCCATTTGGAGCCTTCTGCTATGTGTCAATGCCTTTTGGGCTCAAGAGTGCCCAGGTAACTTACCAGCGATGTGTGCAGAATTGTCTTCATAATCAAATTGGGCGCAATGCTCATGCTGATGTGGATGACATAGTGGTAAAATCCAGAGAGAAGGAGACCTTGATTGATGATCTTAAGGAAACCTTTGACAATCTTCGGGTTTACAAGATGATGCTTAACCCCAGCCAAGTGTGTTTTTGGGGTGCCTGCACGCAAGTGGGTTTTCTGGTTTCTAACAGGGGCATCGAGGCTAACTCGGAGAAGATCAAGGCCATCACTTCTCTGGCCAAACCAGCATGTATCAATGACGTTCAGTGTTTGGCGGGTCATATCGCTGCTTTAAGCCGGTTCATAAGCCGGTTAGGTGAGAAGGCCATACCATTGTATCAAATGATGAAGACGACATATAACTTCATCTGGAGTGACACTGGCAACACTGCTTTTGAAGATCTGAAGAGACAGCTGGCTGAGCCGCCGGTTCTTGCTGCTCCCATTGATAAGGAGCATTTGTTATTATATGTGGCTGCTAACACGCGTGCCGTCAGCGTGGCCATCATGGTGGAGCGCAAGGAGGCTGGCAAGGAACACCTGCTTCAACGGCCGGTTTACTACATCAACGAGGTGCTTATTAAGTCCAAGCAACGGTATCCGCATTGGCAGAAGCTCGTTTATGGGGTGTTCATGGCAAGCCGGAAGCTTAAGCAATACTTCTTGGGCCACCCCATCACTGTGGTTACTTCTGCTCCTTTGGGGGATATCATTCAAAACAGAGAGGCCACAGGACGAGTCGCCAAGTGGGCCATTGAGCTTGGGCCTCATGGCTTAAAGTATGTGCCACACACAGCCATTAAATCTGAAGCACTAGTGGATTTTATCAACGATTGGACAAAGTTGCAGATGCCTGAAGAAAAGCCGGACAACACGTATTGGACAATTCATTTTGATGGGTCCAGGCAATTGGAGGAGTCAGGGGCTGGAGTTGTTTTGGCTTCCCCTTGATGTGACAAATTTTGTTATGTACTACGGTTGATGTTTCCCTGTACTAACAAAGCAGCTGAGTACGAAGCCTTACTCCATGGTCTCCGGATGGCTAAGGAGATGAGCTTAAGCCGGGTAAGGTGTTTTGGCGACTTAGATCTGGTGGCTCAATAGGTATCAGGCAAGTGGGATTCTAAGGATCCTCTCATGGCGGCTTATCACCGTGAAGTCGATGCAATTGCTGGACACTTCAAGGGTTATCAAGTGGAGCACATTGACCGCAGAAAGACCGAGGAGGCTGATGCTTTAAGCCGGCTGGAATCTCAGCGTAAGCCGGTGCCGCCTAATACTTTCTTGGATATTCTGCATAACCCTTCTGTCAGGTTACCCACAGAGGAGAACTTGGTTGTTCCTGACCCGGAAGCACAATTGGTGGCGGCTCTTCATGTCATTCCATATTGGACGTTGCCATATCTGGCTTACATGACCCGGGGCGAGTTGCCTGAGGATGAAACCTTGGCCAGGCAAATAACCCGGCGGTCTAAATCTATGATGATTGTCAGTGGCAAATTACATCATCGTAGTGTTACAGGGGCGTTTCAGCGTTGTGTCTCTCCTGAAGAAGGCCAATAAATTATTCATGAGATTCATGAAGGGGATTGTGGTCATCACGCCGGGTCTAAATCCCTTGTGGCTAAGGCTTTCCATCATGGATTCTATTGGCTGATGGCTCATGCTGATGCCGAGGACTTGGTCAGTAAATGTGATGGCTGTCAGAAGTTCTCAAGACGGGTTCATGTGCCGGCTCAAGAATTGAGAATGATTCCAATTACATGGCCATTTGCAGTCTGGGGGCTTGACATGGTTGGGACTTTTAAGAGGTCCAAAGATAAAAAGACCCACCTCTTGGTGGGGGTTGATAAATTTACAAAGTGGGTTGAGGCAGAGCCAGTCAGTAAGTGTGATGCAGTTACGGTGGTTCAATCCATGAAGAAGGTGATATTTCGCTTCGGCTTTCCACACAGCATTATAACTGACAATGGAGCTAATCTGTCTAAAGGCGCCACGGAAGAATTTTGTCAACATGAGCATATTAGGCCTGATGTTTCATCAGTGGCTCACCCCAAATCCAATGGTCAAGCCAAGAGAGCCAATCAGGAGATCTTGAAAGGCATCAAGCCCCGGCTTCTGGTCCCTTTGCAGAGGATGCCGGGTTGCTGAGTTGAGGAGTTACCCTCTGTTTTATGGATCATTAACACTACTCCCAACAGATCTACGGGTTATACGCCTTTCTTCATGGTCTACGGAGCTGAGGCGGTTCTCCCTAGTGACATCCGTCATGACTCACCTCGCGTGGCAGCTTATGTTGAAGCGGACAATGAGCAGGCGCGTCAAGATGCTCTTGACCTGTTAGATGAACAACGGGACTTCGCAGCAGCTCGTTCGGCGATTTACCAACAGGACTTGCACCGATATCACAGCCGACGAGTTAAGTCCAGAGCCTTTCAGGAAGGTGATTTGGTACTCCGGCTCATCCAAGATCAAACTGATGTGCACAAGTTATTCCCACCTTTGGAAGGGCCCTTTGTGGTCAGCAAGAACTTGAACAACGGGTCATATTACCTTATCGATGTTCGAGAGCGCAAAGACTCACGTAAGTCGGAGGAGGAGACCCGCCGGCCGTGGAATATCGCTCATCTTTGGCCTTACTACACTTGAGCCATAGGCTCTCCTGATGTACATATTTTGACAATGTATATATTATGATAAATAATAAAGCAGGACCTTTGTCCTTTTTTCCTTCCTCAAAGGTAAATTTGTCATTGTTATTGTCATTATTGTCTCACATGGTCACTTGGGGCCTGATCACATTTGATCCGGCTTAACCCGATTGATCCGACTTAACCCGCTTGATCCGTCTTACGATCGTATTCAAATCTAGCCGTTAAAAATTGTGATCACTAGGGGGCTTCCTGTTCAAACATAGGTCATATTCGAACCAAAGAGAACATAGCTGTCGGTACCCTTTTAATTGGCACACTGCCGAGCTCACTAGGGGGCTTCTTGATCGTATTCAAATCATAGCTTAACCCCTTTTGGGAACCGACTTTGATCGTATTCGAATCAGAGTCGTTAAAAACTCTCAAGGTCATTAGAGAGCTTCCTGTTCAAACATAGGTCGTATTCGAACCAAATAGAACACAGCTGTCGGTACCCTCTTGATCGGCCCAACGCCAAAGCCACTGGGGGCTACATGATCGTATTCGAATCCTAGCTTAACCCCTTTGGAACGGTTTACTGATCGTATTCGAATCAGCAGCCTTGAAGTTTTTTGTTATGTTTTGGTTTAAGTTTTCTTTGGAAACACCCTTTATTTAACTTGAGACTTTTCTGAGGTTTAGAAGTTTAAGTATGGTTATTTTTAACCCGGCTTAATATTGACTGATGAGTCGCCGATATATGAGCATGACTATACCTTTGCAAATTCTGGAGTCCAAAGACTGGGTTATCACCCTTACCGGTTGGGTCATATGAGCCGGCGACGCCAAGTTAAGAAGTCATAGGTGTAAGATCATAGTTGTGCTTTTTATAGCAAGTTCATCTATGATTCTTTTTAAAGTCCTTTTTACCCGCCTGGCGGTAAGCCGCCAAGGGATCTTGTAGTCTGTTTTCATATGTAGGACAGTTAAAAAAGGTCCGATCAAGCATACAATAAACAGATAAAAAGTAACACGGGTGGATATAACACAGCAGCTTAATGACATTAAGCGTTAAAACATGCACGATGGCACAACCAAAATAAAGTTATTCCTATTCTATTACAGGACTCCCTGAGTCCAAATAATTCACATTGTTTTTTAGTACATCCCAGGTATGAGCTGTCACGGCAGGTTAGCCTTCATGATTGGCCTGAAGCATCCAGGTTAGCCCTCTCCGCGTCTTTGCCCTGCTCCCTTTCCTGGAAGGTTGACGATGACCAGTCAATGTTGTTCAAAGCTTCAAATTCAGCTTCAGCATCAACTAGGCCGGCCGGGTCAAATTCAGGGGCGAAGGTGTGCTTACGGAGTGGGGGAATCAGACTGGTCACTTCATAGTGAGGCATTGGAATTCTCCGGTTCTCTTCATCATAACCCTCCTGGTACTTGGTCAGATCCACTTCATATGCTATCAGAGTAGCCACGGGGCGTATCTCTTTGACACAGGCGGTAAAGTCTGCCTCTTCAAAAGGAACGTCATCTTCCTTCAGGCTTGGATAGCCAGTGGCAATGTCAGCCGGGTCTAACTCTGGTAACGAAGCCTAGGCCCGGCTTAAAGCGTGTACCGCTCCGGCTCTTGCTGTTGACTGCCTCAGTTCATTGAATCGTTGAGGGAGCACGGAAAGCTTCTTCAAGACCTCTACCAGGAGGGTTGGCACTTCATTCGACAGAGCCACCGTGGCTAATGCACGTTGAGACCTGGTGTACAATTGCTCCACCAAAGTGTACACTGCCTTCAGCTTGATCAACATGTCTTGGTTCAAATTTGAGCTTCTGGGCCTGCATAAATGTGATCAGGTGAGTTAATTCCAGCTTTTTGATCAACCGAAAGGCTTAAATATTTAAGCACTTGCAGGGCGACTTACCAAAGATCGTTGATACCATCTCCGAGACATGACGCTTTAAACCGGTTAATTCACCATTGGCTTTTCCAAAGCCGCCTTGGCCTTTTCAGCTTGGTTAATCAATGCAGACTTTTCATCAGCCCAGGCTTTCTTTTCAGCTTCAAATTCTTTCTTCAGTTTTTCTTGTTCAAAAATGCTGAATTTGAACTTGGTGTCGGCCTTTTGGATTTCCGTCTCTTGGGCTTCAAGGCGGCTCTTCAGATCAGTCACCTCATATTCGAGTTGGCTCGTGGTGGCCTATACAAATACAGGGTCAAAATCAAGCCATTTTTCATGTAATATTAAAGTCCCAAGTCTTTTGCGAGCAACAACACTTGGCACTTGGGGGCTAATGTTACCGAAGATTTTTATTTTCAGTGGCGGTTCATAAGACAACGATTCATAAGAGTAAGTCCCAAGCATTTTGCAAGCAATAATACTTGGCACTTGGGGGCTAATGCATACACTGTTCAAAGATCTGTAAGTATTTTTTATATATTAAGGACCGGCTCAACCATGTTGGTTAAGCCGCCCCTTGGGGACTACAGAGTAAGCCGTACTTCCTATATGTGTTATTCATCTATGTTACTAATATCATTGAGTTTGTTTCTAAGTCTACAGTTTAAACATCATAAGCAGTAGACTTGGGGGCTAGCATAGTAAAGATTAATGAATAAGAGAGAACGGGTTATACCTCGAATTTCTGGTGCATCTGCTTCACCATATCAATCTCAAGGTTCCGGCTGTTGTGCACTTGGCTCATGTAACTAGAAAAGATGTCTCCAATACTCATATGAGCATACCAGGATTCCAAACGTAATAAAACTTTTGCGATGATCTTTCTTGGACTAGAAGCAAACCAGGAGACTTGGAGATGAAGTCGGAGAAGCAACGAGGCGGCCACGAGGGTGGAGGGCGCGCCCAGGGGGGTAGGGTGCGCCCCTACCTCGTGGGCCCCTTAGAGCTCTCCTGGCCTAATTCTTTTGTTCATATGTACTCTTATACCCCAAAAGCATCAGGGGGGCCACAAACGCACTTTTCCACCACCGCACCCTTCTGTACCCGTGGATCCCATCTAGGTGCCTTTTCTGTCGTCCTGCTGGAGAGGGATTCGATCATGGAGGGCTTCTACATTAACACCATTGCCCTTCCGATGAAGCGTGAGTATTTTACCACAGACCTGCAGGTCCATAGCTAGTAGCTAGATGGCTTCTTCTCTCACATTGATTCTCAACACCATTTTCTCGTCGATGTTCTTGGAGATCTATTCGATGTAATATTCTTTTGCGGTGTGTTTGCCGAGATCTGATGAATTGTGCATTTATGATCAGATTATCTATGAATATTATTTGAGTCTTCTCTTGTTTCTTATATGCATGATTTTATATCTTTGCAAGTCTCTTCGGATTTTCGGTTTGGTTTGGCCTACTAGATTGGTTTTTCTTGCAATGGGAGAAGTGCTTAGCTTTGGGTTCAATCTTGCGGTGTCCTTTCCAAGTGACAGTAGGTGCAGCAAGGCACGTATTGTATTGTTGCCATCGAGGATAAAAAGATGGGGTTTTCATCATATTCCCTGAGTTAATTCCTCTACATCATGTCATCTTACTTAATATGTTACTCTATTCATTATGAACTTAATACTCTAGATGCAGGCAGGAGTCGGTCGATGTGTGGAGTAATAGTAGTAGATGCAGAATCGTTTCGGTCTACTTGACACGGACGTGATGCCTATGTTCATGATCATTCCCATAGATATCGTCATAATTATGCTCTCTTCTATCAATTGTTCGACAGTAATTTGTTCACCCACCATATTATTTACTATCTTGAGAGAAGCCACTAGTGATACCTATGGCCCCCGGGTCTCTTTTCCATCATACAAGTTCTATTTTCCATCATACTAGTTCCCAATCTACTATTTTGCAATCTTTTACTTTCCAATCTATAAACCACAAATACCAAAATATTTACTTTACCGTTTATCTATCTCTATTAGATCTCACTTTTGCAAGTAACCGTGAAGGGATTAAGAACCCCTTTATCGCGTTGGGTGCAAGTTCTTGATCTTTTTTGTCCAGGTATTCGGTGACTTGTGCGTTTTCTCCTACTGGATTGATACCTTGGTTCTCAAACAGAGGGAAATACTTACTCTTCTTTGCTGCATCACTCTTTCCTCTTCAAGGAAAAAACCAACGCAAGCTCAAGAGGTAGCATTGGACTCCAATAAGCCTCTCCCGATAGAACCCCTCAGGGTTCCTGGCAGGGACCCTGCCAGAAACAACTCCCCTTTGATTGTCGGGATGCACCCTCTAGCTGGACCACTAGTCCTCGCAGATGAGGGATGCGCCCCCCGCGAATGAGGAGGTGCCACTAGTCCTCATTGCCGAGCCTCAGGCTCCAACTTGGGCAAGGCACACAGTCCATTTCATCCAAATTGGAGAACTTCCCGAAGAACAAGAAGATGCGGAAAGAGTAGCCCGGAGGTCTAGTATGTATCAGTTTGATGATGACACTCTGTGCAGAAGAAGGCCCAACAGTGTGAAATTGAAGTGCATTTGCCGGGAAGAAGGAAAGGAACTGTTGGCAGAAATATACAAAGGCATGTGGGGCTCCCACATTGGATCAAGGGCTTTAGTTGGGAAAGCATCCGGCAAGGATTCTATTGGCCCACAGCCCTCCAAGATGTGGTTGAGCTAGTGACCAAATGTGAAGCCTACCAGTTCCATTCCAAGAATATCCATCTGCGTGCCCAAGCACTTCAGACAATCCCTTTGTCATGGCCGTTTTCGGTCTGTGGGCTAAATATCCTCTGCCCTTTCCCCCGAGCTGTCGGGGGCTTTGAATTATTGTTTATTGCAATCGGCAAGTTTACAAAGTGGCCGGAAGTAGCTGCCATGAGAAAGGTGACTGCTCAGTCAGCTATCAAGTTCTTGAAAGATTTGGTGTGTCGCTTCAGGGTCCCTGCCCGAATCATCACTGACAATGGCACCCAATTCACGAGCTGCACCTTCATGCAATATGTTCATGCCCTTGGAAGCAGGATCTCATTTGCCTTTGTTGCACATCCCAAAAGCAATGGACAAGCTGAGAGGGCGAATGCTAAAGTGCTGCCAGGCCTTAAGACAAGAATGTTTAATAAGCTGTTGAAGTGCGAAATGCGGTGGATCGATGAGCTGCTGGTGGTTCTTTGGTCCCTCAGAACGACACCAAATCGAGCTATCAGGCAGACTCCCTTCTCCCTAGTCTATGGGGTAGAAGCAGTTATCCCCATGAAGTAGCACAGGAACAACACCGGCATGATGATGATGTGCTTCTCGAGGAGAACCATCTCCGGGCTTCTGCGCGTGTTGTACGCTACCAACAAGCCTCGCGTCACTATCACAGCCGCATGGTTCATGCCCGTTGTTTTGAGGAAGGCGGTCTTAGGCGCGTTCAGTCCGCCAACGGTACAAACAAGTTGTCACCAAAGTGGGAGGGCCCTTATCGGGTAGTACGAGTCACTAGACCTAGCGCAGTCCGTCTGGAGACCGGAGATGGCATTCAATTGCAAAACTCATGGAATATTGAGAATCTCCACAGGTTCTATCCGTAAGGCGCGGCTGTTGGTGTCACGCCCAATATGCGACCCTATCCAAAAGGAACTTGAAGGTCCCACCAAGGATAGACCCGCATATTGAAACGCTTTTGCAAGGTGGATATCATTACATCAACATTACATAATAGATGGGGATACATACATAAGGCACACAATGCCACACGAATACAACATCACAATACATCAGAGCACCATCCGACTATGGATGAAACACAAACAGAAAATCAAACGACATCCACCCTGCTAGCCCAGGCTGCCGACCTGGAACCTATCCCCTGATCGAAGAAGAAGCAGAAGAAGACTCCAAGACAAGCAAACATCCCTCTCGCGTAATGATCATCGCATAACTTGTACCTGCAACTGTTGTTGTAGTAATCTGTGAGCCACGAGGACTCAGCAATCCCATTACCATGGGTATCAAGACTAGCAAAGCTTAAAGAGAAAGGAAGGGGTAAAGTGGTGAGGCTGCAGCAGCGACTAAGCATATATGGTGGCTAACATACGGACATAAGAGCGAGAAGAGAGCAAGCAGAACGGTCGTGAAGCTACAAATGACCAAGAAGTGATCCTGAACTCCTACTTACGTCAAACATAACCCAGAAACCGTGTTCACTTCCCGGACTTCGCCGAAAAGAGACCATCACGGCTACACACGCGGTTGATGCGTTTTAGTTCGGATCTGGTGTCAAGTTATCTACAACCGGACATTAACAACTTCCCATCTGCCTATAACCGCAGGCACGGCTTTCGAAAGATTATACCCTGCAGGGGTGTCCCAACTTAGCCCATGACAAGCTCTCGCGATCAACGAAGGAATAGACCTTCTCCCAGGAAGACCCGATCAGACTCGGAATCCCGGTTTACAAGACCTTTCGACAATGGTAAAACAAGACCAGCAAGACCGCCCGATGCGCCGACAATCCCGATAGGAGCTGCACATATCTCATTCTCAGGGCAACACCAGATAAGTCAAGCTACGAGTAAAACCAGCCCTCGAGTTGCCCCGAGGTGGCCCTGCAGGTTGCTCAGTTCGGACCAACACTTAGACAAGCACTGGCCCGGGGGGGCTAAAATAAAGATGACCCTCGGGTTCGCCGACCCAAGGGAAAGGGATAGGTGGTGGTGAGGCAAATGGTAAAACCAAGGTTGGGCCTAGCTGGAGGAGTTTTATTCAAAGCAAACTGTCAAGGGGGTCCCATAAATCACCCGACCGCGTAAGGAACGCAAAATCCGGGAACATAACACCGGTATGAAGGAAACTAGGGCGGCAAGAGTGGAACAAAACACTGGGCAAAAGGCCAAGTCTTCCACCCTTTACCAAGTATATAGATGCATTAATAATATAAGAGATATTGTGATATCCCAATCAAAATCCTGTCCACCATGGAGAAATCTTCAACTTCACCTACAACTAGCAACGCTATAAGAGGGGCTGAGCAAAGCGGTAACATAGCCAAACAACGGTTTGCATAGGAAAGGTGTGAAGGTTAGAGGTTCATGGCAATTTGGGATTGCTTGATAAACATGTAATAGGTAGCGCAGCATAGCGATAGAACGAAACAACTAGCATAGCAATGATAGTAGTGAGATCCAGGGTAGCGGTCATCTTGCCTGAAATCCCGCAAGGAAGAAGAACGTGTCCATGAAGAAGACGAACGGATGAAGCCGAACCAAGCGTAGACGAACGAATCCTCACGATCGCAACGAAACGGGAACTATCGAGAAGAAGCACACAACATAGTAAACACACAACACATGAACATGACATGATGCACAGCAAGCATGATGCATGACAAAGCTACATGAAGCTACTCATGGCAAGAGATGATGCAAACACGAGCAACATGTCAAGGCAAGTTTAAATGAGGCCGGGAACAACATATAACAATTCTGGTAAGTCCTCATATGCAAGTTTCGAAATTGTTCCAGATCTGAATAAACATTATGTTCAAGTTATTAAACAGCAAGTTAAGATGCACCAAGATGATCTACACGAGATTCTAGTCAAGTTACATATAAAGATCATTTAGTTCGGAGCTACGGCCTAGAAGATATGAGGAAAACAAGTTAAACATGGCATTGATGCAAAATGCATACAAATATCAAGCAAACACACCAAAACAAGGATGCAACATGATAATATGAAACTACATGCAATTCTAAGCAAGTTTCATATAGAGCACACTCAAAACGGAGCAACGGTTCAACACACACACATGAAACTAGTTTAAAGGACAAGCTGTCCAAAACAGCAACTAGGCATATTGCAAGCATCAAAACAACATGCTACAACAACCCAACATGATAACAAATGTCATGGACATGATGTACAGGTAAAGCATTACAAAACATGAACACTGAGATATCTCCAGAAATCACTAGAACATGCTCAAACACACATGCTAAGATTGCAAGTTATAACAATTTCAGACTTTGCAGAAAATAACATCACGATCCAATGTTCAGACCTATCAAACATGTTACAGGAACTTATCATGGCAAACAAATGCATGGCATGAATCTACTAAATGCGTAGATCAAAAGTCCCTTACTGACCATAAGCCAAAAAGGATCAGAAAATATGATGGCACCCACGTAAACATAGCAAGTTATTAAACAGATTCATACATGGTAGAAACATAATTATCAAGGCATGTAGATGAGCTTGTGCAACTCACTACAGAGCATTACATGGCATGGAAAGGCACCCAACAGTAAGAAGGCATATTTGTGAAGCTAAGCATGGCAAGATCAAGGTCATAGGGTGCATGGAACACTAGGAAAACACATGGGAACAAGTGAACTTAATGTAAACAGGCTGACAGCAACATTATGAAGCAACTTTGGAGCAAGATTACAACAAGCTACAACAACCTATAAATGCAAACAGGGGCATGGATGGATAGAAGATGACATGTAGATCAAAACATGTTTATAGAACATCTCCAAATTATGCATAGAATGATTAGTAGAGGCATGTTTATATAGCATCACGAAATAACAGATTCAGCCTAGCAAAACAGCAACATCATGTACCCTACTTAACAAGCTCGATACACTCACAAGTCATTGCATGACAAGATAAGCATAGCATCATCAATAAGACATGTTTGTGAAACAAAACAAGTCAAGAACAAGTCCATAGCATGCAAGGATCAACTATAGCAACCTTGGCCAAATTGAATAACATGTAAACAATCTGCCAGGAAACATTTTGAAGCAAAAGTAGAGCACGAAAATGACATGCTAGACTACTCCATAATTTCAACAAAGGGCATGAATGGATAGACAATTACCAATTGTTCAAAACACCCTTACTGAAGTATCTCAAAATATGCATGGATCTCTCTCTAGCATCAAGTTTACATGGCATGAAAATAACAGCAGAACAGGGACTGAAATCAGCAACATCATGATGCCTAGTTTACATGCTTGTGCTAGTCACCACATTGATCACAAAAATACATGGTAAGCACCTCTATAAAGAAGACATAGCATAGTTCAAAACACATGTAGACATCAACCTCAAAGGATGCACACATCAATCATGGAAAAAATGACAAAAGAGCTCGTTCTGATAACAGACAGCAGAAAACATCATGAAGCACTCTTACGACGATGACTCAGGTATCAATATGAGCTCAAATGAATATGATGCAATGGAATGAAATGATGTACTCGTCGAGTCGAACAATTTGACATATTACACGCATGAAACGGAGCTACGGATGCAGAGATACGGCATGATGAACATGGCATGAAAATTACAGAATCTGGGGACTTAGCAGAATTTACCCTCCGAAAAGTCAACTCGGGACGGAGATATCCGGGACGCGGGGATCCCGTTTGGTTCAACTCCTGGTGGATCTCGTCCATCTTCTCTGGATCCGACCGGAGAAGAACTCCGGCAAGCGGCGGGCGGCTCCGGCGAGGTTGGTGGACGGTGGAGGCAACGGGGAAGGCGCCGGCAGGGTCGGGGACGACGGGGCCGAACCGGTCCGGGCCGGATCTGGTCGGGGCGGCGCCCGGCGAGCGCGAGCGGCGCGGAGCACGGAGGAGCTCCGCCGAGCGCGGCGGCGGACGACGGAGGAGCCGCGGGGCGGCGCTCTCGGGGCCGGGGAGGACGCGGCGAGCGACGGGAGGCGATGCGCGGGCCGGGGAGGCGCGGGCCGGCAGAGGCGGAGGCGCAGCCGGGCGGTGGCAGGGCGAGCGGCGAGGTCCGGCGACGTCCGGAACGGGGAGCCGGCGACGGGCGAGGTCGGGGTCCGGCGAGGCTGCCGCGGGAGGTGGGCGCGGGCGGTGGCACGGAGATGGGCCCGCGAGGGCCAGTCTCGGGCCCGAGCGGGCCGGCGCGGTGGAGGGCGGCGTGGGCGGCATGGGCGACGTGGCGGCAGGCGATTCGCCGAGGGACAGCGGGCGGACATGTCCGTCAGTGGAGGAGAAGGTGTCCGGCGGCGCGAGGGGAATTTCTAGGGTTTCGGGGGGAGAATTCATTCGCGAATTTTCGGGGGGATCACATATTTATAGGTAGAGGGAGCTAGGAGTGTCCAAATGAGGAGCGGTTTTCGGCCACGCGATCGTGATCGAACGGCCGAGAGCATGGAGTGGAGTTAGATGGGTTTTGGGCCAGTTTGGAAGGGGTGTTGGGCTGCAAAGAGAAGGAGGCTTTTCGGTTACCCGGTTAACCGTTGGAGTATCAAACGACCTCCAAATGGCACGGAAATTGACAGGCGGTCTACCGGTGGTATACCAAGGCCACTTGGCAAGCCTCGGGCCATTCCGAGAAAGTTTAATACCCACTCACAACAGGAGGCGAAAAGGTGAATGCCGGAGGACATAGGAGCGCCGGATTGCAAAACGGACAACGGGGAAAATGCTCGGATACATGAGACGAACACGTATGCAAAAATGAAATGCACATGATGACATGATAAAATGCAACACGCAAGCAAATGACATGGCAACAACGACGAATAGCTGGCAGACACCTGGCGCAACGAATCCGGGGCGTTACAACACTCCTCCACTAACAAGAGATCTCGTCCCGAGATCTTAGGACCGAGACGGGAGAGAAAAAGGATGAGGTGAAACAAGAACTCAAGAGAAGAAGCAAAGAATCGAGAGCACTCGAGAAAAAGAGAGGAACAAAGAGAATGACGAGAATCGAAAGCTCACGGAATTAGATAGACTATGAAAGCACTCCGGTTAGCACGAGATAAGAAACGAATAAGACTGAAAGAATTTAGGCAGCACTCCGGTTGAACATGGAGAGAATAGAACATGAACTTGAGGGGATGGAATGACACTTGACGAGATGAACAACGCAAAGCCTCCGGAAGAATTAAAAGAATGAAATGAAAAGAACTTTGAAGGAAGGTTGAACGAATTTGAATATCTGGGAAGAACGAAGAAAGGCAAAACTTCACTTAAGAAGAAAATGAAGAATTATTTGCACTTTGAGACGCGAGAAGAAAAGATACTTGAACTCCACCTTCAAGAATCTTGATGAACTCTTGAAGAAAGAAATAAATCATGAAGAACCACCATGAAGAACTCCGGTAATGAAAGGATGATGAGATAGAATGAAGAACGAAAGAATAAGATGAGCATTGCGATGATTTAGATGGAGGTTCCGACGAAATGGCTGAGGAAATTTGAACTCCGGAAAAGAAAAGATGAAAAGACTCGGAACTAGAATTTATTCCTCAAGAACAAACTCCGAAGAAAAGGATAGAATGATAATCAAGGAAATAGAATCTGAAAGAACCACCATTAGAATTCTGAATTGAATGACGAAAGAGACTGAATCACCGGGAAGAATTAGAAGAACAAATATGTTTGAGGGGATTTAGATGCAAGAAAATGGGAAGAAGTCGATCTGATTAAGAGCACTTGAACGAAGCACCGGGATAAATAGCGAACCGTAATTGGAATGATGGCCTCCGGTAAAAAGAAATGGAAAAACAACTCCTGACATACTTCGGATGGTTAAGAAAAGAAATATCTGACAAATGGAATAATCGAGATGATAGCATGAAACTAGAACCACGAATCTTCGAGAGAACGGGCAAGATTTAGAGGAAAAATCTTCTGCGATCTTCAATGACGACGGGAAAACACCACCAAAATTGTTGAGAAACTCCGGAATAATGAAAAAGAGGAAAGGTAGAACCCGAGATGAAAAGAATTTGAAAGTGATCTTGGAGATGGCATCTGGCTGATGAAATTCATTCTTACGTCAGACTTTGAAAAGAATTGAGAATAACTCCGGGGAAATTAGAAGAGTCAGGTAAGATCCTGGGAAAAGACCTGTGGGTTAGGGCCCACTGAAGAGATAACACCGTTGGAAAGGATTGTTGAAAAGATAGATGATGCACCGGAACAATTGAAATATTTGAATGAGGTGACAACCTCAAATTAATTCGAACACAGACGAATCTTCTGAGATGTGTTGAACACTCTGGAAGGATAAACTAGCGATAGGCGAACGAGCAAGGAGAACACTTGATCCGAGGGAAAGAATATGATCAACACCGAAAAACATGAATTGAATCCACCGGAAAGAAAAGAGATGAAGAATATCCACCGAGGCGAGAATTCACCGGTTGAAATAATTGAGGGAAGACTGAAGAGGTTCCGCACGAATGAGATAGATGGTCGAGAGAGAGTCAGACTCCGGGAAGAAAAAGGGTGGGAGGGCGGGAAAACAAAGGCGACTTGGAAGGGGAAATCGACGAACAACTTGAAGAGGAAACACCGGTTGAAATCATTGAGGAAAAAAAGCAAAGACTTGCACGAGTAGGATGGATACTCGATTACGAACTCCGGCTTTGAGAAGAAGAAGGGGTGGGCGGGTGGGAAAGAAAACAACTGAAGACAGAGAAACAACTTCGTTGAGAGCAAACTGAGGATTGAACTTGCAAAAAAACGGAGAGGGTCGAATCACCTTGACGAGAAATGCACCGGATCAAAAGAGCTGAGAACCAACGACCGAAAAACCAACTGCGTGATCCTAAAGAAAATTTGAAGGGGAAGAGAAGTAATTCAAAACACCTACGTCAAGATTCCTTACCAGAGCGACGAAGGGGCTGAGGAGTAAAAAGAATTCCTACTCTCCGATATAACTAGACTCCAAAAACAGTTTTTCTTCTAGACTCAACAACGGGCAAACTACACGATCAATCAAGGGGGCTCCTAGGGTCGGTCGAGGCTCTGATACCAACTTGTCACGCCCAATATGCGACCCTATCCAAAAGGAACTCGAAGGTCCCACCAAGCATAGACCCGCATATGGAAACGCTTTTGCAAGGTGGATATCATTACATCAACATTACATAATAGATGGGGATACATACATAAGGCACACAATGCCACACGAATACAACATCACAATACATCAGAGCACCATCCGACTATGGATGAAACACAAACAGAAACTCAAATGACATCCACCCTGCTAGCCCAGGCTGCCGACCTGGAACCTATCCCCTGATCGAAGAAGAAGTAGAAGAAGACTCCAAGACAAGCAAACATCGCTCTCGCGTCATGATCATCGCATAACTTGTACCTGCAACTATTGTTGTAGTAATCTGTGAGCCACGAGGACTCAGCAATCCCATTACCATGGGTATCAAGACTAGCAAAGCTTAAAGGGAAAGGAAGGGGTAAAGTGGTGAGGCTGCAGCAGCGACTAAGCATATATGGTGGCTAACATACGCAAATAAGAGCGAGAAGAGAGCAAGCAGAACGGTCGTGAAGCTAGAAATGATCAAGAAGTGATCCTGAACTCCTACTTACGTCAAACATAACCCAGAAACCGTGTTCACTTCCCGGACTCCACCGAAAAGAGACCATCACGGCTACACACGCGGTTGATGCGTTTTAGTTTGGATATGGTGTCAAGTTATCTACAACCGGACATTAACAAATTCCCATCTGCCTATAACCGCAGGCACGACTTTAGAAAGATTATACCCTGCAGGGGTGTCCCAACTTAGCCCATGACAAGCTCTCGCGATCAACGAAGGAATAGACCTTCTCCCAGGAAGACCCGATCAGACTCGGAATCCCGGTTTACAAGACCTTTCGACAATGGTAAAACAAGACCAGCAAGACCGCCCGATGCACCGACAATCCCGATAGGAGCAGCACATATCTCGTTCTCAGGGCAACACCGGATAAGTCAAGCTACGAGTAAAACCAGCCCTCGAGTTGCCCCGAGGTGGCCCCGTAGGTTGCTCAGTTCGGACCAACACTTAGACAAGCACTGGCCCGGGGGGGCTAAAAGAAAGATGACCCTCGGGTTGGCCGACCCAAGGGAAAGGGATAGGTGGTGGTGAGGCAAATGGTAAAACCAAGGTTGGGCCTTGCTGGAGGAGTTTTATTCAAAGCGAACTGTCAAGGGGGTCCCATAAATCACCCGACCGCGTAAGGAACGCAAAATCCGGGAACATAACACTGGTATGACGGAAACTAGGGCGGCAAGAGTGGAACAAAACACTAGGCAAAAGGCCAAGTCTTCCACCCTTTACGAAGTATATAGATGCATAAATAATATAAGAGATATTGTGATATCCCAATCAAAATCCTGTCCACCATGGAGAAATCTTCAACTTCACCTGCAACTAGCAACGCTATAAGAGGGGCTGAGCAAAGCGGTAACATAGCCAAACAACAGTTTGCATAGGAAAGGTGTCAAGGTTAGAGGTTCATGGCAATTTGGGATGGCTTGATAAACAGGTAATAGGTAGCGCAGCATAGCGATAGAACGAAACAACTAGCATAGCAATGATAGTAGTGAGATCCAGGGTAGCGGTCATCTTGCCTGAAATCCCGCAAGGAAGAAGAACGTGTCCATGAATAAGACGAACGGATGAAGCCGAACCAAGCGTAGACGAACGAATCCCCACGATCGCAACGAAACGGGAACTATCGAGAAGAAGCACACAACATAGTAACACACCACACATGAACATGACATGATGCACAGCAAGCATGATGCATGACAAAGCTACATGAAGCTACTCATGGCAAGAGATGATGCAAACACGAGCAACATGTCAAGGCAAGTTTAAATGAGGCCGGGAACAACATATAACAATTCCGGTAAGTCCTCATATGCAAGTTTCGAAATTGGTCCAGATCTGAATAAACATTATGTTCAAGTTATTAAACAGCAAGTTAAGATGCACCAAGATGATCTACATGAGATTCTAGTCAAGTTACATATAAAGATCATTTAGTTCGGAGCTACGGCCTAGAAGATATGAGCAAAAGAAGTTAAACATGGCGTTGATGCAAAATGCATACAAACATCAAGCAAACACACCAAAACAAGGATGCAACATGATAATATGAAACTACATGCAATTCTAAGCAAGTTTCATATAGAGCACACTCAAAACGGAGCAACGGTTCAACACACACACATGAAACAAGTTTAAAGGACAAGCTGTCCAAAACAGCAACTAGGCATATTGCAAGCATCAAAACAACATGCTACAGCACCCCAACATGATAACAAAAGGCATGTACATGATGTACAGGTAAAGCATTACAAAACATGAACACTGAGCTATCTCCAGAAATCACTAGAACATGCTCAAACACACATGCTAAGATTGCAAGTTATAACAATTTCAGACTTTGCAGAAAATAACATCACGATGCAATGTTCAGAGCTATCAAACAACATGTTACAGGAACTTATCATGGCAAACAAAGGCATGGAATGAATCAACTAAATGCATAGATCAAAAGTCCCTTACTGACCATATGCCAAAAAGGATTAGAAAATATGATGGCACCCACGTAAACATAGCAAGTTATTAAACAGATTCATACATGGCAGAAACATAATTATGAAGACATGTAGATGAGCTTGTGTAACTCACTACAGAGCATTACATGGCATGGAAAGGCACCCAACAGTAAGAAGGCATATTTGTGAAGCTAAGCATGGCAAGAGCAAGGTCATAGGGTGCTTGGAACACTAGGAAAACACATGGGAACAAGTGAACTTAATGTAAACAGGCTGATAGCAACATTATGAAGCAACTTTGGAACAAGATTACAACAAGCTACAGCAACCTATAAATGCAAACAGGGGCATGGATGGATAGACGATGACATTTAGATCAAAACATGTTTATAGAACATCTCCAGATTATGCATAGAATGATTAGTAGAGGCATGTTTATATAGCATCACGAAATAACAGATTCAGCCTAACAAAATAGCAACATCATGAACCCTACTTAACAAGCTCGATACACTCACCACAAGTCATTGCATGACAAGATAAGCATAGCATCATCAATAAGACATGTTTGTGAAACAAAACAAGTCAAGAACAAGTCCATAGCATGCAAGGATCAACTATAGCAACCTTTGCCAAATTGAATAACATGTAAACAATCTGCCAGGAAACATTTTGAAGCAAAAGTAGAGCACGAAAATGACATGCTAGACTACTCCATAATTTCAACAAAGGGCATGAATGGATATACAATTACCAATTGTTCAAAACACCCTTATTGAAGTATCTCAAAATATACATGGATCTCTCTGTAGCATCAAGTTTACATGGCATGAAAATAACAGCAGAACAGGGACTAAAATCAGCAACATCATGATGCCTAGTTTACATGCTTGTGCTAGTCACCACATTGATCACAAAAATACATGGTAAGCACCTATATAAAGAAGACATAGCATAGTTCAAAACACATGTAGACATCAACCTCATAGGATGCACACATCAATCATGGAAAAAATGACAAAAGAGCTCGTTCTGATAACAGACAGCAGAAAACATCATGAAGCACTCTTACGACGATGACTCAGGTATCAATATGAGATCAAATGAATATGATGCAATGGAATGAAATGATGTACTCGTCGATTCGAACAATTTGACATATTTCACGCACGAAACGGAGCTACGGATGCAGAGATACGGCATGATGAACATGACATGAAAATTACAGAATCTGGGGACTTAGCAGAATTTACCCTCCGAAAAGTCAACTTGGGACGGAGATATCCGGGACGCGGGGATCCCGTCTGGTTCAACTCCTGGTGGATCTCGTCCATCTTCTCCGGATCCGACCGGAGAAGAACTCCGGCGAGCGGCGGGCGGCTCCGGCGAGGTTGGTGGACGGTGGAGGCGACGGGGAAGGCGCCGGCAGGGTCGGGGACGGCGGGGCCGAACCGGTCCCGGCCGGATCCGGTCGGGGCGGCGCCCGGCGAGCGCGAGCAGCACGGAGCACGGAGGAGCTCCGCCGAGCGCGGCGGCGGACGACGGAGGAGCCGCGGGGCGGCGCTCTCGGGGCCGGGGAGGACGCGGCGAGCGGCGGGAGGCGATGCGCGGGCCGGGGAGGCGCGGGCCGACAGAGGCGGAGGCGCAGCCGGGCGGCGGCGGGGAGAGCGGCGAGGTCCGGCGACGTCCAGCACGGGGAGCCGGCGACGGGCGAGGTCGGGGTCCGGCGAGGCTGCCGCGGGAGGTAGGCGCGGGCGGCGGCGCGGAGATGGGCCCGCGAGGGCCGGTCTCGGGCCCGAGCGGGCCGGCGCGGTGGAGGGCAGCGTGGGCGACGTGGCGGCAGGCGATTCGCCGAGGGACGGCGGGCGGACATGTCCGTCGGTGGAGGAGAAGGTGTCCGGCGGCGCGAGGGGAATTTCTAGGGTTTCGGGGGGAGAATTCATCCGTGAATTTTCGAGGGGATCACATATTTATAGGTAGAGGGAGCTAGGAGTGTCCAAATGAGGAGCGGTTTTCGGCCACGCAATCGTGATCGAACGACCGAGAGCATGGAGTGGAGTTAGATGGGTTTTGGGCCAGTTTGGAAGGGGTGTTGGGCTGCAAAGAGAAGGAGGCTTTTCGGTTACCCGGTTAACCGTTGGAGTATCAAACGACCTCCAAATGGCACGAAACTTGACAGGCGGTCTACCGGTGGTATACCAAGGCCACTTGGCAAGCCTCAGGCCATTCCAAGAAAGTTTAATACCCACTCACAACAGGAGGCGAAAAGGGGAACACCGGAGGACATAGGAGCGCAGGATTGCAAAACGGACAACGGGGAAAATGCTCGGATGCATGAGACGAACACGTATGCAAAAATGAAATGCACATGATGACATGATAAAATGCAACACGCAAGCAAATGACATGGCAACGACGACGAATAGCTGGCAGACACCTGGCGCAACGAATCTGGGGCGTTACAGTTGGGCCCTGCCCGGCAGCCACCCTTTTGTAGAGGCCTTCCCTCAGCTGCATGTAACCCCTTGTACAAAGTCAGGCACAGACCCTGAGCAACAGAGAAATAAATGAAGCACTGGGGGGGCCCAACAAGTTGCATGCATATATAAGCATATCTTGAGCATCTCATGTTCATGTAGATAAGATTACATCTGGCATCATATTCATCTGCATAAACTACTGGCAACTACCATGGACTAAGTCCCCAAGAAGGAGATTAGAAGACAAGCCAGCGCTGCGATCTCCGACAAGCCAAAGATATAAGTTCTTCCTCTTACCATACGTATTCTATAAGTGAAAACTTGTGCATAAGAAAACCCTGCTACCCTTTGAAGCTTAGGTGCTTCCACCCTTTCACTCGAAGGTTGCTTTGGTCTGGGTGGTCGTAGTGGCCTTTGATGGATAAGGCCCAGCAGGGGGCTGGTCCCTCTTTACAGTTTGTGCCCGGTAGGCCTACTCCTCGGGAACAAAACAGAGGGTGCCGGCAGGATAGCCTGCAGGGGGAACTCGTTTATTTGAAAATATAGAGGCATCCCACCTCTGCATGGTTATACACATGCACGAGTCCCCGGCAAGGTTCATATTTTTCATAAATATGCTGATCAAACAAGTACTGACCTTGTAGGACACAAACATGGATTTGAGAGATTACATTATTTCAACTAAAATTTGGCAAGTGCCTACATATTTAGGATTGAAAAAAGATAAAATGCCCGCGATACCTTCATTTTTTCCTCTCCTTCTTCGAAACTACAGGAAGGGACGAAGAAGGTGGAGCGAAGGCCGGGATGGGATTCGGTGCCTCCCCAGGATCAGAGCGACACCGCCTCCAGACTAGGAGGAAGGAACCGGAGGGCAGGCATGGTGGCGCTGCCAAAAACTCCGGCAGAGATGGCGGTGTCACCAGCAAACATGGCTCGTCAGAACGATCGCCCCCGTTATTAACGCATCGTGGGTTGCCACCGCATTTCACACCACAGTCGCCCGAAGCTCCCGTCACGCCCACCAGTGGGAACCCACCATGCGCTCCAGGTATCCTCACAGAGAGCATGGTCATTCCCGACGGCTCGGAAATGTGGAGCCACCGCCCGTTAAGGAAACCTGCATGGGGATCGGGGTCTCTCACGTGCACTGATGTGGCACCACGGCTCACAGAAATCGGAACGCCCCGTATTCCAGCCCAGAGATCGAGATGAAGTCTTCTGGAATATGGCACTGTTTAACATAGAACAAATCAGCTCTTTATTACAATCTATTTGGGTACAAGGGTTACATCGGCACGGTGACACTATGCTTGCCACGGTTGCTCTATGCAAGCAGTAGAACAACTCGAAGCAGCAGAATAACTTCTAGTAGCAGAACAACGACGACGGTGCTGAACTCCACTCCGTAAGGACTCTGGCTGGAATGCGTATCCTAGCTCGCAAACAGGGAATCCATGGCAAACAATCAATCAAGTCTGGCATGAACTGCAAACTGGCATGACACGCCAGGTCGGTACATTGAATGTACTTGCAAGCTCACAATAATGAGAAGCATTCAAGGCAAACAACAACATGGCAATTACAGGTTAAGCAGGGATTATCATGAGATCATCAAAATAACATGGCATGAACAACATGAACATGATACAACTAGCACAATATCAGCATGGCAAGAACATATGAATCTGAAGATACTAGCATGCAACATGATGACACTATCTTGCACCACTTACTTTGTTCGGGTTACCTCATAACCATCACATGCAACACTTACCATCGCGTACATCACACGATCATCTCAGGATCAAATCAAACTTGGTATAAACAATACCGTAGTAATCAGTCATGACCACAAGGAGCTTGATCTTAACCCACGATTCTCGCACAACATCACGAATATCAGCAACTCGGTATCCTTGATACCACGGTGATCATTCACGTATCACAAACGGAACCACACTTGGTTCAACATGTTACCTCGTAACCAAACGGTGATCATTCATGGATCACATATCCAACTTACCTCATCATCGAACCGGGGTTGTTATTAAGCACATTATTATTATTATTATTACTGTTGACCCATAGTTTGACCAACTACAAACTGGGCCGTTATCCGCGGGTGCGTCAATTGATAGATTTAACACACACACTCTGCAGAGGTAGCACACTTTACCCACAACACAGAACCCATGGTCTCGCCCTCCCATTTGGGTGGACCAACGACGTTCCGACACAACCGATCTACTGCCATGACACTCTCCCCGCCACTCTGACCAACACCCCTTTTTGGGTTCAGTCTTGCGTGGCCCAGCCTACCAAAGGAAAAACGACCACTGACGTGGCAAAATAAATAGTCCCAAATGGGGACATGTGCACATAACCAAACTCGGGCCCATAAGGCTTATGTCCGCCTACCTGATCAGGGTAGCGCGCGCCCATAACCTTCCCTAGTTGGAGGCACCGGCGAGAGGCTTGAAAATAGACCCAATTAGGACCGTCCCATACCGGCAGATGTGGTTGCACTTGTCATCTTGATATGGTGGCACCATGACTTAGCCAACATATGTTCAAGTTCAATTTAAGTCTGGTTTAACTTGAATGCGACAAGCTAAGTCATAAGAAAATAACATGATGCAACTACAATGCATGAGCATGACATCAACATAAGCATGGTTGTACAACATTATTATTTCTTAACATATCAACAACAACAAATCACATATCTGAGTGAGCATGGCATACTGACTAGCATGAACATCACAAGTATACACTTCTCAGAAACATAGCATGACCATTAGCATCAATAAATATCATGCAAGAACATATCAACAATGCTAACATGCAAGAATTTAGCCAACTGGATGCAACGGAACATGCATAACAACGGCAATCGGAATAGACGATAATCATGCTCCAAAGGCCATCACCAACATCAACATGTACTACTAGCAATCATAAACATACGAAAGGAATACTAGCACGTAGAACATGATAACAGAGTACAAGATAGCATAGCACGACAGTGAATATGAAACTCTAAGCATGACCGAAACAACGATAACCATATTTTAAACAAGCAAACATTGATTAAAATCTTCAAGTAGAAGACCATGGCTACTGCATGACTATCATGCAAGTGGGTATTGTGGCTTTCCTCGGGGTGATGGAGACTCTGGGAAAAAGTGTGGTCAAGCCGTGAAACGAAATGCCGGACGGTTCTCTCTTGAAGGGGGCTGATTAGAGGCAAGGGAAAAATGGTCATTTTCACGGTGGGACCACCTAGTGAAAATAGAACCAATAGAAAGAGCTTGACGATATGAAGATGTGAGCATTGGTTTCACCTCGATCGAAGTTACAGTTGAGAAGTTGTGAAGGGTGGAAGAGCAGGGACTAATCTGTGAAAAATTTATCACCAACGGATCCCTGAGTGGATAAGGTAGAAACACATATAAGGAAATACGGTTTCAGAATTGGAAAACGTACTTTTAGGCGGAAGAAGAAGGAAATACGCTTTCAGAAAATGAAAACGTACTTTGAGAGAATACGCTTTCACTTACTAACAACATTTTCTCGAGAAGGCGCCTCCACTTAACGTACCTGGGCCCGGGCTTAAGCCACTGACGCGTGGGACCCAGGGGGCAGAGGCTAGGCTGGTGCGGTCGTCTTCTTCCCCCTGCTCCCTGCCCCGACGGAAGCAGAGGAGGGCTCGAGCAGGGGGCGCTGCCAGCAACGTCGCGGCCGGCTCAGGCCACCTCACGCCATGGTGCTGGTACCGGCGGGTTCGTGGCGTCCTGCCGCGCCCGTTCCCGGCCAGAGGGAGGTGCGAGGAGGGATGACAGACGCGGGGGCAGGGGAATTCCAAGGAGGCAGAGGCGAGCAGGCGATGGGGGTAGCCGACGATGAGGGACGACTCCGGCAAGGGCGAGGTGGTGGGGCGAACCTCCATAGCACGGGGAGTCGGTTGATGGTGGTGGAGAGGCGAGAAGATGCTCGGGGAGGCCGAACAAGGAAGTGGCCGAGAGGCGGAGGCGATGGCCAAACTCGGGGCTTGCGGCTACTAGGCTCTCCAGCGATGAAATAAAGGGGTGGGGCGAACTGCGGGAGTGAGTGAGAGCTAGTGCACAGCTCTAGAGGAGAGGAGGAAGGCTAGGCTCGCTAGAAACAAGAGGAGACCGCGGTGGCCGAGGCGGACTCTGGCGAAAAGAGGTGGGTGCCGAGGACTCCGGTGGTCGGGAGAGGCGGGGGAGGAGTGAATGAGCTGCGGGAGACCTTGGGCATCTCTTAGTATAGCCGAGGAGAAGGCTTTAGAGCAACACTATCGAGCTTCTGTAGTGCTCTAATGGTGGACAAGGGCTGGGCGCGGCACGGGCATCACGTTTGTGACGCATTTATGGCGAACTAGGAGGGGGGCCGAGCACGGGGTCATGAAGTCGATCACGGGGAAGCTCCAAGACATGGTTGGATGTCGAGATGAGGAGGGAGACGAAGGGAACAGTGGCAGGAAGACTCCAGAGCACGCAATTAGGCATGACATCAGCGTGATCACCACGCGCACTAGCAAACTCCGGGTTTTGGCCAGGCCGACAATGTCTAGTAGATAGACCGTCGTACCCTTAGTCAAAATGAGGAAATAAATCGGTCTAGGGGCAAAGACGTGATTCACACCTAGCTCCAAAACATTGCAACATGTGTTTGTAACTTACTGTGGCTCACACGTGCGGAGTTAGACTCGGATATTTGACATAGCTTGATCAAGCACTAAGATGATCCTGATTACCAAAAACCAGCTTAAGAGGAGGAGTTTAGAGGGGGGGGGTTGTTGTAGAAAGTGCCATAATGGCCGGATTTGGATATTTGGATGATGCACTCACATACATGATTGGATTGAGCTGAATTTGAGCATGGACCAATGATTTGAGGATGTGAAGATGCTCAAAAAGGTTTTAGGCCATTTGGAT
This sequence comes from Triticum aestivum, assembly GCF_018294505.1. NCBI lineage: Eukaryota > Viridiplantae > Streptophyta > Magnoliopsida > Poales > Poaceae > Triticum > Triticum aestivum. The sequence goes on along the minus strand of NC_057795.1, from coordinate 88,590,912 downwards.
GAACCCAAGTGGCACTTGCTTCACAAAGCTTCAATCTGATCAGAAACTCAGAAAAATTACACAGGTAAAATGGAGTAATGGATGGAGCCACAACTTGGTGGAGGGAGTTTATATGGATAATAGAATGTGCTGGTAATTTGGAAGCTCAAATAAAGCAATATAAAATATAGTTGCTTCACAAACAGAAAATTTGGACAGAATCAAAGAACTGTTGATGAGCTCACATGGAATTATGACATGAGCTCAACTTTGGTGGAGGGCTATGATATGATTATATGAAGGACCATGCAAAATTCAACTCATTTAGATATGCCTAGCTTGTGCCTCCTTCATAAAGCTTCTTTCTGGACAGAAACTTTGGAAAATCATTAATAAATATGTACTAGGCAAATGAGGTTGCATTTTGGCATGTGGAAATTATATGGACAGGAAAAGATGTCCAAGGAGTTTGAAGTCAATTGGGCAAAGTAAAATAGCACTTGCTTCACAATGTGCCATTTAGGGCAGAATAAAAAATGAATTATTTGAGGATTATTTTTTAACATGGCAATGAAATTTTTTTCCATATTGGATGAATATATGACCCAAATAATTTATTAGAATCATTTGGGAATTTTAGGAGTGAGGGAAATATGGGTTGCTTCACAACCTAGGGCAAATTGAGTTATTCCTTTAATAGAAAAGGAATATTCCCAATAAAAAGAATATTGGGATTTGGTACAAGGTGGAAATGGAAAGGTCTAGGGAAAGATTTGGGTATGATAAGCCACTATGGAAAGAAAGAAGAGGTCATCTTCTTCAGTTTATAGAGCACAAATCCACGGAAAAAAGAAAACTCGGGCAAAAACCTCAGAAAATCAAAAGAAAAAGAAAGGGCCAAAAATCAGGCTGTTACAACCGAACAGGCGGTGCGCAGGGAGATAAAGTCCGCCCTCTTCAATGGAGGCCACCTCTACGACCTCCTCCAACACCACAAGAAGAAGGGGGTTAGGCCACGGTCGACTACCACGCACCCTACCCAGTATGGACCTCGGCATGGTGTCGTTTGTGTCGCCCCTCACTAGAATTGAAGGCACGAGCGACCTCGCGCCACCTCCAATGCTACCGCCATGCCGCCTGAGCACCCCCCTTAGGCCTGTACGGAGTTCTAAGCTAGTGCCCGGGGCCTGGCCTCGGGTTCTCCCTTCCAGCATACCCAAGACGAGGCAAAAGATGGAGGAAGAGAGGGATGTGGATGAATGCCTCCGTTCCTCCCCCACTCCTCCTTTGATAGGCGAGCTGGGGCTGGAGGTTGATTCCCCGGTGGGTAACGGCCGTCTTCCTCCTCCAATCCAAGAAGACCGGACTGCTGCCTTGATGCTCTTCCACACCACGCGCCTCTATTACCTACCCCACTCAATGCATGCAGCATATGCGACTAAGGATAAGGGCGTGGTGGGAAGAGTGAGTTGGCAGTTACCCACCCGTATGTTGAAGCCATTCACTGGCCATTATAAGGATGGCCCGACCAAGATTGGTGTTACACGGTGTGCGGGAACACCAGAAACTGGCCCGAATTCAAGTTAAGGAAGAAGCAGAGAAGATCTCAAAGGATAGAGCCGCTCTTGCGCTCCTGCCTGTGCACTGGTTAGGGCATGCCCCAATGACGACCAATGACGTGTTAGTTGAGGGAGTCCTGGACTAGGGGGTCCTCGGGCGTCCGAGGTATGTGATATGGGCTGGACTAATGGGTCGTGAAGATATGAGATCAAAGACCTTCCCCCGTGTCCGGATGGGACTCTCCTTTGCGTGGATGGCAAACTTGGTATTCGGATCATGCATCTTCCTTTCTCTGCAGAACGACTCTATACAACCCTAGGTCCCTCTGGTGTCTATATAAACCGGAGGGTTTAGTCCGTAGAGGTAATCATAATTATACATGCTAGACATCTAGGGTTTAGCCATTACGATCTCGAGGTAGATCAACTCTTGTAATCCTTATACTCATCAAAGTCAATCAAGCAAGAAGTAGGGTCTTACCTCCATCAAGAGGCCATGAACCTGGGTAAACATCGTGTCCCCTGCCTCTTGTTACCTTTGATTCTTAGACGCACAGTTCGGGACCCCCTACTTGAGATATGCCGGTTTTGTCACCGACCTTGGTGCTTTCATTGAGAGTTCGACTGTGCCATCGCTAGAAGGCTCGATGGCTCCATCAATCATTTGCAACAATATCGCCATGAGGGAGACTTTTCTCCCCGGCCAAATTTTAGTATTCGATGGCTTCGCACTGCGTGCCAACTCGATTGGCCATCTGGAGCAAATCGACAGCTACGCCCCTGGTCATCAGATCAGCTTTGGAAATCTAAACTATGTCGCTGATATCCGAGGAGACTTTATCCTCCAGGGGTTCGCGGCCCCAACCACCGCTCTGGCCTTAGATCCAGATCACATCACCAAGTCCGAAGATGGGGGTTTAAAGCCTGCCGGACTCTCTACAGCTATAGAGCTTGTCACCGGGGAACCGGAGGAGATCGCATCACCGGTAGGCTCGGAGTCACGCCAGGCTCCCTTTTTTATCATAACGCCGGAGTCGCCTCCGGGCACTAGCTCAGATCTCTCGAGGTTCGTGTCATGCAAGCTCGGCCAGGGAACTTCCATCCTGCCCAACTCTACGGACTCTCACTTCCCTATCCAAACCTCACTTTTAAACGAGGCCTTGGACCTAATGCGATCTCTCGCCATTGCAGAGGAATCACTGCCGAACTACGCCCAGCCCATAGTAAGGGATGAGAGCAGGGAATTTCACGTCCCACCCACCACCCACTTTATAGCCACTGTTGAGGACTTAACCAACATGCTCGACTACGGTTCCGAATACATCAACGACATGGACGACAATGCCGGAGAGGAGCAAAGCCAGAACCCGCCATGCACCAGACGCTGGACAGCCACTTCCACCTATGACATGTATATGGTGGACACACTCAAAGAGGATGACGGTGATGGTGGGAAGGATCCAGTCAAGGACAAGCCTCCTATGGCACCACCAAAGCGTCGATGTTAGCGGCACCGCTCGAAATCGCGTCGCGAAAAAGAAAGCAATACCGGCACCGGAGACAATAATACTCCGTAGAACGCCGAAGACCAAGAATCCCCTATCAAGCCAACATCCGAATAGGATGACTGGGAGGATGGGAAAGTCAACCCCAACGATCCTATCGGGAATGAGGGCTCGAAGGATAGTAATTATTTACCGATCTCCGAAGAGGACAAGATCCTCGGTGACGAAGATTTTAGCGTGCCAGAGGAACCCCTCAAACAAGAGCGCTTTAAGCGCAGGCTAATAGCCACTGCAAGAAGCCTGAAAAAGAAGCAGCAGCAGCTTCAAGCCGATCAAGACTTAGTCAATGACAGATGGACCAATGTCTTGGCAGCCGAGGAATACGGCCTCGAACGCCCAACTAAGAGTTAACTGAAGCGCAAGATACTACCCTAATTCGATGATGAGGCCCCGGAGCCCATACAGCCAACGCGTAACACTGACGGACCTGACCGACCACCACGTGGCCGTGACAGAGCGGCAACTCAAGCCGAACACCAGCCTGCACCAGCCCACCATAGAGGCATGGAGACAGCGGTTGCAGGATACACTTATGACCTACGACAGGACCTAGACAATAAAGCCGGTCAGACCAGATCAATAAATGTATCAAGGGGGCATGTCCCAGCGCGAGAAGACGGACATCAGGCCTGGAGCGACAAGCACAACCTCACCCAGGCCGAAAACCGCATAGGGACTCCATCTGAACTGCGTCCTGACGTCGCCCGATACAGAGGCACCACACACCCCCTATGCTTCACCGATGAGGTAATGGAGCACAAGTTCCCAAAAGGGGTTAAACCCGTGAACATTGAATCATACGATGGCACAAAAGATCCCGCAGTATGGATTGAAGACTTTCTTCTCCACATTCACATGGCTCATGGTGATGATTTACACGCCATCAAATACCTCCCCCTAAAACTTAAGGGACCAGCTCGGCACTGGTTAAACATCCTCCCAAATAACTCTATTGGAAGCTGGGAAGACTTGGAGGACGCCTTTAGAGACAACTTCCAAGGCACTTATATCTGGCCCCGGACGCCGATGACCTCAGTCACATAGTCTAGCAGCCTGGAGAGTCAGCCAGAAAGTTCTAGACCAGGTTTCTAATTAAAAAGAACCAAATTGTCGATTGTCCAGACACCGAGGCTTTAGCAGCCTTTAAACACAGCATTCACGACAAATGGCTCACCCGGCACCTCGTCCAAGAGAAGCCGAAGTCCATGGAAGACCTCACAGCACTCATGACCCGCTTTTGCGCGGGCGAAGATAGCTGGCTAGCCCATAGCAGCAACAGTACCAGCGACCCTGGCACCTCTGAAGCCAGAATGGCAATGGCAGGCCGCGACGCAACAAAAACAAGCACCAAAGCAACAACGACAATGCCGAAGACACGACGGTCAACGCCGAATTTAGTGGCTCCAAATCCCGGTCAGCAGAAGAAGCCATTCAAAAGAAACAAAGACGGTTCATCTAGCCTGGACCGAATACTCGATCGACCTTGCAGATTCACGGCACCCCAGATAAGCCTGCCAAGCATACCAACATAAGTTGTTGGGTCTTTAAACAGGCCGGTAAGTTAAACACCGAGCATAAGGGGAAAGGGTCGCCCGGCGAGGACGACGATGAGGAGTCTCGCCCGCCGATCACATGGGGATAGAAGAAATTTCCCCCCGAGGTCAGAATGGTGAACATGATATATGTTACTCACATCCCCAAGAGAGAGAGGAAGCGCGCGCTAAGGGACGTCTATGCGATAGAGCCAGTTGCCCCAAAATTCAACCCATGGTCACCATGTCCGATCACTTTTGATCGCGGAGACCATCCGACCAGTATCCGTCATGGAGGTTCAGCCGCGTTGGTCCTCGACCCAATTATCAATGGATTCCACCTCACGAAATTCCTCATGTACGGCGACAGCAGTCTTAACCTGCTCTATTAGGACATAGTTCGTAAAATGGGTATTGACTCATCAAGAATCAAGCCCACCAAAACTACCTTCAAAGGAGTACTACCCGGTGTAGAGGCCCGCTGCACAGGCTCAATTACACTGGAGGTCATCTTCGGTTCGCCGGACAACTTCCAAACCGAAGACTTGATCTTCGACATCGTCCCTTTCCGCAGTGGCTATCACACACTGCTCGGACGAACCGCGTTCGCCCGCTTCAATCTGGTCCCGCACTATGCCTATCTAAAACTCAAGATGCCAGGACCACGCGGTGTTATAACAGTCCATGGAAACATGGATCACTCCCTCCGTACTGAGGAACACACGGCGGCCTTCGCAGCGAAAGTACAGGTTGGCCTTATCAAGCCAAACTCTACGGTGGTAGTCAAGCCCCCAGACCCTGTCAAACGAGTCTGGACTACCCCGCAGAACAACAGTCCAGCTCGTCAGGAGCTCGATCAGCAATTCGGCCTCTGCCTTAGCCCCAACCGAACTGCGGCATATGTACCGCGTGCACATAACTACGCACTAAAGATACCATCGGCAAAGATGGAGGCATATCAAAGATTAAGTCCACAATACGGCTTGACACTACCTGGACCCTCTTACCTTGTTTCTACATATTTTTGTTTTTTCAGGTTCCTTAAAGCCCACATCACCTTTTGATGGTGCCAAGGGCCCTTTTCTGGGCTCCTTATGAAAACCAGATCATTTACCCTCTCAAAGGATCACACACCAAGGCAAAAAGTAGCGCAGATGTACGACAGAGTATCTAAAGGATCTTCAAAGATCACCTCTTCCCTTTTTTTAGTACCTGTACTCAGCTTTCCCTTGTGCTTGGCATGTAAAATAGCCTTGATGCTTATAGCATTATATGTACAAATATGTTTTGACGTATCAATCAAGCTATAATGGAAATAGTTTTTCGCCCAACCTATTCGGTACTGGCCTATTTCTCACTCCTTATTCCCTCTTTTTATTTCATCCAATTGCATGTACAACTCGGCACGACTTAAATCGCCAGGGGCTCCTTTCAGCCACATACGTTTCTTAAAAATAAAATAAGTCCAAACACTTTTATAGTACAATTCGGCGTCCCGAATATAGCATTATATGCATCGGCTCTTAATCATGCCTTGGGTCAATAGTTGGGTTGCCCGGCTCCTATGGTTACTACCTTACGTTCCACTTGTTCGGCTAAGGAAGTAAAGGGAGAACTACTGCGATTGTGTTTCTGGTTCATCCGAATAAACACCTAGTAGAGAAAGCCGAAAACTAACTGTCATGATGCAGCGAGAGCTGGTCATCTATTCGGTGACTAAGTATAGATCTCTTGCGGTTTTTTCCATGTCACATGAAGGACCGGTCTTCACCTGGTAAGGCATCTACAGCAACCAAGTTTGGATAACCGAACAATACCGGGGCTGCGCCTACAATTTTATTGTCAAACTCCTATGGCTAAGTGAGTGTAATAAAGCCACATAGTCTGATTGCCTGGTTCGCCGCACTAACACCTCCATCAAGGACCAAGACGTTGGGTTAAGTGTGTTCATGTGCTATTCCGAACACTCCCGTATTACCTATGTGGGGGCTGAAGCCGACGACTGCCAACTCTCAGATACAGTAAATGGCCGCAAAGGAGGGAAATAATTTAAGACGAAACAAGAAAAAATATAATACAAAAGCCTTGTTTTAATAATAGAAAGTTCTGGCAGCACAAATACATTCATTCAAAAATGATGTCCTTCAAACACTGGCCCTCTACAATGCGGGATCCTTCAAGGATGTCGTCGAAATACCGCTCCGACGTGCGGTGCTCCTAGCCTGCGGACGGTCCCTCGGTTGCAAGATTGGTGGCATTCATCTTCGCCCACAACACCTTGACACAGGCGAAGGCCATCCGGGCACCTTCGATACAGACTGACTGCTTTATAGCGTCAAGACGAGGCCGGACATTGACTAGCCGCTTCACGAGCCCAAAGTAGCTGCTGGGTATGGGTTCGGCTGGCCAAAGACTGACTATAACATCCTTCATGGCCAATTAGGCCACCCTATGTAGTTTGGTCAGCTGCTTTAGCTAATCACTGAGGGGCACTGGATTCTCTGGTGCAAGGTACTGCGACCAGAACAGCTTCTCCATTGAGCTCCCCTCTTTGGCTCGGAAGAAATCCGCAGCATCAACAATACTTCATGGTAGATCCACAAACGCTCCTTGAGAACTCCAAATGTGGGTCAGTAAGGTGTAATTTCTCTTTACAAATTTGCTCTGCATCTTAAAGGCCTTATCCACCACTTTCTGCTTTGCGTCTCAGATCTCCCGACAGGCGCCTTGGGCTTCAACCCGGGCCTCCTTCGCACTTTGGAGCACCGTAGCAAGTCCGGAGTCTCAATCTGACACCTTGCACTCCAAGGACTCACATTTGCTTATACCTTGAGCTCTTGTTGGACTTCATCCAACCTTGCTTCATGTTTCAGGCGAGCGGCTTGTTCCTCTTCCACCTCCTTCTTGGCCTCGGCCAGCGCACTCTTGAGGGCCTCGACCTCAGATGCGTCAACTATGAGTGTAATCATAAAACTCATTTAGATAGCAAATTGGAACCCATATCATTTCAGATATGCTTCGGTATCACATACCTTGCTTTTCCTCCAACTTCCGCTTTAGTTAGGACACTTCGGCCGCATGGGAGGTAGCAGCTTGCATCGAAGCCTGTTTATCCAAATAGACATATATGTCAACTCGTGCAAAGAATTATTCGATCCTCTGTTCGGCCTTTCTTCGCGAACGCAGAACAGACTCTCAGGGGTTACTATCTATACACAGGCATTCCTTTTACATACGCAAATAGCAAAAAAAAAATATTACATCACATACCACCAAACCTGTTAGAAGGCTGGTATAGGCTTTGTTCAATCCATTTTTAGCGGACCGAACCTTTTCAACCACCGCACCCATAAGGGTACAATGTTCCTCCAAGATGGAAGCATTCTGAAGCGCTTCCTCCAGAGTGTCCGGCGCCACCGGATTGACACAGGTCACAGGTGGAGGAGGCGCGCCCCCTTCCTTTGAAGGAGGTTGCTCACCCGATTCTAGAGCCGTATGGGTCTCCAGAATAATATTAAGTTTGGGGCCGAAATGGGCATGGCCCGTCGCCGGTCTCCATGGGGGTCGGCTCCCCCCTTTTTCGGCAATAGAGGTACTATCCTCCGTCACCACCGTCACGGCCTCCCGCACCTCCCCGTGACCTGGAGAGGTTGTTCGGGACAACACTTCGGTGTTGTCCATAGCGATGGGTGGAGAGGCCTGCGGAGGCGACTCGCTCTCCATCATGTTTGGCCCTAGCGAGTTCCCAGATGACGATGATTGTTGGGGGAGATCGCTCTCCATCATGTTTGGCCCTAGCGAGGCGACTCACTTTCAATATGTTAGCACCACGAGGCATAAAAATTGGATATATGTACGGTGTCTTTGGATACTTACGATCCGGCCACGGGCTTCGGCCTGGGGTTCCACTTGGGGATGGCGTCTGTGTTTGATTTGGAATCATTCGAAAGGGACAGTTTCCCCTTCTTGGACGCCTTTGCCTCTAGATCCACGGAAGCCGCCCTTTTCTTCTTTCCCCCCTTAAGGGGAGAATTGCTCTCTTCCTCCTCTTCATCTTCATCATGAGAGGAGAGAGTCTCGGTGTCTTCGGACACAGCGTCCGAACGCTGTTACGGCGGAGGCCACTTCTGGCCTCCTTGCCCTTCTTTTTGGCCTTCTTCTCCGATGCCTGATACGGCGTCGGCACCAGCATCCTCGTCAATAGAGGAGTGGCTAAGTCTTCGGGCAGCGGAGCAGGACATTGGATCTTCTCCGCCTTCTTTATCCAGCCATGTGGGAAGAAGGGAAAGCATAGTATACTCCTTGGATTTGCAAAATGAGGTCGCCAGAACACTTACGAGAGTGGCCGGATAAGTGCAATCGAGGCCGAGGCCTTCGGTCGTCTCCGGCCATGACTTCTAAGCCTTGAAAAGAATCTTCCATATATCTTTGTGCGTTGTGCCAAAGAACCACTGCAGGGTCCAAGGACTGGCCGGATCGAATTCCCACAAATATAGAATCCAGCGTTGGCACGGGAGGATCCGGCGAAAAAGCATCACCTGGATCACGCTGGCAAGACTGGTGTTCTTGTTTATCATACCCTTGACACGAATCTGCAGCGTCGTCACCTCATTGGATGGCTCCCAATCTAGGCCCTTATTGAGCCATGATGTAAGGCGCATCAGGGGCCCAGACTTGAACTCGGGAGCGGTAGCCCATGTGGCGTCATGGGGTTCCGCAACGTAGAACCACCCCTATTGCCACCCTTTGACGGTCTCCACAAAGGTCCCCTTCGGCCAGGTGATGTTGGGGAGCTTGCTCACCATGGCGCCGCCGCACTCTACATGTTGGCCATCGGCCAGCTTCAGCTTTAGGTTGAAGACCTTGAGCCATAGGCCGAAGTGGGGGGGGGGATGCGGAGGAACGCCTCACATACAACGATAAATGCCGAAATATTGAGGAAGGAACTTGGGGCTAGAGCATGAAAATCTAACCCGTAGTAAAACATGAGACCGTGGATGGAAGGATGAAGGGGAAACCCTAGTCCGTGAAGGAAAGGGGGGATGAATACTACCCTCTCATTAGGCTCCGGGGTGGGAATGATCTGCTTCTTAGCAGGGAGCCGGTGGGTTATGTCTGCGGCCAAGTACCCCGCTTCCCGGAGTTCCTTGATGTTCTCCTCTATAACAAAGGAAGCCATCCACTTGCCCTGCGCTCTAGATCCAACATGGTTAGAGTGTTTGGTGGTGATAGAAAAGATCGAAGCTTGGGTGCTGGAGCTCGGAGATGGAAGGGCAGATGGGCTGAGGAGGAAGAAGGCGTGGGGTAAAAAGACAGATCCTTATCCTCTTATAAAGGTAGTGAATATCAAGTGCCCCCTCATAAGCCTTAAACTTCGCCTATTCCCAAGGGGGCGTGCGAATGGCATGGTTGGATTACCCAAACCCGTATTGATGAGAATCCCATGACAAGGGGACAAGATCTCTAATTTGACAAGACGTGTCAATGGTCGTACCTCAAAACGTGAAGCGAGGGCTGTGAAACGGTTCGAAATAATAAAACAAGGCCGGGACATAATGCCTCACCAAAAAAGTTGCCAGTGGATGTGACTTACTTTGTTTTGAGTGTTTTTTCCCTTACAACTTAGGGTTGTATTTATTAACAGAGCCGGACATAGCGATTATGTGTGGAGAGCTGCCTTGGAGTATCCGGAGAAGGAACCCGCCTTGCAATGCTGAAGACAATCTGCACGCCGGATACATCATTATTGAAGCCCGGTTCAGGGGCTACTGAGGGAGTCCTGGACTAGGGGGTCCTCAGGCGTCCGGGCTATGTGATATGGGCCGGACTAATGGGTCCTGAAGATATGAGATCAAAGACCTTCCACCGTGTCCGAATAGGACTCTCCTTTGCGTGGATGGCAAGCTTGGCATTCGGATCATGCATCTTCCTTTCTCTGCAAACTGACTCTGTACAACCCTAGGTCCCTCCGGTGTTTATAGGAACCGGAGGGTTTAGTCCGTAGAGGCAATCATAATCATACAGGCCAGATATCTAGGGTTTAGCCATTATGATCTCGAGGTCAATCAACTCTTGTAACCCTTATACTCATCAAAGTCAATCAATCATGAAGTAGGGTATTACCTCCATCAAGAGGGCACGAACCTGGGTAAACATCATGTCCCACGCCTCATGTTACCTTTGATCCTTAGACGCACAGTTTGGGACCCCCTACCCGAGATCTGCCGGTTTTGACACCGACATTCGTGCCAGGCCCGGGGGCTCCTGTCGGTGCAACAAACCGTGGGTCCGTTGCCTAGACCGTGCACATGCCCAAGGAGAAAGATTGCAACACCAAGTCTGAATCAAGCAAGAAGGATCAATTCTTTGAATGGTCCAAGTGCAGATCAAGAAGACCAATATGAGCTAGAGAAGCAAGATATCGCTAAGGAAAGAACCTCCCTTGCGGGGCAGGCGAGCATGGCGAGGTTGGGTTTGCCCTGGAAGCATACTTACATATCGTCCCGGCAGGCCCTGCCGAGGCTTGTGGAGGCAAGCCACCCCACCGCAACACCTCACGAGCGACGCAAGTCATAGATCAGTGCGGTGTCAAGCCCCAAGGTTACTAAGTCGCTTCTTTTTGCCACATGGCAGCCACTTCCTACAACGAACAACTCCATATGACACCCATCCTGAGACATGTCAAGCAAGCAGGTGCGAAGCTGGCAAAATAGCCTGGCAAGGGCTGTCGGGTACGCTGTGATGTGACACTCGACGGTGCATTTAATGGGCTCTCTTAGCCTGCAGAGTTGGGTATGATAGCAATGTTTTTTATCTAATTGGTACGTAAAGACTGATTTGCCACTGTGGTGACCCCTTAACCTATAAAAGGAGGACCATGGCAACCGTAGAAAGAGTTCGGGAGGTTGGCAAGTTCGGCCCCTCACATATCCATACGCACGTAGCCACTTCCACCCCGAGGTAACACTGCTGGGCAAGTGTGCTACGCCCACCACCACCTTTTCCACCATCAATCCTCCAAAGCAGGAGTAGGGTTTTAAGCCTCGTGGCGGTGCGAACCTGGGTAAGTACTGCCTGTGTGATCTTCGCCATGCTGCGCTATGCTTCTCTGCTCTTTGTGCAACATGTACATCCCCCCGCCGAACAAAAAGGGGCCCGTAGCCCCATAGGTGGTTGTGGTTCCCCATGACATCTACAATAACTTCATCGTCCATCTTGCACATCCCCTTATCATGGTATTTCTTTGTGATGGTTTCTTTGTGCAGTGTCACATGACATCTAGGTGTTGTGGCACTACTAAGTTAGCCCTATCAAAGTCGTTTCGTCGATCTGAGTAGTCCAAGTGCAATTCCCTCTGGCCGTTGTTGTGACCTTCTCATCGGAGCCTCCCATGGTGCTTCTTGACGGGGAAACCAACAACAGGGTCTCCGACGCCTATATAATTCTCACAAAAGGAGATGCACTCTTGCTTCAGATACCCCTAGACGATGCTCCCATCGGGACGTGACATGTTACGAACGAATCCTTTGATGACCCCATTCATCCTCTCGAACGGCATCATGTTGTGAAGGAATGTAAGCACGAGATTGATATATGTCATCCATGATGTGGACACATAGATGCACCATGATGTCAAAGAACACGGTAGGGAAGTACATCTCAAACTCACATTGACAACAATCTCTTCCTTTAGACTTTTGAGCTGATTTACACTGATGGATTTTCAAGAGATAACATCGAAGAAGTTGTAGAGACTAGTAAGTGTGTCACGGACATGCTTTTCCATTATTACTCTAATGGAAACCGGGAGTATCTGCATCATCATCATGTGACATACATGAGACTTCATCCCGCTGAACCTTTTCTTCTTGGTGTCTATAAATCTGCTTATCTTCCCACAGTAACCGGAACTGACTTTGATTCCCGTAAGGCACTTCATGAATTGATCGATCTCCTTCGTACTTAAGGTGAAGCAAGAAGGGGGTTGTAATTCTCCTCCTCTTGTTGACTTTTCTGCCCCTTTCCCCCACCTCCGTCTCCGTATCCTCCGTCAACTTTTTACGGTGAAGATCTATCTTGATCTCCAAATCTTCCAAGTCTTTCCTTGCCTTCGGCCCAACCATGGTCTTCTCCGGCATGTTCATCAGTGTGCCAAGCAAGCTCTTGAGGACATTCTTCCTGATATGCATTTGATCAAGCCAATGAGGCGTGTCGTGATTGGGCTAGTACTGGTACACCCAGAAAACATACCTCATTTTCCATACCTTCAGCAGGGGCTCCGACGCCTTTTTCATCTTTCCCGGGGCGGGGCACTATTCCCAGTTTTTCAACAGCTTGTTGATTTGGGCGCCGCTCCTCTTACGTGGAGGTCCTTGAAGCTTAGCCAAACCATTGAATAGATCTCCACGTTTTCTCCACAGGTCATCCTTCTCGAGACATCTATGATGGCCGATGTACACGATTTTCCAAGACCCACCATCTTTCATTGACGTAAGCTGCTGAGACATTGTATCATCCATGCACCTCGTGCATCCGCAGTATCCATGGCACACCTGGCCTGAGGTGTACCCATAACTGAGATAGTCATGCACCGTCGTGATCACCGTGGCTCTCATATAGAAATTCTCTCCTTTGCTGGCGTCCCATTTCCATGTCGGTGTTTTCCATAACGTGTCTAGCTCCTCTTTCAGAAGCCCCATATGCAGGTTAATATTATTTCCTAGTTGTTTTGGCCCTTGAATCCGCATGCTCATCTATATGTACTTTGTCTTCTGCACTTCCATGGGGGAGTTTGTACATTCATACAAAGACGGGCCATGTGCTGTGGTTGGTGTTCTGGACTCCAAATAGATTCATGCCATCGGTACTCGCACCAAGCACGATGTTCCATTCATCTTCTATGAAAAATTGATATTCAGCGTTGAATTCTCCCACTAGCTAGCATCTGCGAGGTGTCTCAGCTTCGGATCATCTCCATCATTGGGCTTATTCCTCTCCCCGTGCCAGTGCATGAGCTTCACTTCCTTGGGATCTACAAAATACCGTTGTAGACGGGGAGTGATCGGAAAGTACCATACAACTTTGTGAGGAGCTTTCTTTCCTGCCTTCTTGTATCGAGAAGCTTTGCACACTGGACAACTAGTTTTTCCAGCATGCTCCCCCGATAAATGATGCAATCTTTGATGCACGCGTGGTATCTAATGTGCGGTAGATCAAGAGGGCAAACAATTTTCTTGGCCTCCTTGACACTAGTAGGACACAGGTTCCCCGCGGGAAGAACTTTATTATGTAGATACTTCAAATGCTCATCGAGGATTTTTTTGGTCCATTTGTTTTCATCATTTGTCTTTAGAAGTTCGAGCGTCAAACTCCAGCGGGTCACCTCGGGATCATAGTCGTCATACAATGGAGTCTTCGAGTCTACTTCATGTTGTGCCAACTTGGCCTCATCTCTAGAAGCAGCTCTGTCGCTACTCGTACTCTTGTGAAGGAGGTCTCGAACATGAGGGTCCTACATGACTGAACTTAGTAGCGTCGAAGACTGCAACATGTAGTCTGCCGCCTCTTCTCCGCCATGTTCGAACTCTTCTTCGCTGTGTCCGGAATCTTCTCCGCCGCTGCATATTTGGACTCTTCCCTGCCGCCATGTCCAGCACCATCGTCCTCGTGCGATCGGTCATCTTTTCATCTAGCCCCATGTCGTTATTCCCTGCCATCTGGATGACCTCATCATCATCTTCACTTATCCACCGAGTATAGCCATCCATGAAACCATTCGTCAGCAAGTGCGCCTTCAAACTACCACAATCAAAAGGGTCCAAAAGGACTCCTTCTATGCATAGTGTACAAGTGTCATCTAATCCTAGTCCGATTATTTGCATACATGTCCATATCCGCGAATTACAAGTATCGCTCCACCTTCCATCCACTCACCTTCATGACCAATGTACTGCACGGTATAACAAGCAAAAGGGTTATAAACAAAATGCATGCATGCATCAAAGTCATAATAAATTTAGCATGACCTTGCCTAAAAATAGGACATATCGAGTTTGCTCGAAATTCACCGAAATGGAAATAAATCGACATTTCGGCAAAACATAAGCAACTCGGGGGCATGTCACTCGCACAAATCCCTCCATATCTCGAACACACATATTCCCTTTCTTGAAATGCATAACTTTTTACTCACCTATCTGCCAGGAGAGATCGATCACGGTTAGATGAGGCCTTCGCTACCTATAGGGACGATCGAAAGTGTGGATGGCTATAAATAGCTAGCTAGATCTAGTTGTTGGGAGGGGAGATGACTCTGGCTAACTAATGGAGAGCGAGAGAGATGAGCTAGCTAGACCTATATGTATGGAAGGAGGGAGAGCCAAATAAATGAGGTAGATAGAGAAGAGAGGCCATTTATGGAGGAGAATTATGGTGGAGGGGGCATTAATGGGGAGAGATGTCACGCCCAATATGCGACCCTATCCAAAAGGAACTCCAAGGTCCCACCAAGGATAGAACCGCATATTGAAACGCTTTTGCAAGGTGGATATCATTACATCAACATTACATAATAGATGGGGATACATACAAGAGGCATACAATGCCACATGAATACAACATCATCTTACAAGAGCAACATCCGACTACGGATGAAACACAAACAGTAACTCAAACGACATCCACCCTGCTAGCCCAGGCTACCGACCTGGAACCTATCCTCTGATCGAAGAAGAAGCAGAAGCAGATCTCAAGGCAAGCAAGCATCGCTCTCGCGTCATGACCATCACATAACCTATACCTGCAACTGTTGTTGTAGTAATCTGTGAGCCACGAGGACTCGGCAATCCCATTACCATGGGTATCAAGACTAGCAAAGCTTAATGGGAAAGGAAGGGGTAAAGTGGTGAGGTTGCAGCAGCGACTAAGCATATATGGTGGCTAACATACGCAAATAAGAGCGAGAAGAGAAGCAAAGGAACGGTCGTGAAGCTAGCAATGATCAAGAGGTGATCCTGAACTCCTACTTACGTCAAACATAACCCAGAAACCGTGTTCACTTCCCGGGCTCCGCCGAGAAGAGACCATCACGGCTACACACGCGGTTGAAGCGTTTTAATTCGGATCTGGTGTCAACTTATCTACAAGCGGACATTAACAAATTCCCATCTGCCCATAACCGCGGCCACGGCTTTTGAAAGTTTAAACCCTGCAGGGGTGTCCCAACTTAGCCCATGATAAACTCTCGCGATCAACAAAGGATATACCTTCTCCCAGGAAGACCCGGTCAGTCTTGGAATCCCGGTTTACAAGACATTTCGACAATGGTAAAACAAGACCAGCAAAGCCGCCCGCTGTGCCGACAAATCCCGATAGGAGCTGCACATATCTCGTTCTCAGGGCACACCGGATGAGCAAGACATTGGGTTGGCATAGACCCTGGTTGCCCAGGGGGCGCTGGACATCACTCGGTTTGGACCAACACTTAGACAAGCATTGGCCCGGGGGGGCTAAAATAAAGATGACCCTTGAGAGGGCGACTCCCAAGGGAAAAGTATAGGTGGTGGTGAGGCAAATGGTAAAACCAAGGTTGGGCCTTGCTGGAGGAGTTTTATTCAAAGCAAACTGTCAAGGGGGTCCCATAAATCACTCAACCGCGTAAGGAACGCAAAATCTGGGAACATAATACCGGTATGACAGAAACTAGGGAAGCAAGAGTGGAACAAAACACCAGGCATAAGGCTGAGTCTTCCACCCTTTACCAAATATATAGATGCATTAGTTAAATAAGAGATATTGTGATATCCCAAGAAAATCCTGTCCACCATGGAGCAATCTTCAACTTCACCTGCAACTAACAACGCTATAAGAGGGGCTGAGCAAAGTGGTAACATAGCCAAGCAATGGATTGCTAGGAAGGGTGTCAAAGGTTAGAGGTTCATGGCAATTTGGGAGGCTTGATGAGCAAAAGATAGGTAACGCAGCATAGCGATAGAACGAAGCAACTAGCATAGCAATGATAGTAGTGAGATCCAGGGTAGCGGTCATCTTGCCTGAAATCCCGCAAGGAAGAAGAACGAGTCCATGAAGAAGATGAAGCCACGAAGACGAACCAAGCGTAGACGAACGAATCCTCACGATCGCAACGAAACGGGAACTATCGAGAAGAAGCACACGACATGGTAAACACACCACACATGAACATGACATGATGCACAAACAAGTATGATGCATGACAAAACTACATATAGCTACTCATGGCAAGAGATGATGCAAACAAGAACAACACATCAAAGCAAGTTTAAATGAGGCCGGCAACAACATATAATAATTCCGGTAAGTCCTCATATGCATATTTCGAAATTGGTACAGATCTGAATAAACCTTATGTTCAAGTTGTTAAACAGCAAGTTAAGATGCACCAAGATGATCTACACGAGATTCTAATCAAGTTACATATAAAGTTCATTAGATTTGGAGCTACGGCCTAGAAGATATGAGCAAAACAAGTTAAACATGGCATTGATGCAAAATGCAAACAAACATCAAGCAAACACCTCAAAACAAGGATGCTACATGATAATATGAAACTATATGCAAAATCAAGCAAGTTTCATATAGAGCACACTCAAAACGGAGCAACGGTGCAACACATACTCTATACAAGACATAACAACAATCTGTCCAAACAGCAACTAGGCATATTGCAAGCATCAAAACAACATGCTACATCATCTCAACGTAAAAACAAAAGGCATGGGCATGAAATACAGGTAAAGCATAACAAAACATGAACACTGAGCTAACTCCAGAAATTACTAGAACATGCTAAAAAACACATGGCAAGATTGCATATATTAACAGTTTCAGACTTTAGCAGAAATAACATCAGGTTGCAATGTTTAGAGCTATCAAACAACATGTTACAGAAACTTAACATGGCAAACAAAGGCATGGCATGAATCTAATAATTGCATAGAACAAAAGTCCCTTACTGACCATGAGCCAAAAGGGCACAGAAAATATGATGGCACCCATGTAAACATAGCAAGTTATATGACAGATTCTTACATGGCAGGAACAACAATATGTAGGCATGTTGGTGAGCTTGAACCACTCACCACAGAGCAATAAATGGCATGGAAAGGCAACCAACAGTAAGAAGACATGTTTATGAAGCTAAGCATGGCAAGAGCAAGTTCATAGGTTGCATGGATCACTAACAAAAATCATGGAAACATTGAACTTAATGTTAACAGGCTGACAGTAACATTATTTAGCAACTTGAGAGCAAGATTACAACAAGCTACAACAAGCTATAAAAGCAACCAGGGGCATGAATGGATAGATCATGACATGTATAACAAATCATCTTTGGTAAACATCTCCAGATTATGCATAGAATGACTTGTAGAAGCAGGTTTACATGGCATCACAAAATAACAGATTCAGCCTAGCAAAACAGTAACAGCAAGTACCCTCCTTAACAAGCTTGATACACTCACTACACAACTCACAAAAATAAATGGATTGCACCTTTGTAAATATGGGATGTCATAGATCAAAATACATGTAGACATCAACCTCATAGGATGCACACATCAAACATGGCAAAAATGACAAACGAGAATGTTATACCAGTTTCAGCAGATTAACAGCAACATGCACTCTTGCAACAATGATTCGGGCATCAAGATGGACTCAAATGAACATGATGCAATGGAACGAAATGAAGTACTCGTCGAGGCAAACAATTTGACATATTACACGCATGAAACGGAGCAGTATGCACAAAGTTATGATAATGTAAATAATTACGGGACTTTGTGGAAAATCACCTTGCGGGAAAAAGTCAACGCGGGACGACTGGATCCGGGACGGGGGAGCGCGCGCGTTTGGTTCCGGGACACGTGGATCTCATCCCACCCATCCGGATCTGGCGACGGGGCGGCGGAGTCAGCGGCGCTCCGGCGGCGGGACGATGGAGGCGCCGGTGCGGAGGCGGCGGTCGGCGCGGGGTGGGACGCCCGCGGGGCAGAGCCCGACGGTGGCGGCGAGACAGGCGCGGCAGCGGGGAGCAGATGGCGTCGGGGAACCGAGGCGAAGCTCGCCGGCGAGGTGGCGGTGGTGGCCGGCAAGGCAGGAGGTGGCGCGGGGGTCGCCGATGGCGAGGGTCGACGGAGGCGGCGCGGAAGCAGAGCGAGCCGGGCAGCGCAGGGGTTTCGCGCGGAGGAGACGGCGCGCGCGAGCGGCGAGACGGCGGCGGCGGCGCACGTCGGTGCCGGGGGCGAGCGGGGTGAGCGGCGACGGTGCTCGGGCCTGGGCGGCGGCGCGGCCGGGCTCTTGCGGGCCCCGGATGGGCTCCGTGGGCCGCGGCGCGGTGGGGATCTGGCGGGGGATGCATGGCACGCCTCGATTGGCTGTGGTCGGCGGCGCAGTGACATGGCGGCCTCTCATTGGCCGGAGCAACGTGGCGGCGGCGGTGGACACGTCCGACGCGGAGGCGGACATGTCCGGCGGCGGGGAGGAGCGGGGCTAGGGTTTCATCTGCGCGAAAAATCCGGGGTGGGAGCCCATATTTATAGGTAGAAGGAGGTGGGAGTGTCCAAATGAGGTGCAGTTTTCGCCCACACGATCGTGATCGAACGACCGAGAGCATGGAGGGGAGTTTGCTTGGTTTTGGGCCACTTTGGAGGGATGTTGGGCTGCAACACAAAGAGGGCCTTTACGGTTACCCGGTTAACCGTTGGAGTATCAAACGACCTCCAAATGGCACGAAACTTGACAGGCGGTCTACCGGTGCTGTACCAAGGCCGCTTGGCAAAACTCGGTCCATTCCGAGAAAGTTTAACACCCACTCACAACGAGAGACAAAAGGGGAACGCTGGGTAACATAGGAGCGTCGGATTGCAAAACGGACAACGGGGAAGTGCTCGGATGCATCAGACGAACACGTATGCAAAAAGAGATGGACATGATGACATGATAAAATGCAACACGCAAGCAAATGACATGGCAAGGACGGCGAATAACTGGCGGACACCTGGCGCATCGAAACCGGGGCGTTACAACACTCCTCCACTAACAAGTGATCTCGTCCCGAGATCTTAGGACCGAGACGGAGGGGAAAGGGGGATGAGGCGAAACAAGAACTCAAGAGAAGAAGCAAAGAATCGAGAGCACACGAGAAGAAGAGAGGAACGACGAAAATGACTATAATCGAAAGCTCACTGAATCAGATAGACTATGAAACCACTCCGGTTAGAATGAGATAAGAAACGAATAAGACTGAAAGGATTTAGGCAGCACTCCGGCTAAAACATGGAGGAAAAGAACACGAGCTTGAGAGGATGGAATGATACTTGATGAACTCTTCAAGAATGAATTAAATCACGAAGAACCACCATGAAGAACTCCGGTGACAAAAGGATGACGAGATAAAATGAAGGATGAAAGAATGAGATTAAAGCTTGCGGTGATTTAGATGGAGGTTCTGACAAAATGGCTGAGGAAATTTGAACTCCGGAAAAGAAAAGATGAAAAACACTTGGAACTAGAATTTATCCATCAAGAACAAACTCTGAAGGAGGGGATTAAACACTTGGATGCAATCAGAATAAGATTTATTGTATGCTTATCCTTCATCAAATTAAATTGAGGACACAATGGATTTTTCATATTACTTATTCTTCTTGAAAAGGATTGAGAAGTGATATATCGCAGACTTGAGAAGGTCTTCATGAACCACCGGTAAGATTGAAAAGAACGAATGGATTAATATGGTAAACAAGGAAAAAGAATCTGAAAGAACCACCGTTAGAACTCGGAAATGACTGACGAAAGAGGATGAATCACCGAGAAGACTTAGAAGAACCAATAAGCAAGAGGGGATTTAGATGCAAAAGAACAAAGAGATCTTGAGCTGATTAAAGAACACTTGAACGAAGCACCGGGATAATTGGATACCGATACCTGGAATGTGAGGACGAAGAATTCTTCTGGAATGATAGCCTTCGATGAAACGAAACTGAAAAAAACTCCTGAAATACTCCGGATGGGTAAGAAAAGGAATATCTGACAAATGGAATAATTTGAGAGGATAACCAGAAGCTAGAACCACGAATCTTTGGGAGAACGGGCAAGATTGAGAGGAAAAACTCTTCTTCGATCTTCCAATCTGAGAATGACGACGAGAAACACCACCGAAATTGTTGAGAAACTCCGGAATAATGAAAAACAGGAAAGGTTGAACCGAAGGCGAAAAGAATTTGAAAGCGATCTTGGAGATGGCATCTGACTGATGAAATTCATTCTTACGTCAAACTCCGAAAAGAATTTGAGAATAGCTCCGGGAAATTAGAAGAGTCAGGTAAGATCCTGGAAAAAGACCTGTGAGTTAGGGCCCACTGAAAAGATAACACCGTTGGAAAGGGATGTTGAACAGATAGATGATGCACCGGAACAATTGAAATATTTGAATGAGGTGACAACCTCGAACTAATTGGAACACAGACGAATCTCCTGAGATGTCTTCCGAACTCCGGAATGATAAACTGGCGAGAGGCAAACAAGCAAGGAGAACACTTGATCCAAGGAAAAGAATAAAATCACTACCGAAAAAACTTGAATTGAGTCCACCGGAGAAGAAAAAGAGATTAAGAATGTCGAACAAAACGAGAATTCACCGGTTGAAATAATGGAGAGAAGACTGAAGAGACTCCGTACGAATGAAATTGAAGGTCGGAAGAGATTCATACTCCGGGAAGAAAAAAGGGGTGGGAGGGCGGGAAAACAAAGACAACTTGGAAGGGGAACCGACGAATATCTTGAAGAGAAAACACCGGTTGAAATAATTGAGGAAAGAAAGCAAAACTTCACGCGAGTAGGATGGATACTCGATTACGGACTCCGGTTCTGAGAAGAAAAAGGGGTGGGCAGGTGGGAAAATAAAACAACTGAGGATTGAACTTGGCAAAGATGAAGAGGCTTGAGTCAACTTGACGAGAGATGCACCAGATCAAAAGACTGAGAACCAACGAACGAAAAACTAACCGCGTGATCCTAAAGAAAATTTTGAATGGGAAGAGGAGTAATTCAAAACACCTACGTCAAGATTCCTCACCAGAGCGACGAAGGGGCTCAGGAGTAAAAAGAATTCCTACTCTCCGATATAACTAGACTCCGAAAACAGTTTTCTTCTAGACTCGACATCGGCCAAACTACACGATCAATCAAGGGGGCTCCTAGGGTCGGTCGAGGCTCTGATACCAACTTGTCACGCCCAATATGCGACCCGATCCAAAAGGAACTCGAAGGTTCCACCAAGGATAGAACCGCATATTGAAACGCTTTTGCAAGGTGGATATAATTACATCAACATACATAATAGATGGGGATACATACAAGAGGCATACAATGCCACATGAATACAACATCATCTTACAAGAGCAACATCCGACTACGGATGAAACACAAACAGTAACTCAAACGACATCCACCCTGCTAGCCCAGGTTGCCGACCTGGAACCTATCCCCTGATCGAAGAAGAAGCAGAAGCAGATCTCAACGCAAGCAAGCATCGCTCTCGCATCATGACCATCGCATAACATGTACCTGCAACTGTTGTTGTAGTAATCTGTGAGCCACGAGGACTCAGCAATCCCATTACCATGCGTATCAAGACTAGCAAAGCTTAATGGGAAAGGAAGGGGTAAAGTGGTGAGGTTGCAGCAGCGACTAAGCATATATGATGGCTAACATACGCAAATAAGAGCGAGAAGAGAAGCAAAGGAACGGTCGTGAAGCTGGCAATGATCAAGAGGTGATCCTGAACTCCTACTTACGTCAAACATAACCCAGAAACCGTGTTCACTTCCCGGACTCCACCGAGAAGAGACCATCACGGCTACACACGCGGTTGAAGCGTTTTAATTCGGATCTGGTGTCAAGTTATCTACAACCGGACATTAACAAATTCCCATCTGCCCATAACCGCGGGCACGGCTTTCGAAAGTTTAAACCCTGTAGGGGTGTCCCAACTTAGCCCATGATAAGCTCTCGCGATCAACGAAGGATATACCTTCTCCTGGGAAGACCCGATCAGTCTCGGAAACCCGGTTTACAAGACATTTCGACAATGGTAAAACAAGACCAGCAAAGCCGCCCGTTGTGCCGACAAATCCCATAGGAGCTACACATATCTCATTCTCAGGGCACACCGGATGAGCAAGACGTCAGGTTGGCATAGACCCTGGTTGCCCAGGGGGCGCTGGACATCGCTCGGTTTGGACCAACACTTAGACAAGCATTGGCCCGGGGGGGGCTAAAATAAAGATGACCCTTGAGAGGGCGACTCCCAAGGGAAAAGTATAGGTGGTGGTGAGGCAAATGGTAAAACCAAGGTTGGGCCTTGCTGGAGGAGATTTATTCAAAGCGAACTGTCAAGGGGGTCCCTTAAATCACCCAACAGCGTAAGGAACGCAAAATCTGGGAACATAATACCGATATGACGGAAACTAGGGCGGCAAGAGTGGAACAAAACACCAGGCATAAGGCCGAGTCTTCCACCCTTTACCAAATATATAGATGCATTAATTAAATAAGAGATATTGTGATATCCCAACAAAATCCTGTCCACCATGGAGCAATCTTCAACTTCACCTGCAACTAACAACGCTATAAGAGGGGCTGAGCAAAGCAGTAACATAGCCAAGCAACGGTTAGCTAGGAAGGGTGTCAAAGGTTAGAGGTTCATGGCAATTTGGGAGGCTTGATGAGCAAAAGATAGGTAACGCAGCATAGCAATAGAACGAAGCAACTAGCATAGCAATGATAGTAGTGAGATCTAGGGTAGCGGTCATCTTGCCTGAAATCCTGCAAGGAAGAAGAATGAGTCCATAAAGAAGATGAAGCCACGAAGACAAACCAAGCGTAGACGAACAAATCCTCACGATCGCAACGAAACGGGAACTATCGAGAAGAAGCACACGCATGGTAAACACACCACACATGAACATGACATGATGCACAAACAAGTATGATGCATGACAAAACTACATGGATCTACTCATGTCAAGAGATGATGCAAACAAGAACAACACATCAAAGCAAGTTCAAATGAGGCCGGGAACAACATATAATAATTCTGGTAAGTCCTCATATGCATATTTCAAAATTGGTCCAGATCTGAATAAACCTTATGTTCAAGTTGTTAAACAGCAAGTTAAGATGCACCAAGATGATCTACACGAGATTCTAGTCAAGTTACATATAAAGTTCATTAGATTTGGAGCTACGGCCTAGAAGATATGAGCAAAACAAGTTAAACATGGCATTGATGCAAAATGCAAACAAACATCAAGCAAACACCTCAAAACAAGGATGCTACATGATAATATGAAACTATATGCAAAATCAAGCAAGTTTCATATAGAGCACACTCAAAACGGAGCAACGGTGCAACACATACTCTATACAAGACATAACAACAATCTGTCCAAACAGCAACTAGGCATATTGCAAGCATCAAAACAACATGCTACAGCATCTCAACGTAAAAACAAAAGGCATGGGCATGAAGTAAAGGTAAAGCATAGCAAAACATGAACACTGAGCTAACTCCAGAAACTACTAGAACATGCTCAAAAACACATGGCAAGATTGCATATATTAACAGTTTCAGACTTTAGCAGAAATAACATCAGGTTGCAATGTTTAGAGCTATCAAACAACATGGTACAGAAACTTAACATGGCAAACAAAGGCATGGCATGAATCTACTAATTGCATAGAACAAAAGTCCCTTACTGACCATGAGCCAAAAGGGCACAGAAAATATGATGGCACCCATGTAAAAATAGCAAGTTATATGACAGATTCATACATGGCAGGAAAAACAATATGTAGGCATGTTGGTGAGCTTGAACCACTCACCACAGAGCAATAAATGGCATGGAAAGGCAACCAACAGTAAGAAGACATGTTTATGAAGCTAAGCATGGCAAGAGCAAGTTCATAGGTTGCATGGATCACTAACAACAATCATGGAAACATTGAACTTAATGTTAACAGGCTGACAGTAACATTATTTAGCAACTTGAGAGCAAGATTACAACAAGCTACAACAAGCTATAAAAGCAACCGGGGGCATGAATGGATAGATCATGACATGTATAACAAATCATCTTTAGTAAACATCTCCAGATTATGCATAGAATGACTTGTAGAAGCAGGTTTACATGGCATCACAAAATAACAGATTCAGCCTAGCAAAACAGTAACAGCAAGTACCCTCCTTAACAAGCTTGATACACTCACTACACAACTCACAAAAATAAATGGATTGCACCTTTGTAAATATGGGATGTCATAGATCAAAATACATGTAGACATCAACCTCATAGGATGCACACATCAAACATGGCAAAAATGACAAACGAGCATGTTATACCAGTTTCAGCAGATTAACAGTAACATGCACTCTTGCAACTATGATTCGGGCATCAAGATGGACTCAAATGAACATGATGCAATGGAACGAAATGAAGTACTCGTCGAGGCGAACAATTTGACATATTACACGCATGAAACGGAGTAGTATGCACAAAGTTATGATGCGATGAACATGGCATGATAATGTAAATAATTACGGGACTTTGTGGAAAATCACCTTGCGGGAAAAAGTCAACGCGGGACGACTGGATCCAGGACGGGGGAGCGCGCGCGTTTGGTTCCGGCACGGGTGGATCTCAACCCACCCGTCCGGATCTGGCGACGGGGCGGCAGAGTCAGCGGCGCTCCGGCGGCGGGACGATGGAGGCGCCGGTGCGGAGGCGGCGGCCGGCGCGGGGTGGGACGCCCGCGGGGCGGAGCCCGACGGTGGCGGCGAGACAGGCGCGGCAGCGGGGAGCAGATGGCGTCGGGGAACCGCGATGAAGCTCGCCGGCGAGGTGGCGGTGGTGGCCGGCAAGGCAGGAGGTGGCGCGGGGGTCGCCGATGGCGAGGGTCGACGGAGGCGGCATGGAGCAGAGCGAGCCGGGCAGCGCAGGGGTTCCGCGCGGGGGAGACGGCGCGCGCGAGCGGCGAGACGACGGCGCGCGGAGGCGGCGGCGGCGCACGTCGGTGGCGGGGGCGAGCGGGATGAGCGGCGGCGGTGCTCGGGCCTGGGCGGCGGCGCGGCCGGGCTCTCGCGGGCCCCGGATGGGCTCCGTGGGCCGCGGCGCGGTGGGGATCTGGCGGGGGATGCATGGCGCGCCTCGATTGGCTGTGGTCGGCGGCGCGGTGACATGGCGGCCTCTCATTGGCCGGAGCGACGTGGCGGCGGCGGTGGACACGTCCGACGCGGAGGCGGACATGTCCGGCGGCGGGGAGGAGCGGGGCTAGGGTTTCATCTGCGCGAAAAATCCGGGGTGGGAGCCCATATTTATAGGTAGAAGGAGGTGGGAGTGTCCAAATGAGGTGCGGTTTTCGCCCACACGATCGTGATCGAACGACCGAGAGCATGGAGGGGAGTTTGCTGGGTTTTGGGCCACTTTGGAGGGCTGTTGGGCTGCAACACAAAGAGGGCTTTTATGGTTACCCGGTTAAAAGTTGGAGTATCAAATGACCTCCAAATGGCACGAAACTTGACAGGCGGTCTACCGGTGCTATACCAAGGCCGCTTGGCAAAACTCAGTCAACGAGAGACAAAAGGGGAACGCTGGGTAACATAGGAGCGTCGGATTGCAAAACGGACAACGGGGAAATGCTCGGATGCATCAGACGAACACGTATGCAAAAAGAGATGCACATGATGACATGATAAAATGCAACACGCAAGCAAATGACATGGCAAGGACGGCGAATAACTGGCGGACACCTGGCGCATCAAAACCGGGGCATTACAACACTCCTCCACTAACAAGTGATCTCGTCCCGAGATCTTAGGACCGAGACGGAGGGGAAAGGGGGATGAGGCGAAACAAGAACTCAAGAGAAGAAGCAAAGAATCGAGAGCACACGAGAAGAAGAGAGGAACGACGAAAATGACGATAATTGAAAGCTCACTGAATCAGATAGACTCTGAAACCACTCCGGTTAGAATGAGATAAGAAACGAATAAGACTGAAAGGATTTAGGCAGCACTCCGGCTAAAACATGGAGGAAAAGAACACGAGCTTGAGAGGATGGAATGATACTTGATGAACTCTTCAAGAATGAATTAAATCATGAAGAACCACCATGAAGAACTCCGGTGACAAAAGGATGACGAGATAAAATGAAGGATGAAAGAATGAGATTAAAGCTTGCGGTGATTTAGATGGAGGTTCTGACAAAATTGCTGAGGAAATTTGAACTCCGGAAAAGAAAAGATGAAAAACACTTGGAAATAGAATTTATCCATCAAGAACAAACTCTGAAGGAGGGGATTAAACACTTGGATGCAATAAGAATAAGATTTATTGTATGCTTATCCTTCATCAAATTAAATTGAGGACACAATGGATTTTTCATATTACTTATTCTTCTTGAAAAGGATTGAGAAGTGATATATCGCAGACTTGAGAAGGTCTTCATGAACCACCGGTAAGATTGAAAAGAAAGAATGGATTAATATGGTAAACGAGGAAAAAGAATCTGAAAGAACCACCATTAGAACTCGGAAATGACTGACGAAAGAGGATGAATCACCGAGAAGACTTAGAAGAACCAATAAGCAAGAGGGGATTTAGATGCAAAAGAACAAAGAGATCTTGAGCTGATTAAAGAACACTTGAACGAAGCACCGGGATAATTGGATACCGATAGCTGGAATGTGAGGACGAAGAATTCTTCTAGAATGATAGCCTTCGATGAAACGAAACTGAAAAAAACTCCTGAAATACTCCGGATGGGTAAGAAAAGGAATATCTGACAAATGGAATAATTTGAGAGGATAACCAGAAGCTAGAACCACGAATCTTCGGGAGAATGGGCAAGATTGAGAGGAAAAACTCTTCTTCGATCTTCCAAGCTGAGAATGACGACGAGAAACACCACCGAAATTGTTGAGAAACTCCGGAATAATGAAAAAGAGGAAAGGTTGAACCAAAGGCGAAAAGAATTTGAAAGCGATCTTGGAGATGGCATCTGACTGATGAAATTCATTCTTACGTCAAACTCCGAAAAGAATTTTAGAATAGCTCCGGGAAATTAGAAGAGTCAGGTAAGATCCTGGAAAAAGACCTGTGAGTTAGGGCCCACTGAAAAGATAACACCGTTGGAAAGGGATGTTGAACAGATAGATGATGCACCGGAACAATTGAAATATTTGAATGAGGTGTAAACCTCGAACTAATTGGAACACAGACGAATCTCCTGAGATGTCTTCCGAACTCCGGAATGATAAACTGGCGAGAGGCAAACAAGCAAGGAGAACACTTGATCCAAGGAAAAGAATATAATCACTACCGAAAAAACTTGAATTGAGTCCACCGGAGAAGAAAAAGAGATTAAGAATGTCGAACAAAACGAGAATTCACCGGTTGAAATAATGGAGAGAAGACTGAAGAGACTCCGTACGAATGAAATTGAAGGTCGGAAGAGATTCATACTCCGGGAAGAAAAAGGGGTGGGAGGGCGGGAAAACAAAGACAACTTGGAAGGGGAACCGACGAATATCTTGAAGAGAAAACACCGGTTGAAATAATTGAGGAAAGAAAGCAGAACTTCACGCGAGTAGGATGGATACTCGATTACGGACTCCGGTTCCGAGAAGAAAAAGGGGTGGGCGGGTGGGAAAATAAAACAACTGAGGATTGAACTTGGCAAAGATGAAGAGGCTTGAGTCAACTTGACGAGAGATGCACCAGATCAAAAGACTGAGAACCAATGAACGAAAAACTAACCGCGTGATCCTAAAGAAAATTTTGAATGGGAAGAGGAGTAATTCAAAACACCTACGTCAAGATTCCTCACCAGAGCGACGAAGGGGCTGAGGAGTAAAAAGAATTCCTACTCTCCGATATAACTAGACTCCGAAAACAGTTTTCTTCTAGACTCGACATTGGCCAAACTACACGATCAATCAAGGGGGCTCCTAGGGTCGGTCGAGGCTCTGATACCAACTTGTCACGCCCAATATGCGACCCTATCCAAAAGGAACTCGAAGGTTCCACCAAGGATAGAACCGCATATTGAAACGCTTTTGCAAGGTGGATATAATTACATCAACATACATAATAGATGGGGATACATACAAGAGGCATACAATGCCACATGAATACAACATCATCTTACAAGAGCAACATCCGACTACGGATGAAACACAAACAGTAACTCAAACGACATCCACCCTGCTAGCCCAGGTTGCCGACCTGGAACCTATCCCCTGATCGAAGAAGAAGTAGAAGCAGATCTCAACGCAAGAAAGCATCGCTCTCGCATCATGACCATCGCATAACCTGTACCTGCAACTGTTGTTGTAGTAATCTGTGAGCCACGAGGACTCAGCAATCCCATTACCATGCGTATCAAGACTAGCAAAGCTTAATGGGAAAGGAAGGGGTAAAGTGGTGAGGTTGCAGCAGCGACTAAGCATATATGATGGCTAACATACGCATATAAGAGCGAGAAGAGAAGCAAAGGAACGGTCGTGAAGCTGGCAATGATCAAGAGGTGATCCTGAACTCCTACTTACGTCAAACATAACCCAGAAACCGTGTTCACTTCCCGGACTCCGCCGAGAAGAGACCATCACGGCTACACACGCGGTTGAAGCGTTTTAATTCGGATCTGGTGTCAAGTTATCTACAACCGGCCATTAACAAATTCCCATCTGCCCATAACCGCGGGCACGGCTTTCGAAAGTTTAAACCCTGCAGGGGTGTCCCAACTTAGCCCATGATAAGCTCTCGCGATCAACGAAGGATATACCTTCTCCTGGGAAGACCCGATCAGTCTCGGAAACCCGGTTTACAAGACATTTCGACAATGGTAAAACAAGACCAGCAAAGCCGCCCGTTGTGCCGCCAAATCCCGATAGGAGCTACACATATCTTGTTCTCAGGGCACACCGGATGAGCAAGACGTCAGGTTGGCATAGACCCTGGTTGCCCAGGGGGCGCTGGACATCGCTCGGTTTGGACCAACACTTAGACAAGCATTGGCCCGGGGGGGCTAAAATAAAGATGACCCTTGAGAGGGCGACTCCCAAGGGAAAAGTATAGGTGGTGGTGAGGCAAATGGTAAAACCAAGGTTGGGCCTTGCTGGAGGAGTTTTATTCAAAGCGAACTGTCAAGGGGGTCCCTTAAATCACCCAACAGCGTAAGGAACGCAAAATCCGGGAACATAATACCGATATGACGGAAACTAGGGTGGCAAGAGTGGAACAAAACACCAGGCATAAGGCCGAGTCTTCCACCCTTTACCAAATATATAGATGCATTAATTAAATAAGAGATATTGTGATATCCCAACAAAATCTTGTCCACCATGGAGCAATCTTCAACTTCACCTGCAACTAACAACGCTATAAGAGGGGCTGAGCAAAGCAGTAACATAGCCAAGCAACGGTTAGCTAGGAAGGGTGTCAAAGGTTAGAGGTTCATGGCAATTTGGGAGGCTTGATGAGCAAAAGATAGGTAACGCAGCATAGCAATAGAACGAAGCAACTAGCATAGCAATGATAGTAGTGAGATCCAGGGTAGCGGTCATCTTGCCTGAAATCCTGCAAGGAAGAAGAATGAGTCCATAAAGAAGATGAAGCCACGAAGACGAACCAAGCGTAGACGAACAAATCCTCACGATCGCAATGAAATGGGAACTATCGAGAAGAAGCACACGCATGGTAAACACACCACACATGAACATGACATGATGCACAAAAAAGTATGATGCATGACAAAACTACATGGATCTACTCATGGCAAGAGATGATGCAAACAAGAACAACACATCAAAGCAAGTTTAAATGAGGCCGGGAACAACATATAATAATTCCGGTAAGTCCTCATATGCACATTTCAAAATTGGTCCAGATCTGAATAAACCTTATGTTCAAGTTGTTAAACAGAAAGTTAAGATGCACCAAGATGATCTACACGAGATTCTAGTCAAGTTACATATAAAGTTCATTAGATTTGGAGCTACGGCCTAGAAGATATGAGCAAAACAAGTTAAACATGGCATTGATGCAAAATGCAAACAAACATCAAGCAAACACCTCAAAACAAGGATGCTACATGATAATATGAAACTATATGCAAAATCAAGCAAGTTTCATATAGAGCACACTCAAAACGGAGCAACGGTGCAACACATACACTATACAAGACATAACAACAATCTGTCCAAACAACAACTAGGCATATTGCAAGCATCAAAACAACATACTACAGCATCTCAACGTAAAAACAAAAGGCATGGGCATGAAGTAAAGGTAAAGCATAACAAAACATGAACACTGAGCTAACTCCAGAAACAACTAGAACATGCTCAAAAACACATGGCAAGATTGCATACATTAACAGTTTCAGACTTTAGCAGAAATAATATCAGGTTGCAATGTTTAGAGATATCAAACAACATGGTACAGAAACTTAACATGGCAAACAAAGGCATGGCATGAATCTACTAATTGCATAGAACAAAAGTCCCTCAGTGACCATGAGCCAAAAGGGCACAGAAAATATGATGGCACCCATGTAAAAATAGCAAGTTATATGACAGATTCATACATGGCAGGAAAAACAATATGTAGGCATGTTGGTGAGCTTGAACCACTCACCACAGAGCAATAAATGGCATGGCAAGGCAACCAACAGTAAGAAGACATGTTTATGAAGCTAAGCATGGCAAGAGTAAGTTCATAGGGTGCATGGATCACTAACAACAATCATGGCAACATTGAACTTAATGTTAACAGGCTGACAGCAACATTATTTAGCAAATTGAGAGCAAGATTACAACAAGCTACAGCAAGCTATAAATGCAACCAGGGGCAGGAATGGATAGATCATGACATGTATAACAAGTCATCTTTAGTAAACATCTCCAGATTATGCATAGAATGACTTGTAGAAGCAGGTTTACATGGCATCACAAAATAACAGATTCAGCCTAGCAAAACAGTAACAGCAAGTACCCTCCTTAACAAGCTTGATACACTCACTACACAACTCACAAAAATAAATGGATTGCACCTCTGTAAATATGGGATGTCATAGATCAAAACACATGTAGACATCAACCTCATAGGATGCACACATCAAACATGGCAAAAATGACAAACGAGCATGTTATACCAGTTTTAGCAAATTAACAGCAACATGCACTCTTGCAACGATGATTCGGGCATCAAGATGGACTCAAATAAACATGATGCAATGGAATGAAATGAAGTACTCGTCGAGACGAACAATTTGACATATTACACGCACGAAACAAAGTAGTATGCACAGAGTTATGATGCGATGAACATGGTATGATAATGTAAATAATTACGGGACTGGAAAATCACCTCGCGGGAAAAAGTCAACGCGGGAAGACGGGATCCGGGACGGGGGCGCGGGCGCGTTTGGTTCCGGGACGGGTGGATCTCATCCCACCCGTCCGGATCTGGCGACGGGGCGGCAGAGTCGGAGATGATGGAGGCGCCGGCGCGGAGGCGGCGGCCGGCGCGGGGTGGGACGCCCGCGGGGCGGAGCCCGACGGCGGTGGCGAGATAGGCGCGGCGGCGGGGAGCGGATGGCGTCGGGGAACCGCGGCGAAGCTCGCCGGCGAGGTGGCGGTGGTGGCTGGCGAGGGAGGAGGTGGCTTGGGGGTCGCCGGTGGCGAGGGTCGACGGAGGCGGCGCGGAGCAGAGGGAGCCGGGCGGCGCAGGGGTTCCGCGCGGGGGAGACGGCGGGCGCGGGCGGCGAGACGGCAGCGCGCGGAGGTGGCGTCGGCGCACACCGGTGGCGGTGCTCGGGCCTGGGCGGCGGCGCGGCCGAGCTCTCGCGGGCCCCGGATGGGCTCCGCGGGCCGCGGCGCGGTGGGGATCTGGCGGGGATGCGTGGTGCACCTCGATTGGCTGTGGTCGGCGGCGCGGTGACATGGCGGCCTCTCATTGGCCGGAGCGACGTGGCGGCAGCGGTGGACATGTCCGACGCGGAGGCGGACATGTCCGGCGGCGGGGAGGAGTGGGGCTAGGGTTTCATCTGCGCGAAAAATCCGGGGTGGGAGCACATATTTATAGGTAGAAGGAGGTGGGAGTGTCCAAATGAGGTGCGGTTTTCGCCCACACGATCGTGATCGAACGACCGAGAGCATGCAGGGGAGTTTGCTGGGTTTTGGGCCAATTTGGAGGGGTGTTGGGCTGCAACACCAAGAGGGCTTTTACGGTTACCCGGTTAACCGTTGGAGTATCAAACGACCTCCAAATGGCACGAAACTTGACACGCAGTCTACCGGTGCTATACCAAGGCCGCTTGGCAAAACTCGGTCCATTCCGAGAAAGTTTAACACCCGCTCACAATGAGAGACAAAAGGGTAACGCCGGGTAACATAGGAGCGCCGGATTGCAAAATGGACAACGGGGAAAATGCTCGGATGCATGAGACGAACACGTATGCAAAAAGAGATGCACATGATGACATGATAAAATGCAACACACAAGCAAATGAGATGGCAAGGATGGCAAATAACTGGCGGACACCTGGCGCATCGATACCGGGGCGTTACAAGAGAAGAGAGGTAGAAGGAAGAGAGAAGAAGAGCAACAATGGTGGAGAACTAACTTATAGAGGGGAGAGGGGAAAGGAGGGGGAGAGGGCAAAGGGGGGAGGGGCAGGGGAGGGGGTGAAAAGGTGGCACCAGCCACGCCTAGCAGTAGCGATGGTTTCCTGAAAGCGTTACTGCTATGGTGCTTAGTAGTAGTGCTTGTCAGGAGCAGCGCTACTACTAAGTACGTAGGTCCCATTAGCAGTAGCGGTGTTGTCAAAGAAAGCGCTACTGCTAAAATCTTAGCGGTAACTTTGTATTTTGGGCCGCGCTGGTACTACAGCTAGCGTCGGTGGGATCGTTGGGTCCCACTTATCAGTAGCGCTCTTTTCATTTCTAGCTCTACTACTAAGGCGTCACTTGTAACGCTACCCGAGACCAGCGCTACTGCTAATTAGCAGCATCCCTTGTTATTTTCCAGCGCTACTACTGATGTCCTACCTACAAGCATTTCCCTAGTAGTGCCTCATTCGACTGCGTCTCGACCACTGCATGTGGCCTTGTAGAGAGTCAGTTGCGCCGCTATGAAGTTCGGGTTCACCACCTCCACGGCCACCTCGCTCATGAACTCGCCGTATTTGTGGCCCTCCACCAGCTGGTAATCCGCGAGGAGGGCGAGGTTGGAGCGCTCATCCTCCTGTGCTTGCCAGAACGCCAAGACAGGTTGTGGCGTCAGCTGCTCTTATGCCATGATGGAGTTGAAGTGCGCCTACACCCGCTCCATGGTCAAGTCAGCATGGACTGACGCGGGCGGGGGCACCAAATCATCTTCGGATGCCTCCTCCATCTTGAGGTCATCGTCGCTCACCTCCGGCGAGCTTGCTGGCAAAGCCGGACTCTATCCGTCAGGCACGATGGGCCTCCCAGATGTCCATAGGGCCAACCAACTTGTGCTTCGGCTACGTCGACACCCGCTCCCACATTGCTCTATAGCTCGCGGTCATGACGGAGGGGGTGTACGTAGGAGGAATGGAATCAGACATTGTGCAGTGCGGCTCATGTCGGGCGTGTACATGTCTAAATAGCGGGCAACAGCCAGGACATGTGGCCGGATGTATTAATGCAGGGCCCTTGAGTTGGTTTCTTGGTTGCCGCACATGTTTTCCTAGCCTCGAGGAGTGAATCCGAGTGGCGTGATTAGCTCAATCGAGGAAGTACTCGAAACCATAGTGAAGAGGACAGATCGACCAGAAGGTAGTTGTAACGACCAAACCTCGAAGGATTTGAGTCTCTGTGCTTACCGTGCTAGTCCCTGGATCGAACTCTCTAGCACACATAGTATAGATGAATATCAGAATAGCAAGTGCATCATTTATTACAACTTATGATCCAGAATGTATAAAATAAAACAATCTGCATAGCACTTGGCTTGCTTTATTCAATCAAACAGCGGAAAGTAGCAGAAAATAATGACGAGTCCCATCATAGCCCATTGGCGATGCTGAGTGCAGACTCGAGACCCTAACGGTACCTTACTCTTCGTCTGAATATTCTGCAACATGAGACGTTGCATCTGTATAGGTCAATACTTTGAATGTATTAGCAAGTTACACAGGAGAAATAATAACATGCCTACATGTACATGCATAGTACAATAAAAGGAAGGCTTGTGGTTTGTTTTGCAGAAAGCTGATTTTGTCCTCATAACTACCTAATAGTCAATTTTTTTATTTAGTTCTTTTATTACTACAATTAAATACACAAGGTTGAATTAGCAAAATCAACTCCAACCTACCCTTAATTATGTTTTTCCATGAATATTACTAAGTGTCACATTTGCCAAGACCATCCAACAACTGTAATGGCATAGTCACTCAAATTTTTTCCATAATTGGGGACACGTATAATCATAATTAGTTTTAATACTCTGCAGAGTTTAGTACGCTTTACCCACTGGACCCAACCCTAAGATTGAGATGAAGTCTTTCAGAAGTAGTCCCCTACTCCCAACAAGAGGCCCATCCCAACTATTATATCTACATTTGCTGGCACATCCGGGTAAGGGTTCCACAACTGATCAACTAAGCTAGAGCCCATTTAGCCAGTGGCCGTACATGGAAACTACTAGTCACTAAGTCTGTCTGATCTTTTTCAGCTTGGGTTGCATTCCACTTGCATACAGAGGGTATAAACCATGATGTTCTTGAAACCACCCTAGCAATACCACTTCCGCCCAGGGGTGAATTATATATATATATATATATATATATATATATATATATATATATATATTGTCACATAAGTTCAATGAAAACATGAACCGCCCCCGTCTACAAAGCATAGAATCAACAACTACCATGATCTGGAATGACAGGAAGATTGCTCAATAGCATAGCAAAAATACATAGTAATCCTATACATGCATATATTCATAGTGTG
Organism: Triticum aestivum; assembly: GCF_018294505.1. Lineage (NCBI taxonomy): Eukaryota > Viridiplantae > Streptophyta > Magnoliopsida > Poales > Poaceae > Triticum > Triticum aestivum. The sequence goes on along the minus strand of NC_057795.1, from coordinate 88,555,184 downwards.
ATATAATGACATGCATGGAAAACAATAGATAAAGGATGATCAACATGTAACTTGTCTTGGTTCTAGTTCAAAAAGTCACACTCTTGACAATAGTTCGCATCGCACTCCGGACAATATAGACGTTTCACACAATCAACAAATCAATCATCGAACTCAAATAGAACCAAAATAAAACCAACAGCAAGAAAACCATTTTAAAATGCACATAACAGCATGCACAAAACGTATACAAAGTACTAGAACTACAACGCAAAAAGAAACACTTAGTTTCATTAAACGGTTTGAATGTTATGGCCTCCGGAAGATTTGATTCAAATTCAAACGAATTCAAATTTGAAAAGTGCAAACATGTGAAATTTTGGTTCTATCATATTCTCCTGGTCATTGTGAGTGCACAGGAAAAAGAATCATTTAAATTGTAGTCATAGACTAAAAGATGTAGCAATTTGAAGTTTTAGTTGAAAATCTGGAAAAAAAAGACAAAAACCAACAGAAAACTCCTGGTTGTTTATTGTGCGGTACTGTAGCTGGTTGCCACATGTCAGCGTTCGATTGGCTGAGGAGTTCCCTGTACGCGCGTGCTCACCGAAAACAGAGGAAGACGGCGGCGGCTTCGGGTGTGGCGGAGGCTTTGGTGGTCCTCAATGGTGGTGTAGCCCCCTCTATAGGCGACAACGACGAGGTGAACCACGGTGTGCACCGGTGGCGGCGGTCGAGCTCGTCCCGCTCGCGCTGCTGCGTTTTCGGCCATGCAAGGATGTCAGGGAGGTGATTCGTTGAGAGGGGAATCGGAGGGTGCAGAAGGTGCGGTTCTGCAAGTCCTTACAGCGGTGCAACCAACCGGCGAACGGCGGCGGTGGCGAATCTCCTCGGAAGATCTAAAACGGGCTCGGGAGCTGTGCGGCAGCAACAGAGGTCAGGATGGGGTCGCGGGGTCTCCCCTAGGGTTTTGCTTGCACACGGCACGTCGGATGCGCACGAGGTGGACCCGGAGCGCGAGCCCGAGTCGGGCTCGGCGTGCATGCGGTCGAGCGGTGGCGTCCGGCTCGTGAAAGAAACAGGGGCGCGGAGTGGAGTGCGGCGTAGGGTGCTGGGCTGGCGGCGCGGGTGGCGGTTGCTAGGCTGCGGCTAGCTGGGCCTCTTTTAAAAACACACACTAAAAATGAACTAAAGTACATGCAAAAACCAAAATAAAATATAAAGAAAAATTATAGACACATAGTAAAAATAACACTACAAATATAAACTACAGGAACACTAGTTCCTCAACTAATGCAATTTTGAAAATAAATTTTTATGCAATAGGCCACACAAACAACAATAAAAAACTCAAATAAAATGTTTTGGAGATTATGAAAATACCAGAACATATCAAATAAACTGGAAATAATATTCTGGACATTATGAACATTTTTTAAAACAGGGGAGAAGTCATGTTATCTCCACTCCAATAAATTGCCTTTAATTGCATAATGATTCAAATATTTCACAAAACAAATAATGTATGGAAAAATATGAGATGCATATGAATGATCTATTAACATCCAACTTTAGGGAAATTGGGATGTTACAAACCTACCCCCTAAGATGAATCTCTCCCTCGAGATTCGGGCTGGCTAGTAAATAGGTGTGGGTGATCCTGTGTGAGATCTTCCTCTCGTTCCCAGGTAGCTTCCTCCTTTGTATGATGATCCCACTTAACCTTGCACAACTTAATTGTCTTGGTGCGAGTAACTCTCTCTGCTGTCTCTAGGATCTTAACTCGCTTCTCCTCATATGTTTGACCACTCTCCAACTGAATTGCCTCAAGTGGCACCGTGTCCCTCAATGGAACATCCATCATATCTACATGGCACTTCTTCAACTGAGATACATGAAACACATTATGAACTCCTGACAAGGATTCTGGCAACTCCAGCTGATAAGCTACCTCTCCTCTACGCTCCAAGATCTTGTAAGGCCCCACAAAACATGGTGCTAACTTACTTTTGATTCCAAACCTCTTAATGCCATGAAGTGGTGAAACTCTAAGATATGCACGGTCTCCTACCACATATGTCACCTCCTTACGTTTTGCATCTGCATAACTCTTTTGTCTGGACTGTGCTATCTTCAGCCCGTCACGAATCAACTTGACCTTCTCCTCAGCATCCCTGATCAAGTCCGATCCATAGAACTGACGCTCTCCAACCTCATCCCACATCAATGGTGTCCTGCACTTCCTACCATATAATACCTCAAATGGTGCCATCTTCAGGCTAGCCTGATAACTGTTATTATATGAGAACTCTGCATAAGGTAATTATCATCCCAACTAGACCCATAGTCCAAAGCACAAGCTCTCAAGATATCCTCCAAAATCTGATTTACCCTCTCTGTCTGACCATCTGTTTGTGGATGGAAAGTTGTACTGAACTCCAGCCTCGTGCCCAAGGATTCATGCAACTGACGGCAAAATTTGGATGTGAACTAAGTACCTCTATCAGACACTACCTTCCTTGGAACTCCATGCAGACAATCGATTTTGGACATATAAATCTTTGCTAGTTGAGCACTGGTATAAGTAGTTTTTTACCGGGATGAAGTGAGCAACTTTAGTCAAACGGTCAACAACTACCCAAATAGAATCATAACCTGACCGAGTCCTTGGTAGACCTGTAGTGAAATCCATACCAATCTCATCCCACTTCTAATTAGGTATAGGCAATGGTTGTAACAAACCTGCTAGCCTCTGATGTTTTGCTTTAACTCTCTGGCACACATCACATGTTGCAATATACCCAACAATTTCCCTCTTTAGGCTAGGCAACCAAAATCTTTCCCTCAAATCCAAAATACATCTTAGTATTACCTGGGAGAATAGAATAAGGTGAATCATGCGCCTCCTAAAGAATCAACTTCCTGATATTTGCATCTTGTGGTACACAAATACGCTTCTCAAACCATATGGCTCCATGTTCATCCTCGTGGAAACCTCCTGCCTTACCTTTAACCATATTCTCTTTTATATCAGCAATCTCCTTATCACCCTTTTGAGCTTCTATGATCCTGTCAAGAAAAGTAGGCTTTACCTCTAGTGTAAATATCCCTTAGGAACCATCTCCAACCTGAGATTCCTGAACTGCTCACATAACTTCGGTGACATATCATCAATATTAACTGCATTAACATGGCTCCTACGACTCAATGCATCAGCAACAACATTAGCCTTACCAGGATGATACTGCACATTCAAATCATAATCCTTAATAAGCTCCAACCATATCCTCTGTCTTAGGTTCAAATCCTTCTGAGTAAAAATATACTTCAAGCTCTTATGATCAGTAAATATATCACAATAATTACCAATAAGATATGGCTCCAAGTTTTCAATGCATGCACAACTCAGGCTAACTCCAAATCATGTGTAGGATAATTATGCTCGTGATTCTTAAGCTGACGTGAAGCATATAAAATAACTTTACGTTCTCGCATCAAAACACTCCCATGTCCTTGACGAGAATCATCACAATATACCTCGAAGTCCTTATGTATATCCGGCAAAGTTAAGACTGGTGATGTAACCAAACTTTGCTTCAACTCCAGAAAACTGGCTTCACATTCATTAGTCCAAACCAATTTCTTCTCCTTCTCGGTTGCCGCACATGTTTTCCTAGCCTCGAGGAGTGAATCCGAGAGGCATGATTAGCTTGATTGAGGGAGTACTTGAAACCGTAGTGAAGAGGACAAATCTGTTAGATGTGATGATTGCACGATGTATTGCTCTTCGTGCATAAGCACGTATATATGACGTACAAAGGTAGGCCATGGACCATGATGCCGTAGGCAAGCCCTTGGTCATGATATCTGGAAATTGTTGGGAAGTAGGGACGTGTAAAACACGAATATGGCCAAGGGCCACCTGTTCCCGAACAAAATGAATATCCAACTCAATATGCTTGGTTCGTCGATGATGCACCAGGTTAGCGGAGAGGTAGACCACCTAGACGCTGTCGCAGTAGACTACCGTGGCACGGTCAATAGGGCAAGAAAGCTCCTAAAGCAGCTGGCGAAGCCACGAACACTCAGCGACGGTGTTGGCCACCACGTGATACTCAGCCTCAGCACTGGAACGAGAGACTGTAGGCTGCCGCTTGGACGACCACGAGATAAGTGAGGGTCCAAGCTAGACACAATAGCCCGAGGTGGAGTGATGAGTGTCAGGGCAGCCCACCAAGTCTGCATCGGAGTATGCGGTGAGGGCGGTGTCGGCGGAGGCATGAAGCGTGACGCCAAGATCCATAGTGCCACAGACATAGCGGAGAATCCGCTTGACCGCAACCCAATGAATGTCTCGAGGAGCATGCATATGAAGACACACCTGCTGCGCAGTATATTGGATCTCCGGTCGGGTCAGAGTGAGGTACTGAAGAGCACCAATGATAGACCGATAGAAAGCAGCATCCGAAGCAGGAGAACCAGCCGTGGCAGAAAGCTTGGCCTTCGTATCAACAGGCGTAGCGGCGGGCTTGCAATTAAGCATGTCGGCGCACTCCAGGAGCTCATGAGCGTACTTCCGCTGATGAAGGAAGAAGCCATCGGGACAACGCACCACCTCAACATCAGATGGCGAACTCAGCGTGAAGATGAGCCATGAGCTGACTAAGGAGACCAGCCGTACATGCCGTTAGGATGATGTCGTCGACATAGAGCAGCAAGTAGGTCATGTCGGAGCCCTGATGATAGATGAAGAGCGAGTCGTCCGAGCGGGTAGAGCGGAACCCAAGCTGGTGGAGAAAGGCCGCGATGCGCTGGTACCAAGCGCGCGGAGCCTGCTTGAGTCCGTACAAGGACTGCGAAAGCAGGCACACGTGGTCGGGAAGCGCCGGGTCAACAAACCGGGTGGGCTGCTGGCATAAGACCTGCTCCTCGAGGTGACCATGGAGGAAGGCGTTAGAGATGTCCATCTGGTGCACTGGCCAAGCACGCAGGACCGCAAGGTGGAGAACTGTGTGTATCATGCCGGGCTTGACGATCAGAGCGAAGGTGTCGGTGAAGTCGATGCCAGCACGTTGTCGGAAGCGACGAACGACCCAGCGCGCTTTGTAGCAATCAAGGGTACCATCAGGACGGAGCTTGTGTTTAAAGACCCACTTCCCGATAATCACATTGGCGTGTCGGGGACTGGGAACAAGCTGCCACGTCCGGTTGCGCAACAGGGCGTCAAACTCCTCTTGCATCGCAGCCATCCAGAGCGGGTCACGAAGAGCGGCTCGAGTGGAGGACGGCAACGGCGACAGCTCAGAGGTGGACGCCGCATGGACGTAGTCATCTGAGGCGTAGCGTCAGCTCGGGCGAAAAACTTCCGTACGGGCGTGGGTGACCGGACCGGCCAGAGGCGCTAGGGGGGCCGTGGGCTGTAGGAGGCGCCGCATGCGAGGGGCGCGCCTCAAAGCTAGGGGCAGGCCAAGGGAGGTGCACGAGCGCCCTGGGAGAGGTTTCGAGGAGCCCGCGTCATCGGTGGCGGGAGGAACAGCCGCGGGTACCTGGTGAAACGGAAACACATGCTCGTCAAAGTAAATGTGCCAGGAAGTGAACACACGGTGGGAGACGGGATCATAGCACTGATATCCCTTGAAGTTAGAGGGGTAGCCGATGAAGATGCAAGTGACAGATCGAGGTGCAAGCTTGTGAGAAGCAGTGGGCAGTGCTAAGATAGCAAAGGCACCCAAAAATACGCAAGTTGTCATAAGATGGGGGCGTACCAAAGAGAAGATGGTGAGGTGCGTAGTTCCACCGTGGGCGGCAGGGTTTAATGTTAATAAGAAGTGATGCAGTGGCGAGTACGCTCGGCCAGAAATGAGGTGACACGTTGGCATGAAACAGGAGCGTGCGAACGCGGTCATTCAGAATGCGAAGGACGCGTTCGGCTCGACCGTTCTGCCGTGAAGTGTACAGGCATGTGAGGCGGAAAACTGTACCGTGATGCGACAAAAAAGTGCGGAAAGCGAGGTTGTCGAACTCTTTTCCATTGTTCGCCTGAAGCGCAAAGATGGGACGCCCAAACTGCGTGCGGACATAGGAGTAAAACGCGGTCAAGGTAGAGAGTGCATCCGACTTTCTGCGCAAAGAAAAAGTCCACACATAATGAGAATAATCATCAAGAATTACCAGATAATATAAATAGCCCGAGTTACTGGGAACCGGAGAAGTCCACACATCGCTATGAATCAACTGAAAAGGAAAAGAAGCAATGGTGGTGGAATTATTAACCGACAGACGAACATGTTTGCCGACTCGACAGGCATGACAAGTGTGATCCTCGATCTTATTGCAACTGAAACTGAAACTCCTAAGAATATGACGAAGTGTGACGGGGTTGGGATGAACCAAGCGAGCGTGCCAGAGATCGACTCAAGCGGAGAGAGCAACCGGTGCGGTGGTGGATGAAGGCGAGTGCACCGGATAGAGCTTGTCGGGGTTGTCACATCGGTGAAGTACCATCCTGGTTCGAGCGTCTTTGACACAAAAACCAAGCTCGTCAAATTCAACGGTAACGGGATTTTCACGAGTGAAACAACGAACAGAAATGAGATTCTTAAAAAGATGAGGTAACACAAGTATGTTAGATAAAGATAATGGAGTAGAACTAGAAGGAAAAGAAGTGTGCCCAATGTGTGCGATAGAAAGTGTGGAACCGTCACCGACAATGATGCGGTGATCGGTGGAGACAGGAGTGAAGGAGGCAAGGTTATCAGGATGGGCAAACATGTGAGCCGTAGCACTGGTGTCCATGTACCAATCACCACCTCCAGCGTAGTTATTCGGCGTAGGAGCGGCATGCAGTGAGGGGAGGAGCACCGGGTCTCAAGACGCCGACGGCAGGGCCGGCGAGGGGGACGGAGATGCCATGCGAAGGCCGTAGCCACCGCTCGGTTGCAGCGGTGGGTACTCATTATACGGTATGGGTAGCAGCCCCGGCTGCGACTACGGTGCAGAGTAGGCCGGATGGCCTGCAGGAAAAACTTGCTGGCCCGCTGACGACCCCCACCAGTACCCGGAAGATCCATACACGGGCGGAGCCCCGTATGTAGGATTCCCGTACGTGGGAGCAGGCGCATCAAACGCCCCGCGCAACAGCAAGGGGTCGATGGGCAGAGGCGGCGCCGACGGCAGGGCGATGACGGACTGGCCGGATAGCGCCGGCGCTGGCAGTGCCGCGCCGTAGGATACCGGCGGCGGAGCCGCGCCAGAGGACCCGTAGTGGGACTGGCCGGAGAGTTCCAGCGGTGGTGAGGCCGCGCCGTAGGACACCGGCGGCGGAGCCACACCAGAGTGCGCCATCAGCGGGACGGCAGAGGCGGCAGCGGACGGACCGGTGGACGCCATAGGGCGGCTAGCGGCTGGCCTCAGGCCCGGGTCGGGCGACTCGGGTGTGGCGGCGGCAGGATCGGGCGTGGAGGCGGCTTGGCGATGCGAGCGGCGGGCAGGAGTTTGCTGGCGGCTGGGTTGCGCTAGCGACGCGAGAGTTGGCGAGGCGGCTCGGCGATGTGAGCGGCGGCAAGCAGCTGGGCGATCGCAGCGGTGTGGCGATGGCAACAGGCTAGCGACGCGGGGCTACTCCTGATCAAATATTCCTTTCCCGTGTACTAGTACTTTGAACGTAGGAGCACTTCTAGCGTGGATTGAACTAATCAATCAAACTAGCTCTCGTACACAACAGCACACAAGAATTGATCTCGGCCGCCACAAGCACGTAGCGTCCGTACTTCCTTCGTCTAGGTGTGTAAGTCGTCTTACGAAAACCAAATAATCCCAAAACACTAAGGCGCGTGCATTAACTTCTACCTCGTTTCTTGTTTCTTGACATATCAACCAATAAGAGATGAGGAGTGTGCATGCTTTTAATGACTTCAGACTACCAAACACTATATGCAGTGGTTAGTTCATTGCATGCAATGCTATTAATTAGCAAATAAACATTAAAGTATCTCGTTTTCCCCTTCTCATTGGTCATGGTGCACAACCTAAGATGACTTACTCACCTAGACGGAGGGAGTAGTATCCACGCGGGAGGCAGCATGCTAGCGATCGCCGGGTTGGGATCGGGAGGCTGCGGCGGCTGCAGAGGGATACAACGGCGGCAGGAACAGGGGCGGCTAGATCACGTGTGCGACAGGAAGAGGCGGGAGCGGCGGCCGGCACGGAGAGAGCGCGAACGGCAACGGCTGGGTGGCAGCGGCGGCAGCGGAAGGCTAAGAGGTGGCCGGCGCGGAGGGCGCGCGAACGGCGGCGGCTAGGTGGCGGCGGCAGAAGGCTAGGATTAGAACCCGAAAACTGATACCATGTTAGATGTGATAATTTCATGATGTATTGCTCTTCGTGCTTCAGCACGTATATATGATCTACAAAGGTGGGCCACGGACCTCAACTATACAAGGAACTAGAAGGCGGGCCCAATACACAATATGCACATAACACATATACTCCCTCTGTACCGATTTATTTGTCGTTGGGGCAAATCTCCGACCAGGTGAAAAGGATAAAAAGGACCAAACTACCCCCAATTTGAAAAAACACTTTCACTAGGATCGTCGTCTTCCTCCGTCGCTACTCCCCTCCGCCAGGCTCCGCCCCTCCACTGCAGCTCCGGCGTCCGCCCCCGCCGGCCGCAGCTCCCTCGCCAGCCGCCTTTCCCCGCTCCAATCGAGAACCCAAGGTCCGTCCCTGCCATACGCATCTCCCTCGCCGTCCGCCACAGCCTCCAGCCGCCCGCGACTCCTGCCTATCGCCCCGCCTGTGCTCCTCCCTGCACTGACCACCAGCAGCAGCAGCGCAACCCGACGCCCTCCTTGATTCATGCACTGGAGCTCCTGATCCGGCTAATTGACCTCGTCGGCGAGCAGCCAGGTCGACCCGTCGCTCCAATTGACCTCTTCCTCACTGGTAGTCCTGCAGTCTATGTTGATCGCCTAAGTCTATGCTAGAGTAGCTACTGGTTCTCCACCCTGGTTCTCCGGATTCATGCACAGGAGCAGTAAGTTGATTCCCCCAGTCTGTGTTGGAGTACAGAAGCCAGCGCCATCAACAGTCTGTGTTGGAGACTTGGAGTACAAATACTGCGGTGGTGATCAAGCTCGCTCTGCTGTGTTGGAGTAGATACAAGAATAGGAGTATTGATCAAGCTCGCTCTACTGCTCCTTCCATCTGTCCATCAACAGTTTGGAGTATTGCAGCTGCCAAATCTGCAGTTAAGAAGACTTGGGTCAATTGTGTGAACATCAGCAACAACAAGATCATTAGTGTGAAATTGACAAATCAACAAGAGCAAGATCAAGTACACAGGATCAATTGACAAATCAGCAGATCTAGGTGAGCTACTCCATTTTTACTCCTCATGGCATCTTGTACTCCTAATTCAGTGTTGTTGTCACAATAAATTTGAATTAAACATGTCTTCTTCATTGTTGTTGTCACAGTGTACTCAATTTCATTTCTACTCATAACAAAAGCAACCTGTCTTCTTCTTCTTTCCCATCATAATTTTTGTGCATTTAAATTAAACCAAATGGGAGTACTCCAAACTGTTGTTGTCAGTGTCATTTTGACAGGTTGTTGTCGTAGTGTGAACACTACGAGTCAACAGTGTCAACACTAGGAGTAATTTGACAGTAAATTGGGAGTAACTTTATGGACTAAGTTCTCATATGACAAAAAAAAATTAAGTTACATTAGTTATTTAGTGGGGCTACCAAATCTGCAGTTAAGAAGACTGAATATGGAGTTATATTAATTCAGTACACTTGTAATCCAAGAAAACTTAGTATTGTACTTGGTTATCTACTCCTGTTCACAGTACAAATTTAGGTGCATATAAATTAACTGAATTAACATCTGAACATTTACATCTACCTCTTGCAAAGGAGTAGCAAATTAACTGAATTTCCAGAACAGGCAAATGTAATAGGTTGACTACAGCAAATCCAATTTGCAAGCTTGACTACATAAAATTTGCAAATAATCCAAGGGGACAAATACAACATTGGCAAAGTCAATTCAGGTTTATTTGAATTGACAGCAGTGTAATCATCTCAACAGCACCTCAGTACTGTAATTTGTTGTAATTGGTCCAAAGAATCGACCACTCCAAATTCAGTTATCCTACTGTAAATTCAGGTTTATTTGAATTGACAGCAGTGTAGTCATCTCAACAGCACCTTAGTACAGTAATTTGCTATAATTGGTCCAAAGAATTGACTACTCCAAATTCAGTTATCCTACTGTAAATTCAGTTTTGTTTGAATTGTTGTACAACAAAGATTTGACTACTCCAAATTCAGGTTTATTTGAATTGTTGTACAGCAACAATTTGACTACTGTAAATTCATGTTTATTTGAATTGTTGTACAACAAAGCTTTGACTACTGTAAATTCAGCTATCCTAAATGGATCTCCTAGACCTCCCAGACCTCAACTTCTTCTTCTTGCGTATTCATATCTTCAGGACAAAATGGATCTCCCAGACCTCAACTTCACTCCACCTGCAGAAGATTTGGACGAAATGGATGAAGATGCAGAAAATGAAATGGAAGGAGATGCAGAATATGGAATGGAAGGAGATGAAATTGTTCAAAATCCATGTACGGTTACAGTTGATCATTTCATCACTTGATCATTTCATCATTTCATCATTTCATCATTTCATCACTTGATCATTTAATAATTTCTTTGTTGAATGTCTTGGTGCAGGTGTTGGGAAAGTTGGTAGAAAAAATAAAACCCTCAATGACCAGCAAAAATTTGCTGCTTATGTAGCATTGCATACACTGTGATGATGCTTGTGATGCTAGTGATGATGCTTGCGATGAGGCTGTGATGCTAGTGATGATGCTTGCAATGAGGCTGTGATGCCAGTGATGATGCTTGTGATGCTTGCGATGAGGCTGTGATGCTAGTGATGATGCTTACGATGAGGCTGTGATGCTAGTGATGATGCTTGCGATGAGGCTGTGATGCTAGTGATGATGCTTGCGATGAGGCTGTGATGCCAGTGATGATGCTTGTGATGCTTGTGATGAGGCTATGATGCTAGTGATGATGCTTGCGATGAGGCTGTGATGCTAGTGATGATGCTTGTGATGCTTGTGATGAGGTTGTGATGCTTGTCATGTTTGTAAGAATCCATACTTGAGTATGTTGGAGTATGTTGTTTGTGTGGAGTATGTTGGAGTATGTCTAACTCCACTTGTATGTGTAACTCCATTTAAATTTTTACTCCATATATTTTTACTCCATACTCCATTTGTATGTGTGTATTTCTACTACTGCATTTGTATGATCACTCTCTGATACTCCATAATCCATAATAATCCATTTGTATGATCATTTGATTTTTGAGTAGGAGAGTAGTAGTAGAGGAGAGGAGTGAATTTAGAGAAGAGAAGAGAAGAGTATTTAGAGAAGAGAAGAGTAGTATTCCAATAAAGAAGAGAATTTAAAGAAGAGAAGAGGAGTATGTGTAATAATCCATAATTACACATAATTTAGAGAAGAGAAGAGATACTGGAGTAGTTCAAGATACTGAATCTTGGTTTTAACCAAACAGTATTTATACTCCCCTTTCATTTAAATACACAGCAAAAGATTCATTTAAATACACAGTACTGACAAAATTCATCTTGTTCTACTTGAGTAAAAAGGTTTCATTTAACATAAAAGATTCAGAGAAGAGCAAGCAGGAGTACACTACTGCACAACTTAACTGAATTTTTTTACTCCAATAATACTGGTACACTTGCTACTGTAATGGAATACCTGATCTTTGATTCAAGTAATAGTGTATGATGAATTTGATTATTCAGACTTAAGTTGCTTCAAGTGATGTCACTAGTTTCAGTTAACTGGAGTACTACAGCAAATGGAGTACCTAATCTAATCCAGTTAAAGTCTCCAAATGGAGTACCAAATGGAGTACTACAGCTCCTGCACTTGCTACACCAAAACAGCTACTGATCAAGTCCAGAGTACTCCAGTTGATCAAGCAGCAGTAGAAAGACTGTAAGTGTTTAAATTCAGTCAAGTACAACTGCAAGTACTACTGCAAGTGTTTAAGCTCCAGTTGATCAAGTAGAGCCTCGTCAAAGTACTACTGCAAGTGTTTAAATTCAGTCAAGTATACTACTGCAAATGTTTAATTAAAAGAAAAATGCCTCATGATTCTCTTTGTGTCAGGCTACAACACCCAGTTGTGGAACAGGAAGAAATACTGCAGTTTGTGTATACAGATGCTTCTGTATTTGAATGTGTATACAGATTCTCTTTGTTTGTGTACTCGCTGGGTGTTGCTTCTGTATTTGAACAGGAATACATATTCGCTGCAAGAACTACTTCAAAAGCTACTGACAGAGGACCAGATTGCAGAGTACTCGGCACCGAGTGAGTGAGGGGCTCACCGTAGAAGTTCTTGGCATACGTACAACTCGCCGCGGCGGGGACTCAGAGACTGAGTGCGCAGACCTTGCCGCAGCGGTCGCCGAGGAGGCCCCAACCGAGCTCGGCATCGCCCTCCTGCTCCAGATGCTCGTCCCGCCATCGGTGGCACCTGCCCACCTCGGCCTCCCGTGCCGCTCCGCTTGGAGGCTCCGGCGCCGCCCGCAGCTCCACATCCACGCCCCCGTAGCCCGTATCCAGCTCTGGCGCCGCTACACATCCACGCCTCCGCCGCTAACGCAAAAAGAATCAATTTTTTCAACCTACGGGGTGTGAGTGAAGGCGGGGTGGTGGGGATAAAGGGGCGGTGGAAGAGGCCGGCGACGAGGAGAGGGGGAAGGCGGCGATGGAGAGGAGAGGCCGGCCACCGAGAGGAGAGAGAGAGGCGATAAGGGAAGGGGATTCCAGCGAGCGAGTGAGTGGTGCAGCGACGGAAAGCGAGTGAGCGGTGCGAGCAAGTGGATCAGGTGGAGGGGTAAATTTGGAAACTGAGAAAATATTGTAGCGTTACAGAATTTGTACTGGGGTTGCCCAACGACAAATAAAAACGGTACAGAGGGAGTACTCAACAAGATCGACCGGAAGGTAGTGGAAGAGTTTATAACGAAGAGAGTGTTTTTTCTTTAGTGCGGTTGTTTAATGTCGGTAGATAGACGGACGCGCAGCCGGTTTGAATGTGGTAAATACCCATCCCGTCCAGTTACATCTCTTTGGCATTGAACATGCATGGAGACCGAGACACACAGCACGGGTGACGCTCTCGGTGGCCGCGTTGCTTCAATGTCCGTTCCAGTGACTGGTGGCTTCCGCTTTGGACAGGCATGAATGCCATGCAAAGATCGGAGAGTGCGCGGAAGAGAGAGATGATCTTGGTTGAGACTGGGGTTTTAGACGCGTGTGTGGAGGCGGTCCGGATGCTCGTAAAGCTCCGCTTGTTTGTGTCCGGTTTGCGGGATTTCAAACAACTGAATGCGTCCACGGACACTTGGGGTATCAAGTAGGTTGACAAAATGCGTCCACAAACAGTTGGGGTATCAAGTAGGTTGACAAGGACCCCCCGCGTCACCCCCGCTCGGGCGACTCGGGCTGGACGCAACCCTAGCCGGCGGGGCTCCCCGTCCTTCTTCCCCTCCCTCCGCCGCCGCCGGCCTATAGCCCGGGGGCTGACGGCGGTGGCGGGGGCCTTCCCTCTCTCCTGCACCATGGGGGAGGTGCGGAGCCCCGCGGTGTGTGGAGGCACGGCCGATCTAGCCTTGGGGGCGTGGCGGGCCTGCCTACCGGCGGCGGCCGCCTCGGCCTAGGGCGGATGGTGGCGGGTGCGGCGGCTGGCCCTGCTTCGGGCAGCGGCCTTGGTTGCGTTCGGCTGCGGACGCCGGGTTGGCGGCGATGGACCATCTGACCTCGGTTCGGCGGTGGCGGCATGGAGGGCCTGGTGGTTGGGTCGGCGCCATGTGTGGTTTGCCCTCCGGACAGATCTGATCTGGCCGGTGCGACCTACTCAATGTACGGCGGCTCAGATTGGCGGCGACCCGTGCACGAGTGCTTGATGGAGGTTCCTTCAGCGGATTCGGGTGAAAACCTAGTTCTCGGCTTGATGCCAAGACCGGCGTTGGCGGCACTCTTGTGTGTCATTACCTTCTTGAAGGCATCGCCGTGGAGAAGCTCCAGACCTCTATCCGCTACCTCCGGGGGAAATCCTAGATCAGTAGATCAGATGACGGCGGCGCGTTGGTGTCGTTTCCTCCTTGGGGGCGTCATTCTTGGAGGCGTACACGGGTTCGAGGGACCAGTGGGCGGCTTTCTTGGTGGAGCAGTGCTTCATCCTGCACATTGATGACGGCGAATCTCGGCGGCGTGGTGCAGTGGAGACTCGGCGCCCGATGCGCGGTGCTGGACTCGCGCAGGAGGGGGTTGCTGTCTGGCGTCATGGTGGCGTCGATGGATGAATGTCCTGACAAGGTAGAAGCCTCAATATGTGCTCTGAAGATGGACCAGTGAAAGATGGCGGCGACGACACATGTGAGTGCGTCAGACTAGTTCATGCCCCAGACCCAGTATGTGGCTCGGCTGGGGCTTCTAGGTTTTGATGATAGGCTTGGGTGAGTGGACTGGGTATTTGGCCCAGCTAGCGCCCCTTCATTATATGGTTAGGAGTAGTGGTATATGATGCCAAGATGGCGGATTCGGGCATATTGTTATAATACTTTATAAGGTCCTCGAGATTAATCAATAAAGCGGCCGCATGCATCTCCCAGATGCAGAGGTCGGTGGTTATCCTCCTTTTCTAAAAAATAATAAGTTGACAAAATGCGTCCGGACAGCTCCACATACTACAGGATACTCATATTAAAGAAATTGGGGGCCGTGCTGAGTGGTGTTTTCTTTTCATGATCGTAGCGTGCGTGATATGGAAAGAAATCGTGCACGCACGTACGTAGTGCAGGTCATTTGATTCGCCGGTCCATGCATGGATGGAAAGAATCCATGGTTTCCTTACACACAGATTGCTCGTACCATTTTTAGGGTCCGAATAACTGTCACACTTATGACGTCGACGGGAACCCGCCCGCACGCCTCGTGTAGCATGGACGGGAACCGGCCCGCACGACCACGTCCGCGCGCACAAAAGAACGGCTCGCACGTCCGTTGCGTGCCAACCCCGCCCGCACTGCCCCGTCCGGGCAAGCCGATCCGCTGCCCGCACGACCATGCAGTTCCCGGCCTCCGATCCATCCCCTCTCTCGTCTGCCGCCATCGTCCCCCACCTCTCGAACCCCGACCTCCGTCGCCGGCCTTCTCTGGTTGCCATGGCAAACAGAGCAGATCCGTAGGGCACTCCCACCTCAAAACCACACCCCAACCCTCCCCACCCCCAGCCCCAAACTCCAACCCAGCCCTCCAGACACGATCATCTAAAACCAGGTGAAAATCTCCCGATCTCATCCTTCTCATCCTTAAGGCTGAAAATCTCCCGATCTTGTGCTGGATCCATGCTATAGGGGTAGAACACTGCATGGTTCAGTGTATAGTCGCAATTGCCAGGCAGAGTACACCAGATCTGCCATGTACTACGTTTGAAATTGACTTAAGTTCCTAGTTTAATTGACGCAAGTAGTTGGGTATGAAAAATGGATGAGTAGGAATCACTAAAGAAGGACAGGAGGGACAAATTTTGGAATGAAGAGGGCTGGAAGAAATTAATTGCCACTTGTGTATAACGACAGTTGCCACCTTTCGTTGTCAGTAGCTGCCACCTATTTTGACCCGTCACTTGCCATCCATATCTTCTATGTGCAAGCAGCAGAAGAATACAATTCTTGTGGATTGTTGATGCCTTCTTGTTCATGCAGTGATTGAGAACACATTGGAAAGAAGTGAGACACGGAAAGAATAAATCACGAAGATGGCACTGATGCTTGGGGTTCTCAAAGGCCAAAAACGCCCCCTTGGGATGCAACAGAGTACAGTCAGCTCATCTCTTCAGGGCCGTTGCTGCCACTACTAGAACAGTATGCAGACGTAAGTATGGTGCGTGATAACAAAGGAAGAGAACAGTTGCCATCTTCGCAACGATGAAGATGACATTCTACTTATGTCGTACACTGTCATTTTTTCGCAGGTTCTTATGACCAAAACACAATTAGGGGGCCCCCGTGGCAAGTTCACTCACAAGGCGCTAACACTGACAAATGTATGGGCAGCCAACTACAACTAGCTTGTATGGATAATCAAGGTAATGCAAAACGAGAAAAGAGCACATACTGCCGTGGACATGAAAAATGAACATGCAAAAAAACTGGCAAAAGGACTCACGAGTTACCACGGGTGAAAATGCAGAGCCTTCATGCAGCGCGTGGCATCAGGCAACACCAATGTACCTGCCATCGACGTCATACACAGGTGAGTCCATAAAAAAAGTGAAGTTGCGGATGATCAATTAGCAGAAGGAGCATAGTTGACAACTACAATTGCTATGACTGGACATCTATAGTTGCCATGTATTAGAAACTACACTTGACATCCTTGGACAACTGTTGTTGCCATCCTGGACACCTGCAGTTGCCAGGGAAGAACAACTGCAGTTGCCATGCCAGTGCGACTATATTTGCCATGCCATGGCAACTGCAGCTGCCATGAAGGAACAACTGCGGTTGCCATGCCGATGCAAATACAGTTGCCATGCCAGTAAAACTGCAGTTGCCACATCAGGGGCAACTGCAGTTGCCGTGCTAACACAAAATGCATTTGCCATGAATTGACCAACCACTACTATGCGTACAGGTTATTACGCTGGTGGTAACCCGGCAAACGTCTCGTGGCAAGCTTCACAAATTGCAGGTGGAGCACGTCATTTTGGTGTCACAGATCACACAAGAAGGTCAAATGCACCACAACAAGGTAAGGGAAAAAACTGAACCACAAAAACAACAGTACATTTGTTATTTGTAGTTATTTGTAGGCAAAAACAATAGTTGCCATGTTTGTTGAACAGTAGCTGCCATCACTGGACAGCTATAGCTGCCGTACATGTCCACGCGCAGACTTACGGCTTGCTGTTTGAAATGATGTCGTGCCAAATCACTCGTAGATGGTGTGATCCGTTGCGATACACATGTTATTCAAACAAAAAACTTACTCTCGTACCTGTTTTTCCTATTACAGGGCCTACAACTACAGTTAACAGCGGCGCGGGGACATCTACTACGGGGAGCTCTGAGCGCACAGAAGACGCGTTCCACCAGCCAGCAGACAATCATGCCGCAGACAATTTCGAGTCACAGTCGGGAATGGCAATCATTCCAGCAATACCCACAAGCACCCCTTTGAACACAAGCACTGCCAACACTCAAGTAGATGGAACTGCCGCTGATACTAAAGTGAATGATGAAACTGACGATGAGGCAGAAGGGGATGAAGATGGTGGGCAATCAGAGATCGTGGTACCTCAGCCACCGTACATTGGGCTGAGATTTGAATCATTCGAAGAAGCAAAGGAATACTACCAAACATATGCAAAGTTCCATGGATTTGCGGTCAACACCGAGTACCATAGGAAAATTAAGAAAACTAACGAGTACAGCAGAGGTGACATGAGGTGCCACAAGGCACGAAGGAACAAGAAGGGGAAAGGTGTTGCGCCTGTCATCCCGGAACGAAAAAGAGGGATCATTCTCAAGACAGGATGCCCTGTCCGGTGTAAGCTGGACGTAGATGGAACACAGTATGTGGTCACTGAATATTTTGACGAGCACAACCACAAACTCATAGGAAAATTAAGAAAACTAATGAGTACAACAGAGGTGAGATGAGGTGACACAAGGCACGGAGGAACAAGAAGGGGAAAGGTGTTGCGCCTGTCGTCCCGAAATGAAAAAGAGGGATCATTCTCAAGACAGGATGCCCTGTCCGGTGTAAGCTGAACGTAGATGGAACACAGTATGTGGTCACTGAATATTTTGATGAGCACAACCACAAACTCATAAAGAAGTTCGACCTGGTCAAATTTCTGACCGCCCACAGAGGATTCACCCTAGTCGAAAGGCAATTCGTAAAGCTGCTACATGATCGTAACGTCGGTCCATCAAGAATGGTCCAAATACTATCACTCATCCACAACAAAAAGGGGAAACTGAGTAGCATGCCGTACATACCGGCTGACGTCACAAACCTACAGGCCAAGTACCATAGAGAGAGCAGGTTGGCTGACATAGAGGCTACAATTGCCTACTTCAATGAGAAAGCAAAGGAAGATCCAGATTTCTTCTACAGGATAAGGTTGGACGATGAGGACCGTGTCCGGAACATGTATTGGGTGGATGGTGCTGCAAGGAGAGCCTACAAACATTTCCGAGATTGCAGTTCATTTGACGTGACGTACCTCACCAATATATACAAGATGCCATGCGCTCCGTTCATAGGAATAAATAACCACAATCAGTCGTTGCAGTTCGGCTGCGGGCTTGTTCGGAACGAAGACACGGATGGGTACGTCTGGTTGTTCAAGACCTTCTTGGAATGCATGGATGGACTTGCTCCGATGAACATAATAACAGACCAGGATTTCAGCATGCGTGCAGGCATAGAGGAGGTCTTTCCATTGGTAGTGCACAGGCACTGCAGGTGGCACATTATAAAGAAGGCTGAGGAGACGCTAGGACCGTTCTTTGCTGACCGTCTAGAGCTGCACAAGGCATTTGAGCTGTGCATGGACCACAGTTTGACGGTCGAGGAGTTTGAAAGGAGCTGGATGGCCATGGTTGAAACACATCAAGTCCAAGACAACGAGACACTTGCTAGTCTGTGGGAGAAGCGAATGTACTGGGTGCCCGCCTACTTCATGTAGTGCTTCTTCCCCTTTCTGCAGACTACGCAGCGCAGCGAGGGGTTCAATGCTGTTTTGAAGCGATATGTGAGCCCTGGCAACTCATTGCTACAGTTTTCCAAGCAGTACACAGCTCTGCAACAAAAAATTCTGGGATCTGAGCTACAGCAAGAAGCTACCACCGCGCTAAAGCAGCCGAAATTGCTAACGTATTTACCAATGGAGAGGCAAATGAGCAAGATATACACAAACAAGATCTTTAACAAGTAAGTCAGTTGCGTTACGGTCTTATTTGCGCAAAAGCACTAAGGCAGTAGGTGCCATATAGAGTGCAATGCAGTTGCCAAGATATGCAGTTGCCATCTTTAATGAAATACTGTTTGCCATGCTTACTCAGCTGCAGTTGCCACGTTCAATGAAAATTATGTTTACAATGCTTACTCAGATACATTTTCCATGTTCAATGAAGTGCAGTTGCCATGTTTAATGCACTGTACTTCCATTGGGGCATGTTGGTATGCAAATGCCAATGTCAACTGAAAAATGTTATATTGTCAACACATATGCTGAAATGCAATTGCCATGTTTACTAAAAAATGCAACTGCCATGTTTGTTGAAAATGCAATTGCCATGTTTACTCAACTTTATATGCCATGTTTAATAAAAATGCAGTTGCCATGTTTTATGCAATGTGCTTCCATTGGGGAAATATTGGTGTCGAAATGACGATGGCTAGTTGAAAATGTAGTACAGTTGCCATGTCTAGTGTACTACAGTTGCCATGTCTAGTGTACTGCAGTTGCCATGTCTGGTATACTACAGTTGCCATGTTCAGTGTACTACAGTTGCCATGTTCAGTGTACTATGTTTTCCATGTTCAGTATAATATGTTTGCCATATTCAAACAAAAATCTATTTCTATTTCCATGACAACGTAACGTGCTACAAAAAAAAGATCGCACGATAGATTAACATAAAACACACAAAACTTGCAGATTCCAAGAAGAAATAAAGCATGCCAGCGTGTTCACGGCTTTCCAGGTGGACGAACATACGTTCAAGGTGTGTTCTATTTTGGGCATGTCGGATTCAGAACCTGAAGACCCGGACAAAGGAAGGAACTACTTCATGAAAGCCTCGATCGAGCTAGCTGAATACTACTGCCAATGCTGCAAGTTCGAACGGGACGGCATTGTGTGTTGTCACATACTAAAAGTAATGGACATGAACGCTGTGACACAGATGCCCCGCCATTTCATAAGGCGACGATGGACTTGGGACGCTGACGACGCGTTGGCACCGCAGACAACACATGCGGTTCTGGCTGTGCATGACGAGAGACCTAAGTCAACCATGTTAGCCGTGAGGCACGTTGTGCTGACAAAGAACTATGCTGAGCTAATTGATGAAGCTTGCAAGAGTGATGAGATAGCGAGAGTCGCAGAAAAACATAGGAAGGCACTGAAAAGAGAGCTTGATGACATCAAGAAGAGGAAAGCTGAGGAAGCCTTACACCGGTTCCCCTGCACATCAAGTGTGCCTTCATCGACGGGGCTATCATCTGAAAACTCGGAGATAGGATCTGGAACAGCAAGCACACAAAACCAGGTCAGGAACCCACCCCGTTCCATCACAAAGGGTCGTCCAAGAGAGATAAGATACAAGTCAGGATTGGAGATTTAAGCAAAACACAAGAAAACGAAGAAAGGGACGGGCAATCCATGAGCAGAAATTGGAGCGATGTGACATGGTCCTTGTGGACATTTTGTTTTGTACCCTAGACGATGAGAATTTTTTTTAATTGGGAGAATAACTCTTGAGGGGCATCAGAAGTGGAAGGGAAATTCATTGAGTGGAGAAATGCAGTTGCCATGTTATGGGTACTTAATCTGCCATGTTATGTGTAGTTAATCTGCCATGTTATGTGTAGTTAGTGTGCCATGCTATTGTATACTAAATATACGCCATGCTATTTTGTACTAAATATGCCATGCTAGTTGTACTGGATCTGCCATTTTAGTTGTACTGGATCTGCCATGTTAGTTGTACTGTATCTGCCATGTTAATTATGCTGGATCTACCATGTTGTTTGAACTGTATTTGCCATGTTAGCTGTGCTGAAAATATGTCATGGTATTTGAAATGACTCTGCATGACATATATTTCCATGACAAATACAACGCGGTTTAGAGAAACATAGTGTGTTGTGGGCAATGTATGGGAAACAAGTTGGAAAAAGGCGTAACGTGCATAAACCGCAGCCAAGGTTGTGGCTGCATGATCAACCTACCCCATGCTAGCCGGTGCACTTAGCGATGAAAAAGAAGAAGCAAAACAGACAAAATGAAAACCGACGATGACTTTCACTACCCATGTATGTTGAACTACATTTGCCATCTGTTTTAAAACATCATAGACGCAATCAAAACAGCAAACCGGTGCTATAAATGATGAAACCATTGTAATAATGATAAAACATAAAAACATATGTGCATTAACGCCTAAAATAGGTTCACGTCCACACATATATTATAGAAACTACTCAAATGTCGCTCACACACCACCACTACATAGTAGCCTACGCGGGGTTGCAGTCGTAACATAGCACACAAACATAGTTTTCGACGATAACAAAAGAGATAGTATGTTACATTCCTCAGCAACAGAATGTAAGGTATGCGTCCGGTGTGAAACACCACATGATCACTTGTACTTCTTGTTGATTTTCTTGACAGCTTCCTCCATGAACTCGCGTGCTCCGGACCGCTTGTTGAAATCTTCATTCGTCAACCAGTTCCATGTGTGGATTTTCCGGAGCTCGACGACCGTTGCAGCTGTGATAGCGGGGACAACTCTGCCTTCTCACTTTGCAAAGTATTCCAGCATGTGAAAGCCACAGTCCGTCCTGCGTGAGAAAAAGATTCAGATGAACACACAAAAAGGGCAGACGTAGCAAAGATAGACTTCAATTCAGATATGACAACAAAAAGAGGGGTTGCATTGATGTAAACGGCACATGAAGGAGGGGGTTAAGAAATTATGTGTTCCCTTGCTTCACAGTCGCCACATACTCAATCGGGAAATGTCTGATCTGGACCTTTGAATGTTCGTAGTGACGGTTCCATGTCTCTTTGAGGTTGTTGATGAAGAATTCGGCATGCGTAGTAAGATCTGAATCAGCTTCCGAACGGATTGAATCAAGCACCTCAAAATGTTGGTTCTTCAGGTCAAGACAGATCGCATAGTGGTGACCACACTTGTCGTGTGTGTCATGTGGTGCAAGATCCTGGAACATGGGGAACATGACCTGCATTTGAAAAGTGAATAAATGATAAGCAGACTACACAAAAAGAACAGCAGAGGAATAAAAAAATAGAATCACGCAGAATGTTTGGTTATGGGTGGGGGTAGTTGAAAGAAAGTTGTCGTCCATGTATGAACAAAATGTGCCGTGCATTTTACTATCAAGTTGCCACATAGTTCGCACAGGATGCAAAAATCAAAAGATGTCAAATGTGCATGGCAGCTGTTGCCACATGAAAACATATGCCACATAATCACAAGTGCAGAAGATGGCAAAAACCACACCATGTGAAAAAATAGTGCAGACAGGGGAGGAGTACTCACATATTTCTTCAATGTGAGCTTGAATTCACCATGTTGAGCAAAATTCTTGCTCAGGATTTTGTGGTGGTAGTCTTCCGCGGGAGGTGGGTGAACTACCCTCTGCTGCCTCACAGGACCAGGGGTGGCACTCCTGATGGTATCCTCAGATGCCGTATCTGCAGGCACGTTGGAACTTGATTGCCCTTGCCCTCGTGAGGTCCTCCTCTGCAATGATGCCTCCTCGATCTTGCGGTAAGTTTCTTCAAGTGACAGTGAAATCACCTCAGGGGTGCCTGCAATGATTTAAAAAATAAAAAGTGTGTTAGGATACCTAGAAAATCAGAAAACAGATGGATTGTGAGGAGATGTAGGTAGAAATAGTGGGGAAGTTGACATGTGTGGTCCAACTACAGTGGCCATCTCATGGCAACTACAGTTGCCATGCAGTTGCGCTGAAGTTACCATCTAGATGGATTGTAGTTGCCATGTCACATCAAATGCAGTTGCCATGTTGTGTCAACTCCACTTGCCATGTGATTGCCGTATAGCAAAAATGCAGAATGGTAACAAAAAAATGCAGGTGGCATGGTGTGGCAAATCCAGTTGCCATGTGTAATACACTGTATTTGCCACGTAACAGCAAATACAGTTGCCATGTTGAATCAACTTCAGTTGCCACGTGTTTACCCAAATGTCAAATGCAGGATGGCAGCAAAAAAATGTAGGTGACATGGTGCATCAAATCCACTTTCCATGTCATCACATGTCAGTTGCCATCACAAGTGAGAACACCCAAAAAATATGATTGGGACAAAATTCAAACTACAAAGATGTATACAGGAAAATCATAAGGACATGACAAGTGTACCTTGCACAATCGGCTCCGCGAACTTGACAGCCTTCCTTCCCTCGACCATTGGCTGCGCCATCACTGCGGGCATGCCTCCTGGGAAAGCAAAGGCAACTGGCAAAGTATCTTGCACCACCGGTTGATCTTGACTGATGCCAAGGCTGAAGCTCGGTGGGGTAAATACCATTGGGTGCCTCTCATTCCTACTGGCCGGACCACGAACGATTTGCGGGGCAGAATCCAATGGTGAAAGATCGACAAACATATCTGAATCGGCCGCTATAGAATGATCGGGCTTATTTGCAGGGGGGCGTGTTGTCAGTGGTATCGGCAGCAGCTTTCATGACAATCTTCTTGTTTGGGCTGTAGGGGACACCGACATTGACTGGGAGCCTGGAAGTGCGCAGATTTATGCTGGGGATTTCCACTGCGGGTAAAGGCGCAGTCTGCTCCGGTCGTTCACCTGCGTCACTAGTGCCCGGCTTGACACCTGCATCAGTTGTGCTCCGGTCTTGCGGTTTCTCCATCACATAGCTTTTGGCAGGTGGCGGGAACAGTGTGGACGCAGGAACATACCCAGACTCGTCTCTCCTACTCCTAGCTACAGCCGGTGCGTTGGGTATGACTGTTGGTTGCTTGTGGGGGCTGCGACGCCTAGGTGGAAGACCAGCACGCGGCACGGTCGCCTTAGCAGTATCTGCACCGACAGGGGCAGGAGCTGTTGTGCCAGGACTCTCACCTGTAGATGGCATATCCTTATGAACTGCCGCCTCAGCGGCTTCTGTCGTGGACACAGGTGTGCCACCACGCATGCGCTTGGAATCAGTGTCAGAAGAGCGGGAATCTTCCTTGCCTAGGTTCGTCTCGGGAGCGTCCACTTCAACGCTTGCTGATGGGGTGGCATGGCTCACAGCAGCATCCTTCATTGCCAGAAGAGTTGGCAATATTTCAGCTGTCCTGGCAGATACCGACTCATCACTCCCCGATGTACGGATGCTTGTTGTTCTAGCCTGGACATCTGCAGCCGACGGAGATGGTCGGCCACTTGCATCAGAGTTGGTGGGAGCGGTCAACGATGCAGCAGCAGTATTGTCGCCGGGTGCCTCATGTACATCTGAGTTGCCCCCCGTTGACAACTTTGAATGTAGGCGTTCGAGCGAGTCCTTACTGATATGCTTGGCCCCACGCGTAGTAGTCTTCTTCACCTGCAAATAAAAAAAATCATATGAGAATGGTATGAAAAAATGAACAAAAATATGTTTGCAATGGTAGAAATCTTAGAAGAATGAAAAACAAGTGGAAAAGCTGGTAGTTGCCATGTAATGGGAACATGAGTTGCCATGTGTCATAGTTAGCAGTTGCCATCCAACAACAGTTGCCATGTTAGCCAACTTGAAGAGTGATAGAAATGTATGTTCTGTCAGGAATGCAATTTGAAACCTATGTGTGGGATGAGCTCACAAAGCCAAAGGTAAAAGATGGCAGTTGCCATTAGGTAGAGTGGTAGCTGCCAGTTGGCCTAGATGCCAGTTGCCATGTAAAGACCAATAGGAGGTTCCGTAAACTAACAAAATGAAGGAAGAAATCATTTGGAAAAACAGCAGTTGCCGCGTGGGGGACAATAACAGAAGAACATGTGACAAGCTGAACAGTAGCATTGGAAATTCAAGAAAAAATACCACTATGTAAATGAAAGCACATGGATAAACCTACTTCTTGACTGGCTTCCTCAGGTCTGGCAACACGATAGGATCCCCCGGTGTTGGTCATCGTCGTACGAGGAGAAGACCTGGTGGAAGGGGTGTCATCGGCAATGGGGGCACCTTTGTTCAAGCGAGCAGAAACACGGGTTGGTGTTGGCGCCTGTTTCTTCATAACTGCTCGTCCACTAGCAGTCGGCTCACTACACATAACAGATGGAGGGAAAAAAATGTGGCAATTGTCAGAGAACAAACTCATTGTCGCACTTGACAAAAAACAAGTGCAAGAAATGGATGAGACTGTTCCAAGAAAAATAGACACAGAAAAAAAACTAAAATTAAAAGTCAAACCTCCTCCTGGCAGCTACGGGATCGGTCCTAGACCTCTTGCCAGGAGAACCCTGCCCAACATCCTCTGGGGCCCTCCCCCTCCTTGATGGCAACACCCCCTCGCCTCTCACACCATATGTTCTTTCACTTTCTCCGGTGGGGGGACATCTGTTGCATCCTTGCCCTTGTTGCCACCTGTGCGAACTTCAGCATGTTCATCATCATCGGTGTCCTGATGCACTTTATCCATGTCATCATCGTCATCCTTGCTGAGGCCAGCGTCTCCATCTACATCATCTTGTGTGTCACCGGGCTCTTGGGAACTGTTGTAGTCGTACCGGCCACGGCAACCGGTTGGCCGATGTGTATGTTCTGGGACAAATGAAGTGAACTGCCTCGCAACCGCGTCGCTGTCAGAGGCACTAAGGGACGTCGACCCCTCAACCAACTTCCCAAGCAAGCCGGTCATTCCGGATGCAAACTGCCCAATTAGATGCTCAACAGGTGCCCTCGCATGTGCACGAAAAACAAGAAGCATCAACAACCACCCATATTGCAGTCTCTTGCGTGACATCAACAAGTAATCCACGGCAAACCATGGATGTAGATATTTTGATTACCTCAGAAGGGCAAGACGGAGCTGAGTGCACGTCCATCCACTTTCCAAAGTTTTGAGGCCCCCCAAACACGCTGTAGTCTATAGCATGCTTGGCCATCAGCTAGGGAAAACAAAAAGAAATTGTAAGCATGCCTTATAAACCACGGACGGTTGCCTCAGGTCAAATTTGTAAGCATGCCATGTGGAGAGAGAAACAAAAACTAACCTGCAGTTTTCCATATGTGGTATCAGTTGCCCTGTCTGCGGCAAGCACAGCCTTGACAGCGTTGATAGTCCACGCAGAAACAACAAACTTGTGCATAGGCGGCGGGCCTCCTACCCCAGTGAAATCCAGAGTGGACAGATCAAGACAGTCGACATACATGAGCTGATTTAAAACAATTTTACAAAGAAAGAAATATCAGTTGCCATCATGGGTACTTTGTAGTTCAAAAAAGAGCAGGATAATGTATGATCCAATGATAATCAAGTTGATGTGCATGACAAGAATGAAATAAACACAAGAAGTTGCATTATGTATATGCTAGTTGCCATCATAGTGTGCTGGCAGTTGCCATCATACTATGATAGCAGTTGCCATGCTAATATGATGGCAGTTGCCATATTGTCATTATGACAGCTGCCATATTGTCATTATGGCAGTTGCCACCTTGTTATGACCAGGTTGCCATGCATGAATAAAAGTCTGTTATAAAACAGAGTTCACAGAGATATCTGATAAAAAAATACCATTAAATGCAGTTGACAACCCTTTTGGTACATCTTGTTTGCGAAAGCATCGTGGAGGAAGTCGGCAATAAACCTACACCAGTTCATGTTCTTCACATTTTTCAGATTCGCCTGCACCACACAAAATTTCAGGGCAAAAAGTTTGCCACATCAGAAATCAAACGGAATAAAAACATTGAAAACACTGGCAGACATTAGCTTTACACATGACATCGGAGCCAAAAAGTTTGAAGGAAAATAAAGTAGTAAAGATGGATCATTCACTAGGATGGGGAAGCATTTGTTGCTTGGGCGAAGAGAAGTGGTCGGCGCAAAAACAGCTGAGATGAGGTACATGAGTAGCTTCATCTTGAAAACATCTCCGTGCGTCGTCATGGCCTGCAGCGAATCTGCCAGTGCAGACGTGTTCGGCATGGACTCCAATCCAGGAAACAAACGGGCGAACAACGCTTCCTCGATCTCATTATTGACCTCGTATGGGACTTTGATATGTCCACGAGGCACACCCAAAGTGCAGAACACGGATTCCTCGTTCAACGGAAGTCTTCCATATCCCGGAATCACGAATTCCCTGGAGGCAGGCTCGTAGATCTCACTAAGCCAGTCGCATACAGGGCTAACAAGGTTCGTGCACCGGACATCCATCAGAGCCTGCATACCCATCTCAGCAGCAGCTCCCTTTTGATCGTTGATGAATTTGTTAATCAACACAGTCAGGCGTTCTTGGGAGGCTCTGTTGCGAATACGTTTCTTCCTCTGCAAAAATCAGACACAAAGTGATCAGTTGTTGCCATGTTTTGCAATGTCATGAAAATTTAGTTCATGACAGACGACTGCAAAAGATCTAGGTGCCAACCAATAACATAAATCAGGAGGGGAGGGTGTGGACAGTTACCTCATCACCCTCTTTTCTCCGTCCAGTTGCCCGATTACGCTGTGGTGGATCCATGAAATCATCGTCATCATTTTGATGATCGCCACGAGCCATTCTGCTGATGTAGGAACAGACCAAAATGTCAAGGTGGAAATGTAAATGCAAGAGGTAAGCATTTGCCACCTAACAGAAAATGTCAATTAGTGAATGCAAAAATATAGCATGAACACACAAGCGGCCCCCCTATGATTGTCGAGAACATAAACGTGGCAAGTAAGCACGTTGGTTACGCTATCAAGTAAAAAAAAGTGTACATATGATAAATGCACTTGAAAACAAAATGTTGAAGTTGCCATGTTAGCCCAAGATAGTACAAAAAAGCAATGAAACCACATCTGAATCAATAACCTGAAAACTGGCACAGTGTGTTCATATATCACAAAGTCATTGTGGCAAACGAAAAAATTGCGTCCGCAGTACAATGAAGTTGCCACATTGTACTGACTGTAACATGGCAACAGACATGATGTGGTCAGCCAAAAAACTTGCCACATGCAAAAACATATATATGGCATCTGGCACAATTGGTATGCAAATGTGGTTGCCATATTATGCAGCCAATTTGCCACACTGTCATATCTGCAGTATGGTAACAGACATTGTATTCACATTCTATTTGCCACATGATTATACAATCCAAGTGGCAAACATGCACACTTGATGTGCACATTAGTTGCCGTCCAGTGCAGCTGGATGCTGAAACTGCATTGACTATCGATTGTGGCAACTATCAAAGTGTGGTAACTATCACAAATAATTCAGAAAAAACTAGATGTCACAATGAAAAAGCATGTGTGTGGTTACTATCATAGTAATTCAGCAAAATTCAGTTTGCCACATGGAAGAGCGTGTGTGTGGCAACTATCATAGTCATTCAATAAAATTAGTTGCCCCATGTGAAAGCTTAAATGTGGCAACTATGACAGTCATTTTCAGTAATTTGTTGCCGCAAAGGAAAACACGTTTGTGGCAACTATCACATTTGTTCAGGGAGTTTAGTTGCCACACATTTGTTCACGTTCAGTCATTCTACCAAGTTCGCCTCATACTACAGTTTCAAAACCAACTAACTAGATCTAGGTTTCAATGGCAACTACTTCGACTTCAAAATCACCCTCAAAATTCTCGCACGAACTGACTGCAAACACAAATTCGAATCAATGCGCATCAAAACAAACCGGGGGACAACTCCCAAATCCATACGCAAGACTAGTGTGTGCCTTCGAACAGGCATAACCACACCGACGATGCCGCCACGGCGGCGGCGACGAAACTGCCCAGTGCCACCAAAAACGACTAGCAGACAACTTCGGCGCCGGCGGGAACGCCGACGCACCGCTGAATCGCCAGAATCTCTACGAATCGATCTAGGAATCGAACAGGGAGGGAAGGGGGGAAAATGCAGGAAGGGGTTGCAAGAGATGTAGCGAGCATTACCTTCAACCCGCACGCGTTCCGGCGAAGCCGCTCCGTTCCGGCGAGCACCACCGACGGCCGCGAACACCGTCGATTGTTCCGCCTCCGCCGCCACCTTCTCCCCTCGCCTTCTCCTCCATTGGTTTGAAGTGCGAGTGGGTTGTGCCAGTAATTGCGCCGCGGGTGAGTAAATGGAATCGTGAGGGAGAGGGTGGAGGGGTGTGCGACGTGTTTGACGTCAACCGCGGTCGGAGTGTGGCGTGCGGGCGCATGGCAGTTCCACCGCACGCCTCTGAGTGGCAACCGCTGACCACGGGATGGCAACCACCGTGCGGGCGAACTGACTCGCACACCGCACACGAGACTCGTCCTACGTGGCGCCGAAAACCGGCCTGTTTGTTCCAAGATTCGTGCACACAGTTGCCAACGGAGATGCTTGCGTGTGGTCGGGATGATGAACGCCCACACGTGTGAGCGTTAACATTTCCGCATTTTTATGCGGGCGATTGATTGTATTTTGCCTCCTTCCTTGCTTAGTTTCCACTTCTACGACGGAGGAGGGGAGGCAGCGCATGATTTTGGCGCCAACAAGCTGTAAAAACTGGCGCCACAAGTGCTTCCTCATTCCCGCCATTGCGTTCCAATCTCGTAGCTAGTGTGTATATATACATGAGGCGTTCGAGGCACAACACAATCAGCAACACGAGCAGTCCCATGGCGCCAACACATCCTTACTTCATCTCCTCTATTCCCCTGTCCGATGACGATGAGGCGGAGGTGATTAACATCATCGACTCCGACGGCGGCGACACCGTCGTCTACCTTTCATCGGGTGAGGAGGACAATAACAGTTCCTGCGGCGATGATGGCGCCTCCTTCCCCAACGGTGCTTCCAACACCAAGCCCGCGTGCACGGCCACATCCTTTGTGGCCGGTAGCTCCAACATTGGCAGCGACTCCAGCGGCCCTTCCAACGTTAAGGCTGCATCCAACATCGCGGCCACGTCTTTTGTGGCAGCTAGCTCCAACTACAGTGGCGACTCTGACTCCGGCTCCAACTCCGACTCCGACTCCGACGACACCAGACCGACTCAGCAGTCAGCACTACAACTGCTGGCACAGAGATGACAACATCCATCTTGTAGAAACCGATGGAAGGCTCCTCGGGGAGTACGCCCCCGCACACGTACCTCCATCTGCGCTCTTGATTGAGTTTCTCAAAGGTAGGTCGCCATTCCGTCGTGGCGAGCTGACATCACGTATCATCGGCGATAAGAGGAGGTATCTCCAGAACAAATTCCGTGACATGTGCGAGGGCAGCTGCAACAACCGCAGTTACCGCAAACCGAGGAGACGGCAGGAGAACGAGCTCTTCGAATGCTGCAAGAGGGAATGGCCCCACATCATGGAACAGGCCCGCGCGTAGCTTGAAGATGAGCAGTAGTAGGCATGGACACGTACTGCTAGTTTAATCGTCCTTTGTCCGACAGTAGTGTTTTCTTTCTTTCTTTTTTTCATGTCAGTACTCTTTTCTTTTTTTGTATTGGAGCTTTTGTTCGTGATATAATATTTAATCAATGATAAAGTTCTCCTACTGCCAAAAAAATAGTTCC
The DNA here is from genome assembly GCF_018294505.1 of Triticum aestivum. Classification (NCBI taxonomy): domain Eukaryota; kingdom Viridiplantae; phylum Streptophyta; class Magnoliopsida; order Poales; family Poaceae; genus Triticum; species Triticum aestivum. The sequence goes on along the minus strand of NC_057795.1, from coordinate 88,524,596 downwards.
CTGTGTTTCCCGTATGTATTAACGCTTGATTACCACATGCTTGAATTATCAAACTACTTTGTGTACACTCAGACTACTTCTCTGAACTTTGTGAAGTAAGTCTGTACATTCAGACTACTCTAGTTTTCTCTGAACTTTCTTGACTTTCTATATACATTCAGACTAGCACGAAAGGAAAACCAACAAGCCATTGTCGTCCATGTCAATGCAGTGTGAATGATGCAATGCCAGAAGCCCATAATGGTCCTTGTTACTCTAGGCCCCGATAGTTTACTTTTTTTTTTCTTTTTCCTTTTTTAGGGTAACCCCCCGATAATTTACATGAAGCCATCAAGAAATGGAAATGTCTATATGGTATGGATTATACAAAATACATTTAATATACAGAGAATAGTTGTGAAGGCCTAATTAGTGGAAGTTTTAATGAGAATAGTTGTGAAGGCCAAGTATTTTAAATTGAGATACCCCTGCCAAATCAAATATCGCTTATGAGTATCCTTAAGCAAGTTCCCGGATAAATGACTAGTACAATAATGAGAGATTAAAACATAACTGAATATAAGTTCAATATGGAGAAATTGTTAATCAGCGGGCATTGATCAAAACCATGAAGCCTTATTAACTAAGATAATATTCACATCTTTTTTATCTGAAAAATCTGGATTTTATTCTGTAAGCATTAGTTCGACATAACTAACCCTTGAATCGCTCTCTCTAGATTTTGCTTCGAACACTGAAAGAATTATTTTGCTGCATGTGAACATAGCTTTGCACTAGTTCTGAGAGATGCACCTCTATCTATGTGATATCCAATTAATGGCAGTTCTCCAAGAACATTGTGAACGTGGGTTGTAAGCCTGTAATCCACAATGAATCAAATTACCGATGAAACCACAAACCAATCACAAAAAATAAAGAGTAGGCGTCATGGTCTCTCATATCTACATCAGTAGAATAAATAATGAGCACAATAAATAGCCTTGATCTCTATGCATGAAGTTCAGCAAAATATGTGAGTTAAGAGGCCAAGTTCAGAGAGACCCAATATCATTAATACTTGAATCAATCATTCAGACATGTCCCACCCGGACCAAAATTTGATAACACCAGTAGTAACATAGATAGAGTATATATAAATATCGAGCAGAATAGAAACCAAAATAACCAACTAGCGAATTGTGGCTTAATATAATAGGCCCCACTTCCGGTGTCTTCCTGGTGTTGCTGTCTTTTAACACCTGTAAACTGAACGCATTTCAGGTTCGCTCCAGTTCTGCAACAAATGGGCAAGTGAAGAAAACTGATAACTGCATCAATAGATTGTTATCAAAAGCTTGATTGCACAAAACCTATTGCGAGTAATTAATTATGAACATGAGCGAGCCAGGATATAAGATGCATTACACACACACACATAGGGAAAAACAAATCTAAGACTGCATCAACAAGATCATGATAGTGTATTAAAGTCGAATTGATGTTTGGACTGCTCAGTTTTTAACAAATTAATATAATATCAAAACTAAAAAGTTTCCATCACAGAATGGAAACATATACTATGATAATGAAGTCATCAGACTTGCTTAAATAATAATTCCACTCGCTAAAACAGGGGCATGTAATGGAGTTTATATAGCATGGAACATTATAGCCTTCGACGATTGCAACAAAAAGTTGGTTACACAGTTTCAGTTGACGGGGCATTAGCTTTTTCTCCCTTTGCATGGTGCCGCTGGTTGGCACCCAAAAATAGTGACCTTCACCAATTTAATATTTTATCGGCACTGGTGTATATATTATATATGCTTGCAGTATATCTCTTTTGCCACAAATGGATGCAACAATTTTTAAGCAATGTAATAAGCCATGTCAACTGGATTTATATTTTACACAACAAGATATGAGCTCATATATCCTGAGGAAGTTCATATTTCCACTGAAATAAGTAACCAGGTAGATCTTAATTCTACATGAGCATTATGTATATATGCTAACTATATAATCAAGTTTGTTACTAGATAATTTTACCCAAGATGCATGGTCTCATTCCCGATTGCGAGCTAAAAATCGAAACTAATTCCTGACAATCAACTATGAGACCGGCCATGTATAGAATATTAAGTAGAGGGAGCTAGAGTAACAAAACTTTGATCAACTGACCTATATATCATGACTTCAGTCGAGACAATTGATGAGGGAGTTCGTCACCTCCTTTCTGATATCAGCCAGCCGTAACAAAGCCTTTAATTTTGCAATGTGTTGCTTCTGAAGTTTGGCATTGAGTATCCTGGCCTTCTCGTCAGGAAGCTTCAGGAACGGAGACTTGAACAACCCAGGATGTTTCTCCTCTAGGGCCAACACCTCTTGCCCAAGGTGCCAATAAAAATCGATCTTAACTTGGAATAGCTTCTCCGCATCGCTCTTAGTCAGAGCATGTTCAGCGATCTCAGGTTGAATCAGAGCAACTTCAGTGGCCTCAGGTTGCATCCTAGGCTGCGGCGCCTCGGCCGACCTCATCCTCTTGGGCTCGACAGGTTCTGCATCCCACGGCCTTCCTCTTGGGTTCGGACCTGGGCGGCGACTCGGAATCTGGGACCGTGTCGCCTTGCAGTGGCGGCTGGTGGATGTTATTGTCGTCCGGCACCACATTGTCCCCCGCCCCCTCCTCCTCCTCCTCCTCCTCCTCCTCCTCCGATTCTTCATTGCCCCCCGTCTCCTCCTCCGATTCTTCTCTTAGAGGCTGCTTCTCCACAACTTGGTGGTCAGAACCGTCGGAGGAGGCGTCTTCCTCGGATGAGCCGTAGGAGGATTGCGGGGAGGCCATGAAGCAGCCAACAGTGGTTAGGGTACGTCTTTCGAAATCTATATCCCTCTTGACAGACGACTTTGTTTTCCTTCTTTTATTTATAGATAGATAGACAAAAGATCGCTACTTTCCCCTCGTAGGAAGGGTGATGACCACGCCAGAATCGTAGCCTACCTTGTGCGCCGATATATATGCTACGGAGTAGTATAAAGGTAACGAACCTTACTACAATCCTAAACATAATTATTCCAGAATGATAATATTCCGAACGTTAATTTTTCTAGTTTCCCGGACGGTCTTATCATCGTCCATCGCAGCGTATGAATCTTAAATTCAGTTGCAGTGCCACATTAGATGTTCCATCGTTCATTGTAGCCATCGCCCTTCCAGAATGCGCACTCCCCATGTAGGCCCCCTTTTCTCTCTCCCTTCTCTGCTCCCACCAACTGCCCTCGGCAGTTTCTCCATTCCCCTCTCGCTTTTACTCGCTCTCGGCTGGTGTGTGGCGACTCCACGGCGGAAGGGTCACGATCGTCTATTTTCGATCACCCGAAGTCAGAGCCATGTAGCCATCTACTCCGCCGCACTAACATTTCCGTCTGTGCATGGTTTTGCCTACTCTCCCCCTTGTTGTCCCTCACGTTTCAGTGCTAGGTTATAGTGGTGAAAGTAGACATCTATGTTTGTGTTATACACACCTCTCGTAGGGCGGCTGGTATCCACATATATAGATTACAATGCTTGATCATCAACGAAGATCAAGAGAATCCCTAGCCAAATTAGTACATATCCGGTAGGTGACCATATGCCTATACAAAGTCATCTATACAAAAGGAATACATTAACACCCTCCCCCCCCCCCCCCCCCCCCCGAAGAGCTGCGACGAGAATCCTTTTGTCATAATGTCGGCGTACTGATCCAATAACACTCGGCTACCACATGAGCAACAACACGGTACTCTGCCTTTACACTGGAACGGGATACCGTGGTCTGGCGTTTGAATGACCAAGAGACCAAAGTATAACCGAGATAGACACAATATCTAGAGGTCGAACGTCTGGTGTCGGGGCAGCGGCCCAGTCAGCGTCAAAGTAAGTTGTGAGAGAGGCCGATGATGAGCAGGAGATGCGTAAGCTAAGGTCAAGTGTGCCCCTAATATGCCAGAGGATACGCTTGACCAGGTGCAGATGCGGCTCGCGAGGTGCATGCATATAGAGACAAGCCTGCTGAACAGCGTGGGCGATGTCGGGTCGCGTGAGTGTCAAGTACTGTAGAGCTCTAGCATAGATGAGGTACTCGGTGGGATCAGTAAGGAGAGACCCATCTTGCGCCGAGAGCTTGCATTTGGCATCAATGGGAGTAGCCGATGGATTACGATCAACCATGCTGGCACGTTGGAGAAGATCAAATGCATACTGTCGCTATGAGAGCACCATACCAGATGTTATTCATGATGTCGAGGAAGAATGATAAGGCACAAAGATCTGTCATGGCAAACTCGGAGTGAAGATGCTGAGTAAGATGATGAAGGACCTGATCCGTGGAGGCAATGATAACAACGTCATCCACATATAGAAAAATGTAGGCAAGGTGACGTCCACTCTTATAGATGAACAGTGAGATATCCGACTTGGACGCGACTAATCGCAATCGGTGTGCAAAATGAGCAAAACGCTGGTACCAAGCATCCTGAGTTTGCTTGAGACCGTAGAGCGATTTGTGGAGACGACACACATAGTCGGGGCAGCGAGCATCGACGAAGCCGGGAGGTTGCTGAAAGTAAACCTCCTCATCAAGATTGCCATTAAGAAAGACGTTCTTGATGTCATGCTGGTGGACCGGCCATGCCCGTGAAATGACAAGGCTGAGGACGATGTCTATCGTGGCCAGCTTGACCACGGGGCTGAATGTCTCATCAAAGTCGATGCCAAGATGTTGAGAGTAGGCACAGAACACCCATCGAGCCATGTAACGAGCAAGGTTGCCATCAGAATGAAACTTGTGCTTGAGCACGAGAAGGTCGAGGAACAAGTGACCAAGTTTTGTTAGAAACAAGAGCATCAAATTCCTCGAGCATGGCCCGACACCAGTGAGGGTCATGGAGAGCACCCAGTATGTTTTTGGAATGGGATAGGGAGTGGAGTGGGATGCCCTAAGGTTTAGACGTTGTGGGTTGGAAGAGCCAACGTTTGGCACACGTGAGCATAGTGTGCGTGTTACTCGGCGACGGCAGACGGTGAATGATGACGGGCGGTGAGGGAGTACAGGATTAAGGGGTCCTCGGCCGGCCGAACTATTAACATGGGATGGACTATTGGGCTATGAAGATACAAGACAGAAGACTTCTTCCCATGTCCGGATGGGACTCTCCTTTGCGTGGATGGCAAGCTTGGTGATTCGGATATGTAGATTCCTTTCTCTGTAACCGACTTTGTATGACCCTAGTTGAGGGAGTCCTGGATTAAGGGGTCGTCGGACAGCCGGACTATATACTTTGGTCGGACTGTTAAGTTATGAAGATACAAGACGAAGACTTCTTCCCGTGTCCGGATGGGACTCTCCTTGGCGTGGAAGGCAAGCTTGGCGATTCGGATATGTAGATTCATTTCTCTGTAACCGACCTTGTATAACCCTAGCCCCCTCCGGTGTCTATATAAACCGGAGGGTTTATACTTCTAGGGTTCAGCCACAACAATCATAACCTCATAGGCTAGGCTTATAGGGTTTAGCCATTACAATCTCGTGGTAGATCATCTCTTGTAATACTCATATTCATCAACATGAATCAAGCAGGAAGTAGGGTATTACCTCCATAGAGAGGGCCCGAACCTGGGTAAACATTGTGTCCCCCACCTCTTGTTACCATTAGCCTTAGACGCACAGTTCAGGACCCCCTACCCGAGATCCGCCGGTTTTGACACTAACATTGGTGCTTTCATTGAGAGTTTCGCTGCGTCGTCACAAGGAGGCTTGATGGCTCCATCAATCATCTACAACAACGCAGTCCAGGGGGAGATCTTCCACCACGGACAGATCTTCGTATTCGGCAGCTTCGCACTGCGGGGCAACTCGTTTGGCCATCTAGAGCAGATCTATAGCTACGCCCCTGGCCATCAGGTCAGATTTGGAAGCCTGAATTTTGTGGACGATATCCACGGAGACTTGATCTTCGACGGATTCGAGCCCATGATGGTTGTCCCCGGCCACCACGATGAACATGACCTAGATCTCTCATCTGGCCGCGCTCAGGAGATAGTGCCTGTGACCGCTCTGGCCCTAGCTCCGGAGCAGACTGCGTCGCCCGAAGATGGGAAGCTTCACCCCGACACGGAGGTCGCAGACTTAGCGGCGCTCAAGGCGCACACAGACCTAACATCGAGCTGGGCTTGTGTTACCGGAATCTTGGACTCGTCTCCGGCCATGGGTTTCGGACCGCGTGCATCCGCGTCCATTGAACCTGATTGGGCGCCGGTCTTGGAGTTCAGCTCCGCAAACATCTTCCAACACTCGCCCTTTGGCGACATGTTGAACTCATTAAAATCCCTCTCCTTGTCGGGGGACTCCCGACCGAACTATGTCTGGCTCAAATGGGAAGCCGACGATGAAGAATTTTGTTTCCCACCCACCACCCACTTTATAGCCACTTTCGACGACTTAACCGACATGCTTGATTACGACTCCGAAGACATTGACGGTATGGACGACGATGCCGGAGAGGAGCAGGAACCACCGCCTACAATGAGTTGGACAGCCACCTCCTCGTACGACATATACATGGTGGATACACCCAAAGAAAACAATGGAGACGATGAAAATCCAGTCGAGGATAAACCTCCTGAGATACAACCAAAGCACCGACGTCAGCGGTGCCGCTCTAAGCCACACCGTAGCAAAAACAGCAACACCGTCACAGGAGAACATAACACTCCGGATGATGCCGAAGACAATTAAGACCCCGTAGAGCCAACCTCCGAATAAGAGGAACGGTAAGATGGGCAAGGTAGCCCTGATTAACAGGCCGCAAATGAAGATGCAGAGGATAGTAATTACCTTCCGCTCTTCGAAGACGAGGTGAGCCTCGGCGACGGAGACTTTATCGTGCCTGAGGAGCCCGTCGAGCAGGAGCGCTTTAAGCGTCGGCTCATAGCCACTACAAGGAGCCTGAAACTGAAGCAGCAGCAGCTTCAAGCTGATCAATATCTGCTCAATGAAAGATGGACTGATGTCCTGGCAGCCAAGGAATATGGCCTCGAGCGCCCAACCAAAAGCTACCCAAAGCGCAAACTGTTACCATAGTTCGACGACGAGGCGCTGGAGCCCGTCCTACCAAGGTACAATGCGGCTAACCGACCACCACGTGGCCGGGACAAAGCGGCACCTCGAGCCGAACACCAGTCCGCACTACCTCGCTGAACAAACAGAAATACAATAGCTCGGGGATATACACATGACCTGCGACATGACTTGGAAAACAGAGCAGGTCAGACAAGATCGATCTATGGATCATGGGGGAGTGCCCCAATGCACGACGATGGCCACCCGGCGGAACATGACAAACATAAGCATGTCCAGGCAAAAAACACAGATGAACTCCATCCGAGCTACGTCACGACCTGGCCCGATATAGAGGCGCCGCACACCCCCTTTGCTTCACTGACGAAGTAATGGGACACGATTTCCCATAAGGGTTTAAACCCGTGAACATCGAATCATATGATGGCACAACAGACCCCGTGGTATGGATTGAGGACTTTCTTCTCCATATTCATATGGCCCGCGGTGATGATCTTCATGCCATCAAATACCTCCTGCTCAAACTCAAGGGACCAGCTAGGTACTGGTTGAACAGTCTACACGAAAACTCCATTGGTAGCTGGGAGGACTTGGAGGACGCCTTCATCGACAACTTCCAAGGCACATATGTCCGACCTCCGGATGCCGATGACCTAAGTCACATAATCCAACAGCCCGGAGAGTTAGGCAGGAAATTCTGGACTAGGTTCTTAACTAAAAAGAATCAGATCATCGACTATCCGGACACCAAAGCCCTAGCGGCCTTTAAACATAGCATCTGCGATGAATGGCTGGCCAGACACCTCGGCCAGGAAAAACCAAAGTCCATGTCAGCCCTTACGACACTCATGACCCACTTCTATGCGGGTGAAGATAACTGGCTAGCCCGCAACAACAACAGTACAAGCGAACCTGGCACTTCTGAAGCCAGAAACAGCAACGGCAAGCCCCAACGCAATAGACATAAGCGTTGAAACAACGGTGACAACACCGAAGACACGGCGCTCAACGCAGGATTCAGTGGCTCTAAGTCCAGTCAGCGGAAGAAGTAATTTAAGAGAAACAATCCGAGCCTGTCCAGTTTGGACCACATACTCGATCGTCCATGTCAAATCCACGGCACTCCTGATTAACCAGCCAATCATACCAACAGAGAGTGTTGGGTCTTCAAACAGGCCGGCAAGTTAAACGCCGATAACAAGGAAAAGGAGTTGCAAAGCGATGACGATGACGAGGAGCCCCGGCCACCGAACACAGGGGGACAGAAGAAGTCCCCCCCCCCCAAGTCAAAACGGTGAATATGATATACGCCACCCATATCCCCAAGAGGGAGTGCAAGCGTGCACTCAGGGACGTCTACGCGATGGAGTCAGTCGCCCCAAAGTTCAACCCATGGTCATCCAATCCGATCACTTTTGATGGCAGGGACCATCCGACCAGTATTTGTTATGGCGGTTCAGCCGCACTGGTCCTTTACCCAATCATTGATGGATTCCACCTTACGCGAGTCCTCATGGACGGTGGCAGCAGCCTGAACCTGCTTTATCAGGATACAGTGTGCAAAATGGGTATCGATCCCTCAAGGATCAAGCCCACGAACCACCGTTAAAGGTGTCATACCAGGTGTATAGGCCTGCTGTACGAGCTCAATCACACTGGAAGTGGTCTTCGGATCCCCGGATAATTTCCGAAGTGAAGAGTTGATCTTCGATATCGTCCCCTTCCGCAATGGCTACCATGCACTGCTCGGACGAACCGCATTCGCTCGATTCAATGCGGTGCCGCACTACACCTACCTCAAGCTCAAGATGCCCGGACCACACGGTGTCATAACAGTCAATGGACATACGGAACGCTCACTCCGTATTGAGGAGCACACCGTGGCCCTTGTAGCAGATGTACAGAGCAGCCTTTTTAGGCAGAACCTCAATTCGTCAGTAAAGCTCCCGGACACCGTCAAGCAAGTCGGAACTACTCTGCAGCAGGACAGTCCAGCTCGTCCAGAGCGTGACTAGCAATTCGGCCTCCGTCCCAGTCCCAATCAAGCGGTGACATTTGTGCCGCGCATACATAACTACACACTTAAAATACCATGGGCATGGAAGGAGGCAAAGCTAGACCGTGATTCATAAGGCGGCTCAACCGCCCCTAGATCCGCATACCTTCACTTTTTCTTTTTCATTTCAGGTCATTCTCTTCCCGAGGCTTTTTCTGGTAACCTGATCATCGGACCTATCACAGGACGGATACACCAAGAAGGCAAGGAGCTTTGACATATAAGGGAACCCCAAGGTGGTCTCTGCTAATGATTGTTATACTTGTTTTGAATACCCGCACGCAGCTCGCCCTTGGTCATTGCATGTCAAATAGCCTTACTTGCTTATTGCATTACTTGTACAAGTATGCCTTGACGTATTAATCAAACTACAATGGAAAATAATTTGTGGCGTCAGCTTATTACTTGATTTTTCCTTGTCTTTGTATTTTTTATCAATCACACCAGTACACTCTGGTACGCATTACTTCGCCAGGGCTTCATCATGCCCTGCAATACGGCAATAAAGTCCAAACAATTTTACAGTACAGTTTGGCACCCCGAACTTATAGCATTATATGCGCCGGCTCCGAATCATGTCTTTGGTCAATAGTTGCGTTGCCCGGCTCCTGTGCTTACTATCTTACGTTCCGCTATATCGCCTAGGGTAGTAATGGGAGAACTACTGTGATTGTGTCCCAGTTCCTCCGGACGAGCACCTCAGTAGAGAAAGCCGAAAATTGACTGTCATGATGCGGCGAGAGCTGGTCAGCTGTTCGAGAGGATTCAAATCCTTAGAGATTTTTTCCGCATTATGCAAGGAATCGGTTTTTATCCGATTAGGTGTCTATAGCGCCCCAAGTTCGGCCTTCCGAACACCAGGGGCTGCGCCAAAATTTTCATTGTCAAACTCCTATGGCTAAGTGAGGGTGATAAAGCCGTATAGTCCGATTGCCTTGTTCGTTGCGCTAGACACCTCCTTTAAGGACCAAAATATGGAGTAAAAAGTGTTTAGATTTGTCCCGAACACCCCCGTACTATCTACGTGCGGGCAGAAGCCAACGACTGGCCAACTCTCAGATTTCATAAACGGCCGCACAGGAGGTAAAATTTTAAATAAACAAGCATCATATTACATAACGATCTTGTTTCATATTACAGGACAGGATAACATGTATGTATTCATGGGAATATAATATCCTTGGCACATTGCTCCGCCACAAGGCGGGATCCCTCCAGGACACTGCCAAAATACCATTCGGGTCGGCGGTGCTCCTTGCCCTCAGACGGCCCCTCGGTCATTAGCTTCGTGGCGTCCATCTTTGCCCAATGCATCTTAGCGCGGGCAAAGGCCATCCGCGCACCGTCGATAGAGACCGACCGCTTAATGGCTTCAAGACGGGGGCAGGCGCTGACAAGCCGTTTCACGAGTCTGAAGTAGCTGCTAGGCATGGCTTCGGCAGGCCATAGCCAGATTATCAAATCCTTCATGGCTCGTTGGCTGCCTTATGAAGCTCGACTAGCTATTTCAGCTGATCGATAAAGGGCACATGATGTTCTGGTCCAAGGTATTGCGACCAGAACAGCTTCTCCCTTGAGCTCCCCTCTTCGGCTCGATAGAATTCGGCAACGTCTGACACGCTGTGCGTTGCACGTAGATCTTCCATTTATTGGGAATTCGTTCGATGACCGTCTGATTCTAATTCACTTCCATCCTTTAGCCATGTCTCTTGATCGATACCATCCACGTGTCTTTTATTCCTTCGGCAGATCCACAAACACCCCTGGAGAGCTCCAAATCCGGGTAAGTAAAAGGAACCTTTCCTTCACATATCTGGTTTGCATAATCAAAGCCTTACCCGCCGTAATCTTCTTGGCCGCCTGGATATCCTGGAGGGTGCCCCGGGCTTCGGCTCAGGCATCTTCTGCGCTCTAGTGGGCCTTGGCAAGTTCGAACTCCTAATTCTTAAAATCGCGCTCCAAGGACTCCTACTTCTTGACGGTGTCCTAGAGCTCTTGTTGAACCTCGTTGACCCGGGCCTCATGCTTTTCACGTGCGGCCCGCTCCTTGGCCGCCTTGTCCTCAGCCTCGGCCAGCGCCTTCTTGAGGGCAGCTACTTCGGTCGTCGCCCTTGATAAAGTTCATGACACTTTAGTCAGCATGAATCATTCATCCTTCCTGAATATACACAAGGTTACTGCATACCTTGACTGTCCTCCAGTTGCTTCTTCACGCGGCCGAGCTCCCCCTCGGCCCGCTCCAGATTTTGCTTCAGTCCAAAGACTTCTGCAGTATGAGCGGCCGCAGCTAGCAGCGACGCCGACTTATTCACATAGACATATTATGATAGACTCCTGCGAAAATTATTTTGATCCTCTGTTCGGCTTTTCTTTCCGAACACCGAATAGAGTATCAGGGGCTACTGTCTACACTGCGATATTCTTTTTACAATTACATTACTTGCCTCAAAGCCTATTAAAAGGCTAGTGTAGGTGTCACGCCCAATATGCGACCCTATCCAAAAGGAACTCGAAGGTCCCACCAAGGATAGACCCGCATATTGAAACGCTTTTGCAAGGTGGATATCATTACATCAACATTACATAATAGATGGGGATACATACGAGAGGCATACAATGCCACACGAATACAACATCATAATACATAAGATCAACATCCGACTACGAATGAAACACAAAGAGAAACTCAAATGACATCCACCCTGCTAGCCCAGGCTGCCGACCTGGAACCTATCCCCTGATCGAAGAAGAAGCAGAAGAAGAACTCCAATACAAGCAAACATCGCTCTCGCGTCATGACCATCGCATAAACCTGTACCTGCAACTGTTGTTGTAGTAATCTGTGAGCCACGAGGACTCAGCAATCCGATTACCATGGGTATCAAGACTAGCAAAGCTTATTGGGAAAGGAAGGGGTAAAGTGGTGAGGCTGCAGCAGCAACTAAGCATGATATGGTGGCTAACATACGTAAATAAGAGCGGGAAGAGAGCAAGCGGAATGGTCGTGAAACTAGCAATGATCAAGAAGTGATCCTGAACTCCTACTTACGTCAAACATAACCCAGAAACCGTGTTCACTTCCCGGACTCCGCCGAGAAGAGACCGTCACGGCTACACACGCGGTTGATGCGTTTTAATTCGGATCTGGTGTCAAGTTGTCTACAACCGGACATTAACAAATTCCCATCTGCCTATAACCGCAGGCACGGCTTTCGAAAGATTATACCCTGCAGGGGTGTCCCAACTTAGCCCATGACAAGCTCTCGCGATCAACGAAGGAATAGACCTTCTCCCAGGAAGACCCGATCAGACTCGGAATCCCAGTTTACAAGACATTTCGACAATGGTAAAACAAGACCAGCAAAGCCGCCCGCTGTGCCGACAAATCCCGATAGGAGCTGCACATATCTCGTTCTCAGGGCACACCGGATGAGCCAGACGTCGGGTTGGCATAGACCCTGGTTGCCCAGGGGGCGCCGGACATCGCTCGGTTCGGACCAACACTTAGACAAGCACTGGCCCGAGGGGGCTAAAATAAAGATAACCCTCGGGTTGGCCGACCCAAGGGAAAGGTATAGGTGGTGGTGAGGCAAATGGTAAAACCAAGGTTGGGCCTTGCTGGAGGAGTTTTATTCAAAACGAACTGTCAAGGGGTCCCATAAATCACCCGACCGCGTAAGGAACGCAAAATCCGGGAACATAACACCGGTATGACGGAAACTAGGGCGGCAAGAGTGGAACAAAACACCAGGCATAAGGCCGAGTCTTCCACCCTTTACCAAATATATAGATGCATGAATAATATAAGAGATATTGTGATATCCCAACCAAAATCCTATCCACCATGGAGAAAGCTTCAACTTCACCTGCAACTAGCAATTCTATAAGAGGGTTGAGCAAAGCGGTAACATAGCCAAACAACGGTTTGCGTAGGAAAGGTGTCAAAGGTTAGAGGTTCATGGCAATATGGGAGGCTTGATAAACAGGTAATAGGTAGCGCAGCATAGCGATAGAACGAAGCAACTGGCATAGCAATGATAGTAGTGAGATCCAGGGTAGCGGTCATCTTTCCTGAAATCCCGCTAGGAAGAAGAACAAGTCCATGAAGAAGACGAACGGATGAAGCCGAACCAAGCGTAGACGAACGAATCCTCACGATCGCAACGAAACAGGAACTATCGAAAAGAAACACACAACATAGTAAACACACCCCACATAAACACACACCACAACATAATAACAAAAGGCATGGGCATGATGTACAGGTAAAGCATTACAAAACATGAACACTGAGCTATCTCTAGAAATCACTAGAACATGCTCAAACACACATGGTAAGATTGCAAGTTATAACAATTTCAGACTTTGCAGAAAATAACATCACGATGCAATGTTTAGAGCTATCAAACAACATGTTACAGGAACTTATCATGGCAAACAAAGGCATGGCATGAATCTACTAAATGCATAGATCAAAAGTCCCTTAGTGACCATAAGCCAAAAAGGATCAGAAAATATGATGGCACCCACGTAAACATAGCAAGTTATAATACAGATTCAAACATGGCAGAAACAGAATTATGAAGGCATGTAGATGAGCTTGTGCAACTCACTACAGAGCAATACATGGCATGTTAAGGCAACCAACAGTAAGAAGGCATGTTGATGAAGTTAAGCATGGCAATATCAAGGTCATAGGGTGCATGCACTACTAGAAAAAGGGCTATAGATGGAATTGACACTAATGGCGCACCAGACATGTGGTGCGCCATTAGTATATACTAATGGCGCACCACCATCTGATACGCCATTAGTGTTGAAGCTACTAATGGCGCACGTGGCCCAAGGTGCGCCATTAGTATCAATTTTTTTTGAACTAGTGCGCCTATCCAAACATACTAATGGCGCATCCAGACGAAGTGCGCCATTACTAGTTGTAACTAGTAATGGCGCACCTGTCGGTAAGTGCGCCACTAATGTTGTTTTTTTAATTATATTTTTATTCCTATTTTTGCAAAACTACTAATGGCGCACTTTTTCACCATGCGCCATTACTAGTTTAAACTAGTAATGGCGCACTGTGTAGCAGTGCGCCATTAGTATGTTTTTTTTGCAAAAGTACTAATGGCGCACCACCAGAAGGTGCGCCATTAGTAACCTAGATTACTAATGGCGCATTTATGGTTGGCGCACCATTAGTAAGGGGGCAGCAACAAGATATTTTGGACAGCCTCTCCTACCCACACTCACTTTCTCCCCACTTCATTCTCTCCACCGCCTCCTCCTTGTCTCGGGTGCCTCCTCTTTTTCACCTCATTTCCACCATATATTCATTCAAATTAAGTGGTTAAATTACCTTCTTTTGATAGGTAAGTAAGGGGGGAAGCTATATTTATGTTGTTCTCCCTACAACAATGTGCACGTGCACTTTTTATGGCCTAGCTAGATCTATGTATGTTCGTGGTGTTGCATATGTTTGTGGTGTTGCATATGTGTTTGTGTTTGGAGGTGTACTGGTATTTGAAATGCGGTAGTGGCCAATATTTTGCCGGAATGTTGATTCATTTCCGTTTCGGCGAGAATTTTGGCATTAAGCATTCTTTTTGGTCCTATTTTTAGGGAAAGTCATGCCAAATTTTTTCTTGGTTCTAAAATATCGTTTTGCTCTACCCCGCAGGCGACCATGGTCCGCACGATGACCGAAGGCATCGTGAATAGGTTTTTGAGGTCCGCGAAGGCCGAGATGCTTCAAAAGAACAAGATGGAGATAAGATGTCCGTGTCGATGAGCCTTATTGCGGACCCGGATTCTGGGCAGGTGCGGGACCACCTGCTCTTGCGTGGTTTCATGGATGGCTATCGGTGGCAAGGTGATGAAGATGACTACGAAGTCGTCCATGCTGCCGGGCAAGAAATGAGGAAGGGCAGCAAGACAACCACCGCGGCTCGGGCGGGCGAGAAGATGAAGAATCCCCAGGAGATGATCACGACGGTGATGCTGTACACAGTCATCATGTAGAAGATGTAGGGCATGATGATGAGGAAGATGCCGGAGCAGACGACGGGCATGATCACGAAGATGATGATGCCGGCGGAGCAGACGACGCTGGACCATCGATGGGCTGGGTGCAGGACCCTCATATTCAAGAGCTGCTTCTCAAGCAGACGGATAACGCAAGAGCTGCCGCCCGAGAGAAAGCCAAGATGGATCAACTTGAGTTAGACGCGGTTACTCCATTGTATGAAGGATGCAGGCCCGAGGATACCCGCCTGAAAGTAACGCTCATGGCTCTGGAGATGAAGGTAAAACACAAAATGACCGACGCATGCTTCGATGAGAACATGTCATTCTGGCACGAACGTCTTCCCAAGGGGAACAAGTGCCCGACCAGTTTGGAGGAGGCGAAGAAAATCGTGTGTCCTCTGGATTTACCGCACATGAAAAACCATGTGTGCATGAACAATTGCATCATTCATCGGGACGAGCACGCGGAGTCTACCATATGTCCGGTGTGCGGCGTCACTCGATACAAGAAGAGGAAGAAAGCTCCTCGAAAAGTGGTGTGGTACTTTCCGATCACTCCTCGTCTGCAGCGGTATTTCGCGGACCCTAAGGTAGCAAAGCTCCTGCGTTGGCACGCGGATAGGGAGGAGAAGAAGCGAGAAGATGACGCAAATGATCCGGAGATAGATAAAGAAGACAATATGCTGAGTCACCCTAAGGATGCGAGCCAGTGGCAAGCGTTGAACTTCGAATACCCAGAATTTGGGAACGATCCAAGGAACATCGTGCTGGGCGCGAGCACCGATGGAGTCAATCCGTTTGGCAGCCAGAGAAGCACACATAGCACCTGGCCTGTGTTTGCGTGGATGTACAACCTTCCCCCCTGGTTGTGCATGAAGAGGAAGTACATTCACATGAGTATGCTAATTGAAGGGCCGAAACAACCAGGGAACGACATCAATCTGTTTCTGGGGCTGCTGAAAGAGGAGCTTGACACGCTGTGGAAAACGCCAGCCAATACGTGGGACGCCGCAGAGAAAGATTATTTCCCTATGAGAGCCGCACTGCTCACGACGGTGCACGACTATCTCCGTTACGGATATCTCGCGGGGCAGGTAGTCCACGGATTTTCTGGATGCGTAAGGTGCATGGATGACACAACGTATCGCCAGCTAGATAGAGATCCCGGGTCTTCGAAAACCGTGTTCATGGGACATCGAAGGTGGCTTCGCGATGATGACCCGTGGAGGAAACACAAGGATCTGTTCGATGGTGAAACCGAACCCCGAAAACGCCCGTGTACGAGGAGCGGCGAGGAAATAGACAAGCTGTTCAAAAATTGGAAAGATTGCCCGCTGCCGGGAAAGAAGCAAAAGGCGCCAGAGCCAAGAAAGAAGCGAAAGGCGCCAGAGCCGCTGCTGAAGGTATGGAAAATGAGGTCTGTTTTCTGGGACTTGCCGTACTGGAAGATCCACCGTGTGCCTCACAGCCTTGATGTCATGCATATCACGAAGAACGTGTGCGAGAGTCCGCTTGGTAGCCTGCTCAACATGCCAGAGAGGACCAAAGATGGGCCGAAAGCAAGGGCAGACTTGAAATCAATGGGCATCAGGCAGGAGCTTCACGCTAATGATGATGATGATGATGATGATGATGATGATGATGATGATGATGATGATGATGATGATGATGATGATGAGGCGAAGCAGGACACAGAAAGTGGTCGCAAAGGCAAAAAGGCCAAAAAGACCGGAAATGACTACCCTCCCGCGTGCTTCACTCTAAGTCAGGAGGAGATCGAGCAGTTTTTCACCTGCCTCCTAGGAGTAAAACTTCCTTACGGTTACGCATGGAAGATAAGCAGATACCTAGACCCAGCGAAGCAGAAGTTCAGTGGGATGAAGTCTCACGACTGTCATGTGCTGATGACGCAGATACTTCCAGTTGCAATCCGTGGGATCATGGACGCGCACGTCCGTGAAACGCTATTTGACCTATGCAACTTTTTCGACGTCATCTCTCGGAAGTCGATTGGCGTGAGGCAACTCAGAAGGCTACAGGAAGAGATCGTGGTGATACTATGCGAGCTTGAGGTGTACTTCCCGCCCGCATTCTTCGACGTTATGGTGCATCTGCTGGTCCATATAGTGGAGGATATCATCCAACTCGGGCCGACGTTCCTGCACAGCATGATGCCATTCGAAAGGATGAATGGTGTCATCAAAGGATACGTTCGCAACATGTCACGTCCAGAGGGAAGTATAGCCAGGGGCTTTCTGACTGAAGAGTGCATCTCCTACTGCACGAATTATCTAGGCATCGAGAACCCCGTTGGTCTGCCCATCAACAGGCACCTCGGCAGGCTCGCTGGATGGGGTCACCGTGAGGGTCGCCGCGAAATGCATGTCGACTTAGAGGGTCGACTCACCGACTTTGAAAGAGCAAACCTAGTCGCGCTACAACACATAGACGTGGTCGATCCTTGGGTGGTAGAGCACAAAACCTTTATTAAGAAGACGTACAATGACCGGGGCCAACAGAGGACGGACGGAGATATAATCAAAGAGCACAACTCATGTTTCACGCGTTGGTTCAAGCGGAAGCTTCTGTCGTACCCTTTACATGAGGATTCTTCCGCGGAAGAACAACTCATATTCGCCTTGTCACAGGGCGCCGAGCACAACCTGATGACCTATGAGGCGTACGATATCAACGGCTACACATTCTACACCGAGGCCAAGGACATGAAGAGCGATGGTTATCAGAACTCCGGGGTAACGATGGAATCCTACACCGGTAACGACAAGGACAGATACTACGGAAGGATCGAGGAGATCTGGGAGCTGAGCTACGCTGGAGAGAAGGTCCCGATGTTCCGTGTCAGATGGGCGAAGAGCGTCCTAAAAGAAGACCGGTATTTCACCACCATGGTTATACCCGAAGCCAAATCCAAGACCGCGGGCGCAAACGTCACCGCGAAAAATGAGCCATGGGTACTGGCTTCCCAAGTGGACCAATGCTTCTTCATTACCGACCCGTCAAAGCCCAGTCGTGTTGTCGTGAGGAGAGGCAAAAGGAAGATCACCGGAATGGATGGAGTAGCCAATGAGCAAGACTTCGACAAGTACGGCGACCCGAGGATCGAACATGACGACGATGATGAAGTAGCAGCATACACCACAAGAAGAAGCAGGACCACCCTACCTAAAGGATGTCCGTTCCACAGAAGAACTCCATTTGCAAAAAAGAAGGGCAAGAAGAATGTGAACATATAGCTAGCTAAGATCGATTGTATTTAAATCATAGCCTTCATTTCTCGATTGTATTTCATGGGCACTTTTTGAACTATCATGAATATTTTTAAATTTCATGGACACTCGATCTCGATCCCCCTCCATCTCGATCGCTATCCCACCTCGCCAGATCCGGTCCCCCTCGCCGCCGAGCACCCCCCGGTCCACCGGCCGCTGCCGCCGCCCCCCGCACCCTCGATTCCCCTACTCAACCACCGCCGCCGACCCCCCGCACCCCTCCCCTACTCAACCGCCGCCGCCGACCCCCCGCACCCCGCGCACCCTCCCCCGCTCCACCGGCATTACTGTTTGATGATATTTTTTAAAAAATTATTACTGTCTTATAAAAAAAATATTACTGTTATGATTTAAACAAGTTTGAACATATTTAAACACAAATAAGTATCAAACAACATTTTAAATGCATAAAAAAAATTGTGGAGCCAGGGAATCAAACCCAGGACCTCCTTGTGTGAGAACTGGCTGCTGACCAGTCGAGCTAGTAGAGGGAACTTGGTGTGGATCAGGTCAGGTGGGAGATAACCTGTTGGCTCGAGCAGAAATCAAAAAAAAATAATACTAATGGCGCACCAGGGTGAGGTGCACCATTAGTATTGTGCCGCCCCCACCCCGGCGGCCCAAACCTATCCCCTCTCTCTCCCTCGCCCTCACCCTCGATGCCCTTCCCCTCTCCTTTCCCGACGCCGCTGCCCCCGCCGCCTCGACGCCGCCCCGACGCCGCGACGCCGCCCCGTCGTCCTTGTCTCCTCTCCCGACGCCGCTGCCCCACCGCCTCGACGCCGCCCCGACGCCACGATGCCGCCCCGTTGTCCTCGTCTCCGCCCCGATGCCCCGACGCCGCGACGCCGCCCTCTCCTCTCCCGATGCCGCCGCCCCGCCGCCCCGTCGTCCTCGTCTCCTCGGCGCCGCTCTCCCCGTCGCCCCACCTCGTTGGACGCCATCGCCCCGCCGCCCTCGTCGCCGGTGGCCCGGACGCCGCCCCGTCCACACCACCGTCGCCGGTGCACCACCACCACCCGAACCTCGTCACCCCACCTCGTCGCCCCGTCCACACCACCGCCCCCATGAGCCCCCCCTCCTCCTCTCCCCCTCTCCCCCTCGCATTCTGATTCAGATTCAGATTCAGTGAACGTTGCTCATCAAAAGATTCAGATTCAGTGAACTAGTATAACCACTGAGCTCACTGATTCATCTTGGCTGTTACCTGCAGTAGCATCAGGTGTAAAAAAATCCCAGTAGCATTTGAAATCATGCAGGTAGCAACTAAGTTTGCCACATCAGCCTTGATAATAGTATATTCAGCAAAGAAATTAAACAGTTGTTTCTTTGTAAGCTTGTAGGTTAGGAAGCTAGAAGCAATAGCAACATGTTCTTGTTTCTGAATAACCAAGTACGTG
Source organism: Triticum aestivum (assembly GCF_018294505.1). NCBI lineage: Eukaryota > Viridiplantae > Streptophyta > Magnoliopsida > Poales > Poaceae > Triticum > Triticum aestivum. The sequence goes on along the minus strand of NC_057795.1, from coordinate 88,504,726 downwards.
AAAGAAACATCGGAATGCAGAATCACCAGTAATGCCCAAGCACCAGTTGATAATGTTGCCCTAGATCAGCTGTATTACTTCATGTATTAAAAGAACACCTCAAATCACCAGGAACTAGGCAATATGAAATTTATTTATTTCCAATTTTCCATTCACAAAATGGCAAATTCACTTGTCTCTGAAAAACAATACTCAGCAGCAATGTACAGTTCAAATTCTAAACTGTGAAGCTGCACGCCCATTAAATAGAGAACAATTAAATGGATTGGCTCATAACCTATAAATGCCCTTCTACAGTTGATTTGCATCATGTGCGCATTTGACACACATTCTTTGGTGTGTATTGCATTCTCATCGTGGTTTTGATCACATAACAAGAAGGGAAAGGGCGACCGAAGTACCTACTACAGCAGACAGAAGTATTTGCCCACTTTGCAGAAGGAAGCCAGGCTAAAGAGAAGAAGCCACGTGGAAGGTGATTCTTGGTTATGTTTTTTTAAAGCAATCCTTGGTTATGTTAGTGCCACTATATAGTACTTTACTATGAACACCCATCTTGGATGACCAATAGAAATTGCAGCCACATGTGCACCGATCTAATTTGAAACATCAATGAAAATTGAAAAAATTTACTCTTAATTTGCTCTTAATTTTGTGGTTTGCAAGCTAGACTTTGCTCTTAATTTTGTGAATGCCTAATTAGGGTGCATTTCCGATAAACAAGAAAAGATAGCTTTGCGTTGACTTGCTTCCACATTTGTGTTCTTGCTAGGGACTGTTTAAAATCCTGGGATCAGTTTTGGAGACTGACCGACAATTTAGTACTGCTGGTGCATTTCCTTTTAGTCTTAGATCATAAACTACTCTTTGCGAACATAAATAGATTATCTCAAATCACCATAGTACTGTGGAAATGGTTTAATGCTACTTCTGGCATTCTTACTTCAGCATCTGTATGCCCATGCAATGATTTGCTTTGTTGTGATGGAGGCCTTTTTTGCCTTGTCTACCCGAGAGGCCCTTGAGTTTGCTGGAATGTCGATTAACTTCCGTTCCAGCAAATTCGGGTACTCCATATGTCCTATTTTCAGCAAAGGTCATGCTGAAATTTTCCGTGAATTTTAGCATGACTTTGCTAAAAATAGGACATATGGGGTACTTGTGACTAATGATGAAAGCTTAGGCTTTTAGGGTGCCTCGGCGTCGAAAAACCCTCAATGATAAAAGCTTAGCTTTTAGGATGCCTCGGTGTCGACAAACCCTAAACAATAACCAACTTTTTGACCAAACTTTGTTCCTATTTAGAGAGAAACATGGCCAACAACAATGAGGCCGGGGGTTCGGGTGGCAAGGCATTCTGGGAGCTGTCCCAGGAGATGGAGGACCAACCTCAGTTGTATGAGGACGCCGCCTTCCCCACCGATCCTGAGACCACTGATGGTACCGCCGAGGATGACCCCACTGATGCCACCACTGATGGTGCCGCCGAGGATGCCACCATTGATGATGGCGGCGCACGCACAGATGGAAGCCAACCGAAGAGGCAACGGAAGGACCGGCACCCGATCGTGCTCCTCACCCTCAAGGAGGAAGTTACTGAAGTGGACTCCAACGGGAATCCAACGGTGCCCGAACGAATAGTCAAGGGGTACTCGCTTCAGCTCGGGTGCATTCTCCGGAGCACCGTCTCGATCAACACTGAGAACCTGAGGCATCCTGACCGAGGGAATTTGCGCAACCTCCTCTTCACGAAGCTGCACGAACGATACAAGTTCCCCGCTGAATTTGCAAACACAAGCCTCAAAGGGAATAAAGTGAACAATGCTGCCCTCACAAAGATGAGCAAGGCCCTGTCTACCTGGAAAAGCAATGTGAAGAGAATGATCGAGAAAGGTGAGAGTTATGAGAAGATCAAGGAGAAAAATCCTTCGATCACCGAAGATGACTACAACGACTTCAAGATCAATTGCTCGAGCACCGCAAACTCCCAATCAAGTCAGTGGGGGAAAGAAATGCGGGAGCTGAACATAGGGGAACACACACTCGGTGCCGGCGGTTACAGAGTGGCGGAGCCTATATGGGACAAGGAGGAGGCAGACCGTGCCGAGCAAGGCCTACCGCCCCTCTCCGATAAATACGGTGACAAGCAGACCAGGAACTTTGTGAGGGCCTAGTACAAGAAGGACCCGAAAAAAAGGAGCTTACCACGGATCCGAAGACCAGGAAGTTTGAGCTTGTTCTGGTAAGGAATACACCCCCGCGTAATTAGCTCCATATGGTTGCGTTCTAATTAATGAAGCCAAATTTCTAAATGGTTCACATTCCTTCCGCAGGCGACTGAAAGCAGTAGCGCGGGGTCGACTAAGAGCAACCCTTGGGACAGCACTCTAAATAGGGCGTTGAATGTAATGAAGAACAAGGATAAGCTCAGTAAGCCGACGTCAGCTGGTCGTGTGGCCGGCAAAGGCTTGTCGACAAAATGGGGGTCATACTATACCGCTGGTGTGCGGAAGGAGAAAAAGACCAGCTCGGAAAGCCAGGCGCGCGAGGTTCAAGAACTCAAGGCACAGGTGGCGCGGATTCCGGAGATTGTCCAAGAGCAAGTGGAACAACGACTCGGAGCAACGACCACCGCCATTGTGCCTACCTTGATCTCAGGGTTGAGTGCGTGGATTGCGGGCGGCCAACAGGGGCCACCCCCGATTCCTAGCTTCACGGCCAGCAACTCGCAGAATGCGATGGCGGGGCCATTGGTGTCTCCGGCGGAGGCGACATTGGTGTCTCCGACGCCGGCACGGGAGCTTAATGCACCCGGGTGTACGCCGGCTGGCACCTCTGCAGCAAGCGGCCCCTCCGTCAACTGCACGCCCGCCGTTGGCGGTGCCTCGACATTAGCCGAGCTCGACGCCATCATCACGGTAACTAATTAAGCCTCTCTCGGCCGAGGACTTCATCTCCTTGCCTTTGACTGGCCATCCCTGACGCCCTACATGTTTTCGCAGGGCGCCGCCGACGTTCTGTGCACTCTCCTGCACTTCGTGAACAACGAGTTGGTCGATGTCGCCAAGGGCAAAATCGTTCAACCAGGCAACCCCTTGTTCCATGGTACCCAGATGGCACCCAACTTGTTTAGGGTTGAACTGGTTCGGGTGCTGCCAGGCTGCGATGAGTTGTTACCTCCGATTCGACCCGTCGGGGCCGACGATGATGACGTGATGACCCTCAGCGCCTGCCTGAGCTGGCCCCTGCTTTGGCCGAAGAGCCAGATCCATTTGGGGGCGGGGGACACCACCCCAAAGACAACACCACCAGTCGTGCCGGCGCCAAGTCGGCCCCATGGCAAGACCGCCGCAACGGTGCCGGACATCCCTATGCCACTGGATCCAAACATGCATATGGCACAGGATCAGAACGACGACGACGATGATACATTTGGCAACATCGATCAGTACTTTGCCGAACATGGGTACGATGGCGACTTGATGGGGCCTCCTTCTCAAGAACCCAACCCAACAAAAGACGTGCACGATCTAGCTGGTACCGCGTAGAAGCCAAGTTGCAACAGGCGTCGTCTGCCGTTCAGCTCTCAGGAGACGCCTCCAGCTGCCGACTTCACCGATTCTCAGATAGGCGAGGTGCGAAATATTATCAGCCCCAACACACTCAAGAAGGCAGTCTGTGAGCAGAACTCGGTCCCATTACAATAGAAGAAGAAGGCACGAAAAAGAAAGACTAAGAAGGGTGCGAGCCAGCCGGCACCGAGTACGATCCGTGCTCAGGACGGGCCACCTTCACCTAAGGATATCTCGAGGAGGGTGCATGTGGCGGGTAGGGCGATGCTACCGACAAATATGCTCAATGCTGCAACCGGTGCTATGCGGAGTCTGCATGACAGTGTTCTTTCTTTGGAGAAGCGGCGTCTCAGAGAGAAGGATGTGGCATACCCGGTTTTCACGGCCAAGGTGCCAGAGGGCAAGGGCTTTGTGGATAACTCCATCGGGCGTACGATCGTCCTGCGGTTTGATGACATCCACGCTATGTTGAACCTTCATCCGCTGCACTACACCTTCGTTTGGCTATTTTCGCTGAGTATGGAGATGCGGATCATTCGTGACAAGACCCCGGACATCGTGATAGTCAACCCCTTCTACATGCGTGCCAAGATCTTGGGCAGCGCTGGGGACCGGCAAGTCACGAGTTCTTACCTCGAAGGCGTCATTCTGGCAAACCAAGATAAGGATAACTTCCTCGTGCCTTACTTTCCCGAGTAAGTCCTCCCCTCAACCGGCCCGTAACATATGAATTCTTAGATTTCGATCGTTTTTCTTTTAACATTCTATGTTTTCTGCAGTGACACACATTGCACGCTCATCCTCCTAAGCCCCAAATATTCCATGGCCACGTATTTCGACCCGGACCGTCAGTCGAACGTAGACTACATAAATGTCAAGAAGGTTCTTGATGATGTTCTCCCCGGCTACGCAAATCTGGAGGCACCTTCACCAAGCCTATTCGTAAGTACGGCAAGCACGTGTTCTCCCACAATACGACGTTCTGCTGCGTCAAGCAGCCGCCTGGCGGTCAGAAGGGTGCCTACTACGCCATCCATCACATGCGGGCGATCGTACGGGACCATCATCAACTTCTGCTACCGAGTAAACTCAAAGATTGGGCAAAGAGCGTGTCGGCAATCCAGGACGCGGACCTCCGACAAGAATTCTTTCGCATCCAGTCGGAGTTTGCGGAAATCATCCATCAAGATGTCCTTCGTACCTCGGGGCAGTTCTACCTCAACAATCAACCGTACAACAGTGACATCGACACAATGCTACAAATGCAGGCTGACAACGACCATTATTTCATGACTCCCACGATAGACGGCGGCTTCATCCACGCTCCGGTCCCTTGAGTCGAGTCGAAAGCAGTGATGCTGTGTCTAGTTCTGAAACATCGATTAGCTCATGTTGTAATTAAACTTTAATGAACTTGTAGTATGTCTCTTTGGTTTCGAGAGTCGTTCAACTTAGATGTAATTGATGCTATTAATGTCTTGCTTTTCTCTTCCGATCGTTCTGTTGCATACTTATATATTGCTTATGTATTGTCTGTGAATTGGTACTAACGTTTCGTTTGGCTAGTGCATAGCGATGCCGACGTATGTCGTGTACAAGGGTAAGGTTCCCGGAGTCTACGATGACTGGGAGGAGTGTCGGAGACAGGTTCATCGATTCAGCGGTAACAGTTACAAAGGGTACACCACTAGGGCCGAGGCCGAATCTATATACGCCCGCTATCTAGCGGGAGAGGGGAGGGAGCGTTGGAGGAACCGGATGAAGACGAGTTTCATCGTGATGATGCTCATCGTGCTGACCGCAGCTCTCTTCTATGTGATGGTAGTTTAGATGATCGATATCGACTTGTAATGTGAAGACAAACTCGCTACTCGTGGTCTCGAGACTTGTAATATAATGTTCTATCTTTGTTCGGTCTTTTCAATTCGGAGACTAATATGATGAATTGTATTCATAGACTAATATGATGAATTGTATTCGATGAATCTGTTGTTGATGTGTGCTGTCTATATTTTGTCCAATTATACATTTTGTAACCTGTGCAAAAAACAGAAAAATAAAAATAAAAAAAGCTAATATTCATACTAATGGCGCATCACATCACAGTGCGCCATTAGTATGACAAAGTATACTAATGGCGCATCATTAAACAGTGCGCCATTAGTATGCCGAGGTTACTAATGGCGCATCTTGTTGCTGTGCGCCATTAGTATGCCAGAGCACCTGGGTATACATGGCCCCTGGGAGGCATACTAATGGCGCACTTCTGTATACACTAATGGCGCATCAGAGGTGCGCCATTAGTATACCAGATACTAATGGCGCACCAGTGGTGCGCCATTAGTAAAATATACTAATGGCGTGGCACTAATGGCGCACCACTAATGCGCCATTAATGGCCAAATTAGGTGCGCCATTAGTAGGCCTTTTCCTAGTAGTGATGGAACACTAGGAACAACCACGGTAACAACTGAACTTAATGTTAACAGGCTGACAACAACATTATGAAGCAACTTTGAAACAAGATATGAAGAAGCTACAGCAAGATATAAATGCAACCAGGGGCATGGATGGATAGAGCATGACATGTAGATAAAAACATGTTTATACAACATCTCCAGATTATGCACAGAATGATTAGTAGCAACATGTTTATATAGCATCACGAAATAACAGATTCAGCCTAGCAAAACAGCAACATCATGAACCCTACTTAAGAAGCTCGATTCACTCACCACAAGTCATTGCATGACAATATAAGCATAGCATCATCAAGAAGACATGTTTGTGAAACAAACCAAGTCAAGAACAAGTCTATAGAATGCAAGGATCAACTACAACAAGCTTGGCCAAATTGAATAACAAGTAAACAATCTACCAGGAAACATTTTGAAGCAAAAGTAGAGCACGAAAATGACATGGTAGACTACTCCATAATTGCAACAAAGGTCATGAATGGATAGAAAATAACCATATGTTCAAAACACCCTTACTGAAGTATCTCAAAATATGCATGGATCTCTCTGTAGCATCAAGTTTACATGGCATGAAAATAACAGCAGAACAGGGACTAAAATCAGCAATATCACGATGCCTAGTTTGCATGCTTGTGCTAGTCACCACATTGATCACAAAAATACATGGTAAGCACCTCTGTAAAGAAGACATAGCATAGATCAAAACACCTGAAGACATCAACCTCATAGGATGCACACATCAATCATGGCAAAAATGACAAAAAAGCTCGTTCTGTTAACAGACAGCAGAAAACATCATGAAGCACTCTTACAACGATGATTCAGGCATCAATATGAGTTCAAATGAATATGATGCAATGGAATTAAATGATGTACTCAACGAGGCAAACAATTCGACATATTACACGCACAAAACGGAGCTACGGATGCAGAGATACGGCATGACGAACATGGCATGATTATGAGCAAAATCTGGGACTTGGCAGTTTCGGGGTCAACCTCGGGTTCGCACGGATTTCGAGGATGGCCGGAGATGCTCGCCGGAGATGACAGAGAAGACGCCGGGGAGGGCCGGAGATGGCGGATCCGGGCCGGATCTCGCCGGATCCGGCCGGATCTAGGCGCGAGGAGGCGGAGGAGGACGCCGCGCGGGGCGGCGACCTCGGGCACGGGGCGGCGGCGCCGGCACACGAGCGCGGCCGGAGGAGCGGCGGCGGTCGCCGGGCGGAGGTGGACGGCGGCGGGGAGGAGAGGCACGGGCGCGGGTCCTGGGAGGCGGCGACCGGGATGGGCGGAGCGGCGCGGGGCCGAGCGAGCCGGATGCCGGCGAGGTCGGGGTCGCGGAGGAGCTCCGGAGGAGCTCCGGCGGCGGCGACCCTAGGCGGGGGAGCCTCGGGCGGCGGCGGCGGAGGGCGGAGCCCGGCGGCAGCGGCGAGGGCCGGCTCGGGGCAGGCGGCGTCCGCGGGCGCGCGGCGGCGGCCGGCGGGCTGCGCTGGCCGGCCTCGGGCTCGGCGTGCCCGCGGCGGCGTGCGGTGGAGTGGGACGGCCTGGGGGACACGTGGTGGCGCGGGAGAGGGCGCGGGGCAGCAGAGCTGACGTGGCGGCCTCGGATTGGCCGGGGCGACGTGGTCGGCGGACGTTGTCCGGCCGGACCGGACGTGTCCGGCGGCGCGAGGAGAGGGGCTAGGGTTACGTCTGCGATTTTTCGGGGGAGGCCACATATTTATAGGTAGAGGGAGCTAGGAGAGTCCAAATGAGGAGCGGTTTTCGCCCACACGATCGTGATCGAACGACCGAGAGCATGGAGGGGTGTTTGATGGGTTTTGGGCCACTTTGGAGGGGGTGTTGGGCTGCAAGGAGAAGGAGGCTTTTGCGGTTACCCGGTCAACCGTTGGAGTATCAAACGACCTCCAAATGGCATGAAACTTGACAGGCGGTCTACCGGTGCTATACCAAGGCTGCTTGGCAAACCTCGGGCCATTCCGAGAAAGTTTAATACCCACTCACAACAGGAGACGAGAAGGGGAACACCGGAGAGCATAGGAGCGCCGGATTGCAAAACGGACAACGGGGAAAAGGCTCGGATGCATGAGACGAACACGTATGCAATGCAATGCACAGGATGACATGATAAAATGCAACACGCAAGCAAATGACATGGCAACGACGGCGAATAACTGGCAGACACCTAGCGCATCGAAATCGGGGCGTTACAACACTCCTCCACTAACAAGAGATCTCGTCCCGAGATCTTAGGACCGAGACGGAAGAGAAAAGGGATGAGGTGAAATGAGAACTCAAGAGAAGAAGAAAAGAATCAAGAGCACTCGAGAAGAAGAGAGGAACGACAAGAATGACGAGAATCGAAAGCTCACTGAATCAGATAGACGATGAAACAACTCCGGTTAGAGTAAGATAAGAAACGAATAAGACTGAAAGAATTTACGCAGCACTCCGGCTAAAAATGGAAGGATTAGAACATGAACTAGGGAAGATGGAATGATAATTGACAAGAGAAACAACACAATACCTCCGGAAGAATTGGAAGAAAGGAACTTAGAAGGAAGGATTGAATGGATTTGAATATCTGAGAAGAACGAAGAAATGCAAAAATCCACTTCACAAGAATTCGGAGAATTAATTGCACTTCGAGATGCGAGAAGAAAAAATACTTGAACTCCACCAACAAAATCTTGATGAACTCTTGAAGAAAAGATTAATTCATGAAGAAACACCATGAAGAACTTCGGTAACAAAAGGATGATGAGATAGAATTGAATAATGAAAAGAATAAGATGAGCCTTGCGATGATTTAGATGGAGGTTCCGACGAAATGGCTGAGGAAATTTGAACTCCGGAAAAGAGAAGATGAAAACACTTGGAACTAGAATTTATTCATCACGAACAAACTCCGAAGGAAGGGATTACTCACTTGGATGGAATAAGAATGACATTTATTGTATGCTTATCCTTCATCAAAATAAATTGATGACAAGCAATGGATTTCACATACTACTTATTCTTCTTGAAAAGGATTGAGAAGTGACATGTCGCAAACTTGAGAAAATCTTCCCGATCCACCGGTAGGATCGAAAAGAGCGAAAGGATTAAAATGATGACAAAGGAAAAAGAATCTGAATGAACCACCGTAAGAATTCGAAAATGACTGATGAAAGAGAGTGAATCACCGGGAAGAATTAGAAGGAACAAATAAGCTAGAGGGGATTCAGATGCAAAAAGACAAAGAGAACATGAGTTGATTAAAGAACACTTGAACGAAGCACTGGGATAAATAGAGAACGATAACTGGAATAATGGCCTCCGGTGAAAAAAACGGAAAGACAACTTCTGACAAACTCCGGATGGGTAAGAAAAAATTATCTGACAAATGGAATAATTCGCGAGGATAACATGAAGCTAGAACCACGAAACTTCGGGAGGACGGACAAGGTTTAGAGGAAAAACTCTTCTTCGATCTTCAAATGACGACGGGAAACACCACCAAAATTACTGAGATACTCCGGGAGAATGAAAAGCAGAGAGGTTGAGCCAACCATGAAAAGAATTTGAAAGCGATCTTGGAAAAGGCATGTGACTGATGAAATTCATTCTTACGTCACACTTTGAAAAGAATTGAGAATAACTCCGGGGAATTAGAAGAGTCAGGTAAGATCCTGGGAAAAAAACCTGTGGGTTAGGGACCATTGAAGAGATAACACCGTTGAAAAGGATGTCGAACAGATAGATGGTGCACCGAAACACTTGAAATATTTGAATGAGGTGACAACCTCGAATTAATTCGAACACAGACGAATCTCCTGAGATGTCTTGAACACTCCGGAAGGATAAATTGGCGAAAGACGAACGAGCAGGGAAAACACTTGATCCAAGGAAAAGAATGTGATCAACTCAAAAAACTTGAATTGAGTCCACGGAGAAGAAAAGAGATGAAGAATGTCCACCGAGACGAGAATTCATCGGTTGAAACAATTGACGAAAGACTAAAGAGGCTCCACACGAATGAAATTGATGCTCGAAACAGACTCAGGCTCCGGGAAGAAGAGGGTGGGAGGGCGGGAAAACAAAGGCAACTTGGAAGGGGAAATCAACGAATATCTTGAAGAGAAAACACTGGTTGAAATCATTGAGGAAAGAAAGCAAAGGCTTCGCAGGAGTAGGATGGATACTCGATTACGAACTCCGGCTCAGAAGAATACGGGGAGGGCGGGTGGGAAAAGAAAACAACTGAGGATAGAACTCAATGATGAAGAGGCTCGAGTCAACTTGACGAGAAATGCACCGGATAAAAGAGCTGAGGAACAACTACCGGAAAACCAACTACGTGATCCTAATGAAAGTTTGAATGGGAAGAGGAGTAATTCAAAACACCTATGTCAAGATTCCTTACCAGAGCGACGAAGGGGCTGAGGAGTAAAAAGAATTCCTACTCTCCGATATAACTAGACTCTGAAAACAGTTTTCTTCTAGACTCAGCAACGACCAAACTACACGATCAATCAAGGGGGCTCCTAGGGTCGGTCGAGGCTCTGATACCAACTTGTCACGCCCAATATGCGACCCTATCCAAAAGGAACTCGAAGGTCCCACCAAGGATAGACCCGCATATTGAAACCCTTTTGCAAGGTGGATATCATTACATCAACATTACATAATAGATGGGGATACATACAAGAGGCATACAATGCCACACGAATATAACATCACAATACATAAGATCAACATCCGACTATGGATGAAACACAAATAGAAACTCAAACAACATCCACCCTGCTAGCCCAGGCTGTCGACCTGGAACCTATCCCCTGATCGAAGAAGAAGCAGAAGAAGAACTCCAATACAAGCAAACATCGCTCTCGCGTCATGACCATCGCATAAACCTGTACCTACAACTGTTGTTGTAGTAATCTGTGAGCCACAAGGACTCAGCAATCCCATTACCATGGGTATAAAGACTAGCAAAGCTTATTGGGAAAGGAAGGGGTAAAGTGGTGAGGCTGCAGCAGCAACTAAGCATCATATGGTGGCTAACATACGCAAATAAGAGCGGGAAGAGAGCAAGCGGAACGGTCGTGAAACTAGCAATGATCAAGAAGTGATCCTGAACTCCTACTTACGTCAAACATAACCCAGAAACCGTGTTCACATCCCGGACTCCGCCGAGAAGAGATCTTCACGGCTACACACGCAGTTGATGCGTTTTAATTCGGATCTGGTATCAAGTTGTCTACAACCGGACATTAACAAATTCCCATCTGCCTATAACCGCAGGCACGACTTTCGAAAGATTATACCCTGTAGGGGTGTCCCAACTTAGCCCAAACAAGCTCTCGCGATCAACGAAGGAATAGACCTTCTCCCAGGAAGACCCGATCAGACTCGGAATCCCGGTTTACAAGACATTTCGACAATGGTAAAACAAGACCAGCAAAGCCGCCCGCTGTGCCAAAAAATCCCGATAGGAGCTGCACATATCTTGTTCTCAGGGCACACCGGATGAGCCAGACGTCGGGTTGGCATAGACCCTGGTTGCCCAGGGGGCGCCGGACATCGCTCGGTTCGGACCAACACTTAGACAAGCACTGGCCCGGGGGGGCTAAAATAAAGATGACCCTCGGGTTGGCCGACCCAAGGGAAAGGTATAGGTGGTGGTGAGGCAAATGGTAAAACCAAGGTTGGGCCTTGCTGGAGGAGTTTTATTCAAAGCGAACTGTCAAGGGGGTCCCATAAATCACCCGACCACATAAGGAACGCAAATCCGGGAACATAACACCGGTATGACGGAAAATAGGGCGACAAGAGTGGAACAAAACACCAGGCATAAGGCCGAGTCTTCCACCCTTTACCAAATATATAGATGCATTAATAATATAAGAGATATTGTGATATCCCAACCAAAATCCTGTCCACCATGGAGAAAGCTTCAACTTCACCTGCAACTAGCAATGCTATAAGAGGGTTGAGCAAAGCGGTAACATAGCCAAACAACGGTTTGCATCGGAAAGGTGTCAAAGGTTAGAGGTTCATGGCAATATGGGAGGCTTGATAAACAGGTAATAGGTAGCGCAACATAGCGATAGAACGAAGCAACTGGCATAGCAATGATAGTAGTGAGATCCAGGGTAGAGGTCATCTTGCCTGAAATCCCGCTAGGAAGAAGAACAAGTCCATGAAGAAGATGAACGGATGAAGCCGAACCAAGCGTAGACGAATGAATCCTCACGATCGCAACGAAACAGGAACTATCGAAAAGAAACACACACCATAGTAAACACACCCCACATGAACAAGGCATGATGCACAAAAAAGTATGATGCAAGACAAGACTACATGAAGCTACTCGTGGCAAGAGATGATGCAAACAAGAGCAACATATCAAGGCAAGTTTAAATGAGGCCGGGAACAACATATAACAATTCCGGTAAGTCGTCATATGCCTATTTCGAAATTGGTCCAGATCTGAATAAACCTTATGTTCAAGTTGTTAAACATGAAGTTAAAATGCACCAAGATGATCTACACGAGATTCTAGTCAAGGTACATATAAAGTTCATTTAGTTCGGAGCTACGGCCTAGAAGATATGAGCAAAACAAGTTAAACATGGCATTGATGCAAAATGCATACAAACATCAAGCAAACACCTCAAAACATGGATGCAACATGGTAATATGAAACTACATACAATTCTAAGCAAGTTTCATATAGAGCACACTCAAAACGGAGCAACGGTTCAACACACACACTATACAAGTTTAAAGGACAAGCCGTCCAAAACAGCAACTAGGCATATTGCAAGCATCAAAACAACAAACTACACTACCACAACATAATAACAAAAGGCATGGGCATGATGTATAGGTAAAGCACGACAAAACATGAACACTGAGCTATCTCCAGAAATCACTAGAACATGCTCAAACACACATGGTAAGATTGCAAGTTATAACAATTTCAGACTTTGCAGAAAATAACATCACGATGCAATGTTTAGAGCTATCAAACAACATGTTACAGGAACTTATCATGGCAAACAAAGGCATGGCATGAATCTACTAAATGCATAGATCAAAAGTCCCTTAGTGACCATAAGCCAAAAAGGATCAGAAAATATGATGGCACCCACGTAAACATAGGAAGTTATAATACAGATTCAAACATGGCAGAAACAGAATTATGAAGGCATGTAGATGAGCTTGTGCAACTTACTACAGAGCAATACATGGCATGGCAAGGCAACCAACAGTAAGAAGTCATGTTGATGAAGTTAAGCATGGAAATATCAAGGTCATAGGGTGCATGGAACACTAGGAACAACCACGGTAATAACTGAACTTAATGTAAACAGGCTGACAACAACATTATGAAGCAACTTTGAAGCAAGATATGAACAAGCTAGAGCAAACTATAAATGCAACCAGGGGCATGGATGGATAGAGCATGACATGTAGATCAAAACATGTTTATACAACATCTCCAGATTATGCATAGAATGATTAGTAGCAACATGTTTATATAGCATCACGAAATAACAGATTCAGCCTAGCAAAACAGCAACATCATGAACCCTACTTAACAAGCTCGATTCACTCACCACAAGTCATTGCATGACAATATAAGCATAGCATCATCAAGAAGACATGTTTGTGAAACAAACCAAGTCAAGAACAAGTCTATAGCATGCAAGGATCAACTACAACAAGCTTGGCCAAATTAAATAACAAGTACACAATCTGCCAAGAAACATTTTGAAGCAAAAGTAGAGCACGAAAATGACATGCTAGACTACTCCATAATTGCAACAAAGGGCATGAATGGATAGACAATAACCATATGTTCAAAACACCCTTACTGAAGTATCTCAAAATATGCATGGATCTCTCTGTAGCATCAAGTTTACATGGCATGAAAATAACAGCAGAACATGGACTAAAATCAGCAATATCACGATGCCTAGTTTGCATGCTTGTGCTAGTCACCACATTGATCACAAAAATACATGGTAAGCACATCTGTAAAGAAGACATAGCATAGATCAGAACACCTGAAGACATCAACCTTATAGGATGCACACATCAATCATGGCAAAAATGACAAAAGAGCTCGTTCTGTTAACAGACAGCAGAAATCATCATGAAGCACTCTTACAATGATGATTCAGGCATCAAGATGAGCTCGAATGAATATGATGCAATGGACTGAAATGATGTACTCGACGAGGCAAACAATTCGACATATTACACGCACAAAACGGAGCTACGGATGCAGAGATACGGCATGACGAACATGGCATGATTATGGGCAAAATCTGGGACTTAGCAGTTTCGGGGTCAACCTCGGGTTCGCACGGATTTCGAGGATGGCCGGAGATGCTCGCCGGAGATGACGGAGAAGACGCCGGGGAGGGCCGGAGATGGAGGATCCGGGCCGGATCTCGCCGGATCCGGCCGGATCTAGGCGCGAGGAGGCGGAGGAGGACGCCGCGCGGGGCGGCGACCTCGGGCACGGGGCGGCGGCGCCGGCGCACGAGCGCGGCCGGAGGAGCGACGGCGGTCGCCGGGCGGCGGACGCCGGCGGGGAGGAGAGGCACGGGCGCGGGGCCGGGGAGGCGGCGGCCGGGACGGGCGGAGCGGCGCGGGGCCGAGCGAGCCGGATGCCGGCGAGGTCGGGGTCGCGGAGGAGCTCCGGAGGAGCTCCGGCGGCGGCGACTGGAGGCGGGGGAGCCTCGGGCGGCGGCGGCAGAGGGCGGAGCCCGGCGGCAGCAGCGAGGGCCGGCTTGGGGCAGGCGGCGTCCGCGGGCGCGCGGCGGCGGCGGGCGGGCCGCGCGGGCCGGCCTCGGGCTCGGCGGGCCCGCGGCGGCGCGCGGTGGAGTGGGGCGGCCCGGGGGACACGTGGCGGCGCGAGAGACGGCGCGGGGCAGCGGAGCTGATGTGGCGGCCTCGGATTGGCCGGGGCGATGTGGTCGGCGGACGTTGTCTGGCTGGACCGGACGTGTCTGGCGGCGCGAGGAGAGGGGCTAGGGTTTCGTCTGTGATTTTTCGGGGGAGGCCACATATTTATAGGTAGAGAGAGCTAGGAGAGTCAAAATGAGGAGCGGTTTTCGCCCACACGATCGTGATCAAACGACCGAGAGCATGGAGGGGAGTTGGATGGGTTTTGGGCCACTTTGGAGGGGGTTTTGGGCTGCAAGGCGAAGGAGGCTTTTGCGGTTACCCGGTTAACCGTTGGAGTATCAAACGACCTCCAAATGGCACGAAACTTGACAGGTGGTCTACCGGTGCTATACCAAGGCCGCTTGGCAAACCTCGGGCCATTCGAAGAAAGTTTAATACCCACTCACAACAGGAGACGAAAAGGGGAACGCCGGAGAGCATAGGAGCGCCGGATTGCAAAACGGACAACGGGGAAAAGGCTCGGATGCATGAGACGAACACGTATGCAATGCAATGCACATGATGACATGATAAAATGCAACACGCAAGCAAATGACATGGCAACGACGGCGAATAACTGGCAGACACCTGGCGCATCGGAATCGCGGTGTTACAGCAGGCTTCGGTTAGTCCTCTTTTCGCATACTGGATCCGCCCAATCACTTTACCCATAAGGGTACGGTGTTCGTTAACAATGGAAGCGCCTTGCAGCGTTTCCAGCAACCTGTCCGGTGCCTCTGGTTGGACAGAGGTCACCGACGGGATAGGCACGCCCCCTTATTTCAAAGAGGGCTGCTCGCCGAATTCCGGAGCCGTATGGGTCTCCAGAATTATATTCGGATGAGGGCCGAACTGAATATGGCCCCCATCGTCAGTATCCATGGGGGTCTGCTCCCCCATGTGTCCGGCAGCCGAGGCTTTACCCTCTGGTGCCTCCTTGATGGCCTCCGGATTCTCTCCTGGACCAAGGATCCTTCGGGACGACGCCTTGGCACCGTCCGTCTCCTTGGGAGAGGAGGCCGAGGGAAGGGTCCCGCTGTCCATTGCGGCCGGATCCAGCGAGTCCTTCGAAGATAAGGACTGATGGAGATTAGATCGGGTCGGACTGCAAATGCGTAAATCAGCAGATTAAAACAATAAAATAAAGAGGCCGGATACATGAACGTGTCCGAATACTTACGATTTGGCCAGGGGCTTCTCCCTGGGTTTCCACTCCCAGCTGCTGTTGGTGGCCGCTGCAGAGCTGTCCGAGAGGGAAGTTTTCCCCTTCTTGGATGCCTCAGCCTCCAGGTGCATGGAGGACGTCCTCTTCTTTCTCCCCCCTGCATGGGGGAATGGATTTCTTCTTCTTCCTCTACCTCCTTGTCGTCTTCGGCAACGGAGGAGCGAGCCTCGGCGTCTTCGGACGTTGCGTTTGAAGTACCCTTACGACGGAGACCACCTCTGGTCCCCTTGGCCTTCTTCTCGGCCTTCTTCTCCGACACCTCATAAGGCGCCGGAAACAACATCTTCGTCAGGAGCGGGGTTTCTGGATCTTCGGGCAGCGGAGCCGGACAATTAATCCGCTTCGCTATCTCTGTCCAGTCCTGAAATAATTGATAGGGAGACTTAGATGCCTTCCTCGAATATACAAGTAAAGGGTACACCTTGAAAACATGAGAGAACTTACCGGATTAGCAGGGTGAGTTAGATGATGCCCGCGATCCTCGTCCGTGGCTGGTGGTGTCTCGCCGGCCTTGAAGAGCACCTTCCAGATATCTTCTGTGTCGTGTTGAAGAGCTCTAGTAGCGTCTTGTGCTTGTCCGGATCAAACTCCCACAGATAGCAAGTCCGGCGTTGACACAGAAGAATCCGGCGGAGGAGCATAACCGGAATCACATTGATGAGCTTGACTTTCTTGTTTATCATGCTTTGGACACACGTTTGGAGTGATGTCAACTCGTCCGGAGAGCCCCAGGACAGGCCCTTCTCTTCCCAGGAGGTGAGCTGCATCGGGACTCCAGATCGGAATCCAGGTGCCGCCGCCCAGTTGGTGCCGCGCGGCTCGGTGATGTATGATAATCCCCAAGTGCAAGGAATTATCATAGCACTTTCCAAAGGTGGAAGTGATAAGTATGGAGTGTCGAACCCACAAGGAGCTAAAGGTAAGATCAATATTCTCTCAAGACTTATCTGCCACTGATACGACTCTACGTGCACCGGACGTTTGCTTCCATCTAGCAACAAGAAATAAAACTACGTTGTGGGTATGAAGAGGAGAACTTTGCATGGTATCGGAGAGCTAAAACATAAAAGTAGGTGTTGTTATCGTAAAGTTAGAATATAATACTAAATAATATAGATAGCGAGTGTGGAATAATGGTGGATCGGTGTGCGGAATTGTCCTAGGCAATTGTTAACAAGACCGATAATCACTATTGCAGTTTCATATGAGGGAGAGGCATAAGCTAACATACTTTCTCTACTTGGATCATATGCACTTATGATTGGAACTCTAGCAAGCATCCGCAACTACTAAAGATCATTAAGGTAAAACCCAACCATAGAATTAAAGCATCAAGTCCTCTTTGTTCCCATACGCAACAATCCCTCTTACTCGGGTTTGTGCTTCTGTTCACTCACCAACCCACTATAAGTGAATCATGAACGTATTGCAACACCCTACAGCGGGAACCCCTCACGCTTGCGCGACACGGAGGGCACCATAGGACAGCACCAAAGTAAAACATACAACTCATACCAATCTAGATCATCAATCAACCCAAAGACAAAAGATATCTACTCAAAACATCATAGGATGGCAACACATCATTGGATCATAATATGTGGCATAAAGCACCATGTTCAAGTAGGGGATTACAACGGGGTGCGGGAGAGTGGACCGCGTAAAAGAGATGAGGATGGTGATGATAATAGTGATGTTGATGAAGACGATCATCGTGGCGATGATTCCCCTCCCGATGGCACTCCGGTGCCACCAAGAGAGAGGAGGAGAGGTTCTCCCCCTTGTGCTTCTTCCTCCATGGCCTCCACCTTCTGGTCCTTGGCCTTCATGGTGATGAAGACCCCTCTGGGATACTCCTCCATGTCCACAAGTGATGATGGCCCCCTCTGGCAGGGTGCCGGAGAGGGCCCCGATTGGTTTTTCGTGGCTACAGAGGCTTGCAGCGGCGGAACTTCTGATCTAATCTCCGTTTTGGAAGTTTTAGGGTACAAGAGTATATATGGGTGCAGGGCATACATCGGAGGAGCTACGTGGGCCCCACGAGGCAGGGGGGCGCGCCCATGGGGGTGAGCGCGCCCCCACCCTCGTGAGCACCTCCCGTATCTCCTGACATGCACTCCAAGTCCATCGGGTGGCTTTCCTTCCAAAAATAACTTCTCCAGTTGATTTCGTTCAGTTTTGACTCCATCTGATATTCCTTTTCCTCGAAACACTGAAATAGGCATAAAACATCAAATCTGGGCTGGGCCTCCGGTTAATAGGTTAGTCCCAAAAATAATATAAAAGTGGATAATAAAGCCCAATATTGCCCAAAACAGTAGATAAAGTAGCATGGAGCAATCAAAAATTATAGATACGTTGGAGACGTATCAGGCATCCCCAAGCTTAATTCCTGCTCGTCCTCGAGTAGGTAAATGATAAAAAGATAATTTTTGATGCGGAATGCTAGTAAGTGCTTAAGTTTGATCAACGATAATTCCAATCACTTTTTCTAGCATCAATATGTGTCATAATAGCAGCTTATCTCATAAAACTTTTCATGATCAAGTAATAATCTATTCACAATGTCAAGCATGATTCAGAAAGCTCATTGAGAACTAACAAACTATAATCTCAGTCATTGAAGCAATTGCAATTTATCATAACATCAGAAAGAGTCAAGAATAGAGCTTTTCAGCAAGTCCACATACTCAACTATCATATAGTCTTCTACAATTGCTAACACTCACGCAATACTTGTGGTTATGGAGTTTCAACCGGACACTGAGAAAGATAGGGGCTTATTGTGTTGCCTCCCAACATATTCACCTTTAGGTGATGTCAACAACAATAACCCATGCTAACTTACATCCAATTGGATATATATATCATGATCTTTCAAACACAAGGAGCTTGCCAAAGGATAAAATGAAAAAGGGAATGGTGAGGATCACCTTGACTCAAGCATAAGGTAAAAACATAAAGTAAAAGATAGGCCCTTCATAGAGGGAAGCAGAGGTTGTCATGCGCGTTTAGGGTTGATGCACAAAATCTTAATGCAAAAGAACGTCACTTTATATTGCCCCTTGTATGTGGACCTTTATTATGCAGTCCGTCGCTTTTATTACTTCCACAACAAGTTCGTACAAAGTTTATTTTCTCTGCACTAATAAGTCATGCATATTTAGAGAGAAATTTTTATTGCTTGCACCGATGACAACTTACTTGAAGGATCTTACTCAATCCATAGGTTGGTATGGTGGAATCTCATGGCAAAACTGGGTTTACGGGTATTTGGAAGCACAAGTAGTATCTCTACTCGGTGCAAGGGATTTGGCTAGCATGAGGGAGAAAGGAAAGCTCAACATGTTGGGAAGGTCAATGACAATATACTTTAACTGGGATGTCGGAAAACATAAACCATTACATTGTCTTCCTTGTCCAACGTCAACTCTTTTAGCATGTCATACTTAATGAGTGCTTCCCAATCATAAAAGATGTCCAAGATAATATATTTGTATGTGAACCTCTCTTTCCTTATTACTTCCTATTAATTGCAACGATGACCAAAACTACGTTTGCCAACTCTCAATAACTTTTATGCCTCATACTTTCTATGTGTGAAGTCATCACTAACCATGTTATAAGCATATGAAACATATAAAATTTCAGATCTATGACATTCAATTCATTCCCCCATTTACTCATAGGATATACATGAAGCACATGAGTAAATGACAAACTACTCGAAAAGATATGAGTGAAGGCACTGAGTAGTCAAATAATTAACTAGCCATGGGAGGGTTCCTTTTATATTCAAAATTTCAGATCCAATGATTTTATTCAAACAGCAAGTAAAACAAAATAAAATGATATTGCAAGGATAGCACAACTCAGTGTTGAACCGTTGCTCCGTTTTGAGTGTGCTCTATATGAAACTTACTTAGAATTGCATGTAGTTTCATATTATCATGTTGCATCCTTGTTTTGAGGTGTTTGCTTGATGTTTGTATGCATTTTGCATCAATGCCATGCTTAACTTGTTTTGCTCATATCTTCTAGGCCGTAGCTCCGAACTAAATGAACTTTATATGTAACTTGACTAGAATCTCGTGTAGATCATCTTGGTGCATCTTAACTTGCTGTTTAACAACTTGAACCTAAGGTTTATTCAGATCTGGACCAATTTCGAAATTTGCATATGAGGACTTACCGGAATTGTTATATGATGTTTCCGGTCTCATTTAAACTTGCTTTGATGTGTTGCTCTTGTATGCATCATCTCTTGCCATGAATAGCTTCATGTAGCCTTGTCGTGCATCATACCTGGTTGAGCATCATGCCTTGTCTATGTGTGGTGTGTTTACCATGTTGTTTGCTTCTTCTCGATAGTTCCCGTTCCGTTGCGATCGTGGGGATTCGTTCGTCTACGCTTGGTTCGTCTTCATCCGTTCGTCTTCTTCATGGACTCGTTCTTCTTCCTAGCGGGATTTCAGGCAAGATGACCGTTTCCCTGGATCTCACTGCTATCATTGCTATGCTAGTTTTTTGTTCTATCGCTTTGTTGCGCTACCTTTCGCTTGCTCTTCAAGCCTCCCTATTTGCCATGTCAGCCTCTAACCTTTGTCACCCTTCCTAGCAAACCCGTTGCTTGGCTATGTTACCGCTTTGCTCAGCCCCTCTTATAGTGTTGTTAGTTGCAGGTGAAGTTCAAGATTTCTTCATGGTGGACAGGATTGTGTTGGGATATCACCATATCTCTTATATTATTAATGCATCTATATACTTGGTAAAGGGTGGAAGACTCGTCCTTATGCCTGGTGTTTTGTTCCACTCTTGCCGCCCTAGTTTCCGTCATACCGGTGTTATGTTCCCGGAGTTTGCGTTCCTTACGCGGTTGGGTGATTTATGGGACCCCCTTGACAGTTCGCTTTGAATAAAACTCCTCCAGCAAGGCCCAACCTTGGTTTTACCATTTGCCTCACCTAGCCCTTTTTCCCTTGGGTTTCCGGAGCCCGAGGGTCATCTTTATTTTACCCCCCCCCCCCAGGCCAGTGCTCGTCGTGAGTGTTGGTCCAACCAGGGGCAACTCTGGGATGGCCTACCGGAAGTTTGGACAATCCGGTGTGCCCTGAGAACGAGATATGTGTAGCTCCTATCAGGATTTGTCGGCACATTCGGGCGGCTTTACTGGTCTTGTTTTACCATTGTCGAAATGTCTTGTAAACCGGGATTCCGAGACTGATCGGGTCTTCCTGGGAGAAGGAATATCCTTTGTTGATCGCGAGAGCTTATCATGGGCTAAGTTGGGACACACCTGCAGGGTATAAACTTTCGAGAGCCGTGTCCGCGATTACGTGGCAGATGGGAATTTGTTAATGCCCGGTTGTAGATAACTTGACACCAAATACGAATTAAAACGCATCAGCCGCGTGTGTAGCCGTGATGGTCTCTTTTCGGCGGAGTCCGGGAAGTGAACACAGTTTTTGGGTTATGTTTGACGTAAGTAGGAGTTCAGGATCACTTCTTGATCATTGCTAGCTTCACGACCGTTCCGTTTGCTCTCTCTTCTCGCTCTTATTTGCGTATGTTAGCCACCATATATGCATAGTCGCTGCTGCAACCTCACCACTTTACCCCTTCCTTACCCATTTATCTTTGCTAGTCTTGATACCCATGGTAATGGGATTGCTGAGTCCTTGTGGCTCACAGATTACTACAACAACAGTTGCCGGTACAGGTTATGCGATGATCATGATGCGAGAGCGATGTTTGCTTGTTTTGGAGTTCTTCTTCTGCTTCTTCTTCGACCAGGGGATAGGCTCCAGGTCGGCAGCCTGGGCTAGCAGGGTGGATGTCGTTTGAGTTTCTGTTTGTGTTTCATCCATAGCCGGATGGTGCTCTTATGTAAGATGATGTTGTATTCGTGTGGCATTGTATGTCTTTTGTATGTATCCCCATCTATTATGTAATGTTGATGTAATGATATACACCTTGCAAAAGCGTTTCAATATGCGGGTCTATCCTTGGTGGGACCTTCGAGTTCCTTTTGGATAGGGTCGCATATTGGGCGTGACATGTTATCATAAAGTTAGAATATAATACTAAATAATATAGATAGCGAGTGTGGAATAATGGTGGATCGGTGTGCGGAATTGTCCTAGGCAATTGTTAACAAGACCGATAATCACTATTGCAGTTTCATATGAGGGAGAGGCATAAGCTAACATACTTTCTCTACTTGGATCATATGCACTTATGATTGGAACTCTAGCAAGCATCCGCAACTACTAAAGTACATTAAGGTAAAACCCAACCATAGCATTAAAGCATCAAGTCCTCTTTGTTCCCATACACAACAATCCCTCTTACTCGGGTTTGTGCTTCTGTTCACTCACCAACCCACTATAAGCGAATCATGAACGTATTGCAACACCCTACAGCGGGAACCCCTCACACTTGCGCGACACGGATGGCACCATAGGACAACACCAAAGTAAAACATACAACTCATACCAATCTAGATCATCAATCAACCCAAAGACAAAAGATATCTACTCAAAACATCATAGGATGGCAACACATCATTGGATCATAATATGTGGCATAAAGCACCATGTTCAAGTAGGGGGTTACATCGGGGTGCGGGAGAGTGGACCGCGTAAAAGGGATGAGGATGGTGATGATGATGGTGATGTTGATGCAGACGATCACCGTGGCGATGATTCCCCTCCCGGTGGCACTCCGGTGCCACCAAGAGAGAGGAGGAGAGGTTCTTCCCCTTGTGCTTCTTCCTCCATGGCCTCCACCTTCTGGTCCTTGGCCTTCATGGTGATGAAGACCCCTCCGGGATACTCCTCCATGGCCACCGATGATGATGGCCCCCTCCGGCAGGGTGCCGGAGAGGGCCCCGATTGGTTTTTCGTGGCTACAGAGGCTTGCGGCGGCAGAACTTCTAATCTAATCTCCGTTCTAGAAGTTTTAGGGTATGAGAGTATATATGGGTGCAGGGGGTACGTCGGAGGAGCTACGGGGGCCCCACGAGGCAGGGGGCACGCCCAGGGGGTGGGCGCGACCCCACCCTCGTGAGCACCTCCCGTATCTCCTGACATGCACTCCAAGTCCATCGGGTGGCTTTCCTTCCAAAAATAACTTCTCCAGTTGATTTTGTTCCATTTTGACTCCGTCTGATATTCCTTTTCCTCGAAACACTGAAATAGGCATAAAACAACAAATCTGGGCTGGGCCTCCGGTTAATAGGTTAGTCCCAAAAATAATATAAAAGTGGATAATAAAGCCCAATATTGCCCAAAACAGTAGATAAAGTAGCATGGAGCAATCAAAAATTAGAGATACGTTGAAGACGTATCAATGTAGAACCGCCTCAATTGTCACCCTTTTATAGTCTCCACAAAGGAGCCTTCGAGCCAGGTGACATTGGGCATATTGCCCACTATGGAGCCTCCGCACTCTACTTTCTGGCCGCTCACCACCTTCGGCTTCACATTAAAGGTCTTCATCCATAGGCCGAAGTGAGGTGGGATGCGGAGGAAGGCCTCACACATGACAATAAATGCCGAGATGTTGAGGATAGAGTTGGGGGCCAAATCATGGAAGTCCAGCCCGTGGTAGTGCATCAGTCCATGGGAGAACGGGTGGAGGGGGAATCCCAGCCCACGGACGAAGTATGTGAGGAACACCACCCTCTCCTGGGGCTCTGGGGTGGGGACGATTTGTCCCTTCGCTGGAAGTCGGTGAGTGATTTCCTTTGCTAGGTATCCGGCCTCCCGGAGCTTCTTGATGTCCTTCTTCTCGACGGAGGAGGCCATCCACTTGCCTCCTACTTCGGATCCGGACATGGTTGGAGTGATTTTTTGGGCGGAGAAGGCGAGAGCTTGGGTGCTGGAGCTCGAGGATGGATGGGCAGAGGTAGGAGAAGGCGTGGGCGAAAGAGGATGAATCCTTACCCCTTTATAAAGGCAGTAAAAGTCATGCGCCTCCCCACTCGCCTTAGAATTCGCCTATTTCCCAATCGCCGTGCAGATACCACGGTTGGGTTACCCATGCCCATATTGATGAGAATCCCGTGATAAGGGGACACGATCTCTGCTTTGAAAAGATGAGCCAATGAAGCCGCACCTCGAAATACGGAGCGACAGGCTAAAAAACCGGTTCGAATAATGATCGGGCAGTGGCATGATGTCATGCTACAAAAAGTTGTCAGCGGATTGGACTAGTGAAATATTATATTATCTATGGTTGTGTGTGGTACTTGTTTTGTAGAGCCGGATATGTTTTCTATGTTCAGAAGGCTATGTTGGAGTATTCGGAGAAGGAACCCGCCTTGCAATGCCGAAGACAATCTACGCGCCGGACTCATCATCATTGAAGCCTGGTTCAAGGGCTACTGAGGGAGTCATGGATTAAGGGGTCCTCGGACAGCCGGACTATATACTTTGGCCGGACTGTTAAGTTATGAAGATACAAGACGAAGACTTCTTCCCGTGTCCGGATGGGACTCTCCTTGGCGTGGAAGGAAAGCTTGGCGATTCGGATATGTAGATTCCTTTCTCTGTAACCGACCTTGTATAACCCTAGCCCCCTCCGGTGTCTATATAAACCGGAGGGTTTAGACTTCTAGGGTTTCAGCCACAACAATCATAACCTCATAGGCTAGGCTTCTAGGGTTTATCCATTACGATCTCGTGGTAGATCAACTCTTGTAATACTCATATTCATCAGGATCAATCAAGCAGGAAGTCGGGTATTACTTCCATAGAGAGGGACCGGACCTGGGTAGACATTATGTCCCCCGCCTCCCATTACCATTAGCCTTAGACGCACAGTTCGGGAGCCCCTACCCGAGATCCGTCGGTTTTGACAATGACACTAGTCCCCTCTGGTGTCTATATAAACCGGAGGGTTTAGTCCATAGGGCAGAATCATAATCACATATAGGCTGGACTTCTAGGGTTTAGCCATTACGATATCTGTTGGGGAACGTAGCAGAAATTCAAAATTTTCCTACGTGTCACCAAGATCTATCTAAGGAGAAACCAGCAACGAGGGGAAGGAGAGTGCATCTACATACCCTTGTAGATCGCTAAGCGGAAGCGTTCAAGAGAACGGGGTTGAAGGAGTCGTACTCGTCGTGATCCAAATCACCGGAGATCCTAGTGCCGAACGGATGGCACCTCCGCGTTCAACACACATACAGCCCGGTGACGTCTCCCATGCCTTGATCCAGCAAGGAGAGAGGGAGAGGTTGAGTAAGACTCCATCCAGCAGCAGCACAACGGCGTGGTGGTGGTGCAGGAGCGTGGCAATCCTGAATGGCTTCGCCAAGCACCTGCAGGAGAGGAGGAGGTGTCACGGGAGGGAGGGAGGCGCCAGGGCTTTAGGTGCGGCTGCCCTTCCCTCCCCTCCCTTTATATAGGGGCAAGGGAGAGGGGGAGGCGCAGCCTTGCCCCTTCCTCCAAGGAAGGGGTGCGTCCAAGGGGGGGGGAGGAGTCCATCCTCCCCAAGGCACCTCGGAGGTGCCTTCCCCCTTGAGGACTCTCCCCTTTTTCTTATATCTTGGCGCATGGGCCTCTTGGGGCTGGTGCACTTGGCCCATATAGGCCAAGGCGCACCCCCTACAGCCCATGTGCCCCCCCGGGGCAGGTGGACCCCCGGACCCCTTTCGGCACTCCCGGTACAATACCGATAAAGTGCGAAACTTTTCCGGCGACCAAAATAAGACTTCCCATATATAAATCTTTACCTCCGGACCATTCCGGAACTCCTCGTGACGTCTGGGATCTCATCCAGGACTCCGAACAACATTCGGTAACCACATACAAACTTCCTTTGTAACCCTAGCGTCATCGAACCTTAAGTGTGTAGACCCTACGGGTTCGGGAACCATGCAGACATGACCGAGACAACTCTCCGGCCAATAACCAACAGCGGGATCTGGATACCCATGTTGGCTCCCACATGTTCCACGATGATCTCATCGGATGAACCACGATGTCAAGGACTCAATCAATCCCGTATACAATTCCCTTTGTCTAACGGTATTGTACTTGCCCGAGATTCCATTGTCGGTATACCGATACCTTGTTCAATCTCGTTACCGGCAAGTCTCTTTACTCGTTCCGTAACACATCATCCCGTGATAAACTTTTTGATCACATTGTGCACATTATGATGATTTCCTACCGAGTGGGCCCAGAGATACCTCTCCGTCAACCGGAGTGACAAATCCCAGTCTCGATTCCTGCCAACCCAACAGACACTTTCGGAGATACATGTAGTGCACCTTTATAGCCACCCAGTTACGTTGTGACGTTTGGTACACCCAAAGCATTCCTACGGTATCCAGGAGTTGCACAATCTCATGGTCTAAGGAAATGATACTTGACATTAGAAAAGCTTTAGCATACGAACTACGATCTTTGTGCTAGGCTTAGGATTGGGTCTTGTCCATCACATCATTCTCCTAATGATGTGATCCCATTATCAACGACATCCAATGTCCATGGTCAGGAAACCATAACCATCTATTGATCAACGAGCTAGTCAATTAGAGGCTTACTAGGGACATGGTGTTGTCTATGTACCCACACATGTATCTGAGTTTCCTATCAATACAATTATAGCATGGATAATAAACGATTATCATGAACAATGAAATATAATAATAATAACCAATTTATTATTGCCTCTAGGGCATATTTCCAACGGTCTTCCACTTGCACTAGAGTCAATAATCTAGTTCACATCGCCATGTGATTAACACTCACAGGTCACATCGTCATGTGACCAACATCCAAAGAGTTTACTAGTGTCGCTAAACTAGTTCACATCATCATGTGATTAAGACTCAATGAGTTCTGGGGTTTGATCATGTTTTGCTTGTGAGAGAAGTTTTAATCAACGGGTCTGCAATATTCAGATCCGTATGTACTTCGCAAATCTCTATGTCATATTGTAAATGCTGCTTCCACGCTCCACTTGAAGCTATTCCAAATGGTTGCTCCACTATACGTATCCGGTTTGCTACTCAGGGTCACTCGGATAGGTGTTAAAGCTTGCATCGACGTAACCCTTTATGTCAAACTCTTTATCACCTCCATAATCGAGAAACATGTCCTTATTTACTCCAAGGACAATCTTGACCGCTGTCCAATGATCCATTCCTGGATCATTCTTGTACCCCTTGACTGACTCATGGCAAGGCACACTTCCGGTGCGGTACACAGCATAGCATATTATAGAGCCTACGTCTAAAGCATAGGGGCCGACCTTCGTCCTTTCTCTTTTTTCTGCCGTGGTCGAGCTTTAAGTCTTAACTTCATACCTTACATCTCAGGCAAGAACTCCTTCTTTGACTGATCCATCTTGAACACCTTCAAGATCATGTCAAGGTATATGCTCATTTGAAAGTACCATTAAGCGGTTTTGATCTATCCTCATAGATCTTGATGCTCAATGTTTAAGTAGCTTAATCCAGGTTTTCACTTGAAAAACACTTTTCAAATAACCCTATATGCTTTATAGAAAATTCTACATCATTTCTGATCATCAATATGTCAACGACATATACTCATCAGAAATTCTATAGTGCTCCCACTCACTTCTTTGGAAATACAAGTTTCTCATAAACTTTGTATAAACCCAAAATCTTTGATCATCTTATCAAAGTACATATTCCAACTCCGAGATGCTTACTCCAGTCCTTAGAAGGATCGCTGGAGCTAGCATACCTTTTAGCATCCTTAGGATCGATAAAACCTTTCTGATTGTATCACATACAACCTTTCCTTACAAAAATTGGTAAGGAAACTAGTTTTGACATCCATCTCCAGATTTCATAAATGCAGCTAATGCTAACATGATTCTGACGGACTTAAGCATCGCTACGGATGAGAAAATCTCATCGTAGTCAACTCCTTGAACTTGTGAAAAACTCTTTGCCACAAGTCGAGCTTCATAGACGGTGACATTACCGTCCACGTCCTTCTTCTTCTTAAAGATCCATTTATCTCAATGGCTTGCCGATCATCGGGCAAGTCCACCAAAGTCCATGCTCTGTTCTGATACATGGATCCTATCTCGGATTTCATGACTTCTAACCATTTGTCGGAATTTGGGCCCACCATCGCTTCTCCATAGCTCGTAGGTTCATTATTGTCTAGCAACATGACCTTCAAGACAGGATTACAGTACCACTCTGAAGCAGAACGCATCCTGGTCACCCTACGAGGTACGGTAGTGACTTGATCCGAAACTTCATGATCACTATCATAAGCTTGTACTTCAATTGTTATAGGTGCCATAGGAACAACTTCCTATGCCCTGCTACACACCAATTGTAGTGATGGTTCAATAACCATATCAAGTCTCCACCATCCTCCCACTCAACTCTTTCGAGAGAAACTTTTCCTCGAGAAAGGACCCGTCTCTAGAAACAATCACTTTTGCTTCCGGATCTGAATTAGGAGGTATACCCAACTGTTTTGGGTGTCCTATGAAGATGCATTTTATCCGCTTTGGGTTCGAGCTTATCAACCTGAAACTTTTTCACATAAGCGTCGCAGCCCCAAACCTTTAAGAAACGACAACTTAGGTTTCTCCAAACGGTGTCATCTCAACGGAATTACGTGGTACCCTATTAAAGTGAGTGCGGTTGTCTCTAATGCCTAACCCATGAACGATAGTGGTAATTCGATAAGAGACATCATGGTACGCACCATATCCAATAGGGTGCAACTATGATGTTCGGACACACCATCACACTATGGTGTTCCAGGTGGTATTAATTGTGAAACAATTTCCACAATGTCTTAATTGCGTGCCAAAGCTTGTAACTCAGATACTCATCTCTATGATCATATCATAGACATTTTATCCTCTTGTCACAATGATCTTCAATTTCACTCTGAAATTACTTGAACCATTCAATAATTCAGACTTGTGTTTCATCAAGTAAATATACTCAGTATCTACTTAAATCATCTATGAAGTAAGAACATAACAATATTCACTGCATGCCTCAGCACTCATTGGACTGCACACATCAAAGTGTGTTACTTCCAACAAGTTGCTATCTTGTTCCATCTTACTAAAAACGAGGCTTTTCAGTCATCTTGCCCATGTGGTATGATTTGCATATCTCAAGTGATTCAAAATCAAGTGAGTCTAAACGATCCATCTGCATGGAGTTTCTTCATGCATATGCACCAATAGACATGGTGCGCATGTCTCAAACTTTTCAAAAATGAGTGAGTCCAAAGATCCATCAACATGGAGCTTCTTCATGCGTTTTATACCAATATGACTTACATGGCAATGCCACAAGTAAGTGGTACTATCATTACTATCTTATAAATTTTTGGCATGAAAATGTGTATCACTACGATCGAGATTCAATAAACCATTCCTTTAGGTGCAAGACCATTGAAGGTATTATTCAAATAAATAGAGTAACCATTATTCTCCTTAAATGAATAACCGTATTTCGATAGACATAATCCAATCATGTCTATGCTCAACGCAAACACCAAATGACAATTATTCAGGTTTAATACTAATCTTGATGGTAGAGGGAGCGTGCGATGTTTGATCACATCAAACTTGGAAACACTTCCAACACATATCGTCAGCTCACCTTTAGCTAGTCTTCGTTTATTCCATAGCTCTTTTATTTCGAGTTACTAACACTTAGCAACCAAACCGGTATTCTAATACCCTGGTGCTACTAGGAGTACTAGTAAAGTACACATTAACATAATGTATATCCAATATACTTCTATCGACCTTGCCAACCTTATCATCTACCAAGTATCTAGGGTAATTCTGCTCCAGTGGTTGTTCCCTTTATTACAGAAGCACTTAGTCTCGGGTTTGGGTTCAACCTTGGGTTTCTTCACTAGAGCAGCAACTGATTTGCCATTTCATGAAGTATCCCTTCTTGCCCTTGCCCTTCTTGAAACTAGTGGTTTCACCAACCATCAACAATTGACGCTCCTTCTTGATTTCTACTTTTGCGGTGTCAAACATCGCGAATACCTCAAGGATCATCATCTCTATCCCTGATATGTTATAGTTCATCACGAATCTCTAGCAGCTTGGTGGCAATGACTTTGGAGAAACATCACTATCTCATCTGGAAGATCAAATCCCACTTGATTTAAGTGATTGTTGCACTCAGACAATTTGAGCACAAGCTCAACGATTGAGGTTTTCTCCCTTAGTTTGCAGGCTAAGAAAATCGTCGGAGGTCTCATACCTCTTGACGTGGGCACGAGCCTGAAATCCCAATTTCAGCCCTTGAAACATCTCATATGTTCCGCGATGTTTCAAAAACGTCTTTAGTGCCTCAACTCTAAACCGTTTAACTGAACTATCATGTAGTCATCAAAATGTGTATGTCCGATGTTCGCAACATCCACAAACGACGTTTGGGGTTCAGCACACTGAGCGGTGCGTTAAGGACATAAGCTTTCTACTGTCCGCATAATCGCTACTGTCAACTTTCAACTATATTTTCTCTAGGAACATATCTAAACAGTGGAACTAAAGCGCGAGCATACGACATAATTTGCAAAGATCTTTTGACTATGTTCAGGATAATTAAGTTCATCTTATGAACTCCCACTCAGATAGACATCCCTCTAGTCATCTAAGTGATTACATGATCTGAGTCAACTAGGCCATGTCCGATCATCACGTGAGACGGACTAGTCATCATCGGTGAACATCTTCATGTTGATCGTATCCTCCATACGACTCATGCTGGACCTTTCGGTCTCTTGTGTTCCGAGGCCATGTCTGTACATGCTAGGCTCGTCAAGTCAACCTAAGTGTTTCGTGTGTGTAAATCTGTCTTACACCCGTTGTATGTGAACGTAAGAATCCATCACACCCGATCATCACGTGGTGCTTAGAAATGACGAACTTTCGCAACGGTGCACAGTTAGGGGGACCACTTTCTTGAAATTTTAATGAGGGATCATCTTATTTACTACCGTCGTTCTAAGCAAATAAGATGCATAAACATGATAAACATCACATGCAATCAAATAGTGACATGATATGGCCAATATCATTTTGCTCCTTTTGATCTCCATCTTTAGGGCTCCATGATCATCATCGTCGCCGGCATGACACCATGATCTCCATCATCGTGTCTTCATGAAGTTGTCTTGCCAACTATTACTTCTACTACTATGGCTACCGGTTAGCAATAAAGTAAAGTAATTACATGGCGTTGTTCAATGACACGCAGGTCATACAATAAATAAAGACAACTCCTATGGCTCCTGCCGGTTGTCATACTCATTGACATGCAAGTCATGATTCCTATTACAAGAACATGATCAATATCATACATCACATATCATTCATCACATTCTTCTTGGCCATATCACATCACATAGCATACCCTGCAAAAACAAGTTAGACGTCCTCTAATTGTTGTTTGCATGTTTTACGTGGCTGCTATGGGTTTCTAGCAAGAACGTTTCTTACCTACGCAAAACCACAACGTGATATGCCAATTGCTATTTACCCTTCATAAGGACCCTTTTCATCGAATCCGTTCCGACTAAAGTGGGAGAGACTGGCACCCGCTAGCCACCTTATGCACCAAGTGCATGTCAGTCAGTGGAACCTGTCTCACGTAAGAGTACGTGTAAGGTCGGTCCGGGCTGCTTCATCCCACAATACCATCGAAACAAGATTGGACTAGTAACGGTAAGCATATTGAACAAAATCAATGCCCACAACTACTTTGTGTTCTACTCGTGCAAAGAATCTACGCAATAGACCTAGCTCTGATACCACTGTTGGGGAACGTAGCAGAAATTCAAAATTTTCCTACGTGTCACCAAGATCTATCTAAGGAGAAACCAACAACGAGGGGAAGGAGAGTGCATCTACATACCCTTGTAGATCGCTAAGCGGAAGCATTCAAGAGAACGGGGTTGAAGGAGTCGTACTCGTCGTGATCCAAATCACCGGAGATCCTAGTGCCGAACAGACGGCACCTCCGCGTTCAACACACGTACAGCCCGGTGATGTCTCCCATGCCTTGATCCAGCAAGGAGAGAGGGAGAGGTTGAGGAAGACTCCATCCAGCAGAAGCACAACGGCGTGGTGGTGGTGGAGGAGCGTGGCAATCGTGCAGGGCTTCGCCAAGCACCTGTAGGAGAGGAGGAGGTGTCACGGGAGGGAGGGAGGTGCCAGGGCTTTAGGTGCGGCTGCCCTTCCCTCCCCTCCCTTTATATAGGGGCAAGGGAGAGGGGGAGGCGCAGCCTTGCCCCTTCCTCCAAGGAAGGGGTGCGGCCAAGGGGGGGGGGCGAGGAGTCCATCCTCCCCAAGGCACCTCAGAGGTGCCTTCCCCCTTGAGGACTCTCCCCTTTTTCTTATATCTTGGCGCATGGGCCTCTTGGGGCTGGTGCCCTTGGCCCATATAGGCCAAGGCACACCCCCTACAGCCCATGTGTCCCCCCGGGGCAGGTGGACCCCCCAGGTGGACCCCCGGACCCCTTTCGGCACTCCTGGTACAATACTGACCATTCCAGAACTCCTCGTGGCATCTGGGATCTCATCCGGGACTCCGAACAACATTCGGTAACCACATACAAACTTCCTTTATAACCCTAGCGTCATCGAACCTTAAGTGTGTAGACCCTACGGGTTCGGGAACCATGCAGACATGACCGAGACAACTCTCCGGCCAATAACCAATAGCGGGATCCGGATACCCATGTTGGCTCCCACATGTTCCACGATGATCTCATCGGATGAACCACGATGTCAAGGACTCAATCAATCCCGTATACAATTCCCTTTGTCTAACGGTATTGTACTTGCCCGAGATTCCATCATCGGTATACTGATACCTTGTTCAATCTTGTTACCGACAAGTCTCTTTACTCGTTCCGTAACACATCATCCCGTGATCAACTTTTTGATCACATTGTGCACATTATGATGATGTCCTACCGAGTGGGCCCAGAGATACCTCTCCGTCAACCGGAGTGACAAATCCTAGTCTCGATTCGTGCCAACCCAACAGACACTTTCGGAGATACCTGTAGTGCACCTTTATAGCCACCCAGTTACGTTGTGACGTTTGGTACACCTAAAGCATTCCTACGGTATCCGGGAGTTGCACAATCTCATGGTCTAAGGAAATGATACTTGACATTAGAAAAGCTTTAGCAGACGAACTACGATCTTTGTGCTAGGCTTAGGATTGGGTCTTGTCCATCACATCATTCTCCTAATGATGTGATCCCGTTATCAACGACATCCAATGTCCATGGTCAGGAAACCGTAACCATCTATTGATCAACGAGCTAGTCAATTAGAGGCTTACTAGGGACATGGTGTTGTCTATGTACCCACACATGTATCTGAGTTTCCTATCAATACAATTATAGCATGGATAATAAACGATTATCATGAACAAGGAAATATAATAATAATAACCAATTTATTATTGCCTCTAGGGCATATTTCCAACAATATCATGGTAGATCAACTCTTGTAACACTCATATTCATCAAGATCAATCAAGCAGGAAGTAGGGCCCAAACCTGGGTAAACATCGTGTCCCCCGCCTCCAGTTACCATCAGCCTTAGACACACAGTTTGGGACCCCCTACCCGAGATCCGCCGGTTTTGACATGGACATTGGTGCTTTCGATGAGAGGTCTGCTGCGTTGTCATCGAAAGTCTTGATGGATCCATCAATCATCTACAGTCCAGGGGAGATTTTCCTCCCCGGACAGATCTTCGTATTTGGCGGTTTCGCACTACGGGCAAACTCGCTTGGCCATCTAGAGGAGATCGACAGCTACGCCCCCGGACACCAGGTCAGGTTTGGAAGCTTTTATTACATGGCCAATATCCGTGGATACTTGATCTTTGACGGATTCGATCCCATGACGCCCGCTCCCTGCCACCACGTTGAACATGACCCAAATCTGTCATTGGATCGTGCTCAGGAGATAGCGCCTATAGCCGCCTTGGCCCTAGATCCGGAGCGGATTGCACCATCCGAGGACGGGATGCTCAACCCCACCACAGAAGCCGCAGACTCAGCGGCGCTGGAGCCGCACATAGGTCCAACCTCGAGCGGGGCCTGTGTCATCGAAACCTCGGATTTGTCTCCGGCCATAAGTTCCGAACCGCGTGCATCCGCGCCCATCGAACCTGATCAGGCGCCGATCGTCTAGTGTAGCTCTGCGGACATCTTCCGGTACTCACCTTTAGGCAATGTGCTAAATTCGTTAAAAGCCCTCTCATAGACAGGGGACCCACAACCGAACTATATCCGGTTTGAATGGGAAGCTGATGACGAAGAATTTCGCTTCCCACCCACCACCCACTTCATTGCCACTGTCGAAGACTTAACCGACACGCTCGATTACGGCTCCAAAGACATCGATGGTATGGATGACGGTGCCGAAGAGGAGTAGGCACAAAAACCACCACCCATAGGGCGGCGGACGGCTACATCCTCATACGATATATACACGGTGGACACACTTAAAGAGAAGGAGGCCTACGGTGATAATGATATGCCTGTCGATGAACCTCCCAAGCATCGGCGTCAGAAGCACCGATCGCAATCCGGCAAAGGGAAAAACAGCAACATTATCATGGACGATGGAGATAATCCGGACCATGATGAGGACCCCCAGACCCAGCATTGGAGCAGGACGTGCGAGAGGACGACGAGCACAGTCCGGGGATGTTGTCTGGCCACATTGACACCGAAGATAGCAATTATCAACCTGCCTCCGAAGAAGAGGTCAGCCTGGGCGATGACGAATTTGTCGTCCCAAAAGAACCTTTAGAACAAGAACGCCTCCATCAAAGGTTTATTGCCCTACAAGGAACCTAAAGAAGAAGAAGCAGCGGCTTAAAGCCACACATGATACGCTCAATGACAGATGGAACGAAGTGCTAGACGCTGAGGAAAAAATATGTCTATAATCGCCAAACAAGAGGCTATCCTAAGCGTAAACTGCTGCCAAAATTCGACGATGAGGCTATTGTGCCTATATCGCTGAAAAACAATACGGTCGACAGGCCAGACCAACCACCTCATGGATGAGACAGAATGGCTAGCAATTCCATACGCAAGCCCGCACCCCCTCCTCATAAAGGAAGGGAGGCTGCGGCTCAGGACCTGAAACACGATCTATGTGAGGACCTGGACAAAAAGGATGGTAAGGCCATATCCATTTACGGATCCAGGGACCGTGCCCCCACACGGGACTGTGGCTATCAAGCCAAATATGCCGGTCATATACCAGTTCGAAGCCGATACCGAACATTCTAACCGTCGAACCCACGCCACGATACAACCAAATACAAGGGTGTCGCACACCCCCTATGCTTCACCGATGAGGTGCTGGATCAATAATTTCTAGAAGGGTTTAAACCTGTAAATATCGAGGCATGTGATGGAACGACGGATCCGGCGGTCTGGATAGAAGACTTTATTCTTCACATCCACATGGCTCGCGGAGATGATCTCCACTTCATCAAATACTTACCCCTCAGGCTGAAAGGGCTCAGCTCGGCACTGGCTGAAAAGCCTCCCAGAAAATTCCATTGGAAGTTGGGAAGAACATGAGGATGCTTTTCGGGCCAATTTTCAAGGGACCTATGTCCGGCCCTCGGACGCTGACGACCTGAGTAACATAATCCAACAACCAGGGGAATCAGCTTGCAAGCTTTGGAATCGGTTTCTCATTAAGAAAAACCAAATCGTCGACTGTCCAGACACCGAAGCCTTAGCAGCTTTGAAGCATAGTGTCTGGGACGAATGGCTAGCTAGACACCTTGGCCAAGAAAAGCCAAGAACAATGGAATCCCTAACGGAGCTCATGACCCGTTTTTGCGCGGGAGTGGACAGCTGGTTAGCCCGCAGCGGCACCAGCGAGCCTGGCACATCTGAAGTCAGGGATGGCAATGGAAAGCCACGACATAACAAAAGCAAACATCGAAACAATGCTGGAAGCCCAGATGATACAACAGTAAACGCCGGATTCAATGGCTCCAGACCTGGTCAGCAGAAGAAACAACTCCACCCGTGGGGAACTAGTAATTCATTGGGTCTATAATGATTTTGGATGGGCTCCTAACAAGCTTATTTTCACTATTTTGTTAGTAGTTTTCCAGTAATTCTAGATACATGTTTGAAATTTTGGGTCTTTTTTGTTTAAACCGTCTATCTCGTTCGCTAAAGTATTATGGGATATCTATTATTATTGGCAACTTGTTTAGTTCCCGCAAAAAGAGATGTGCCATAGTATCCCTCGGGCATGGGCCAACCACCAAGGCCAGGAACTAGAACAACTCGATACTTTCCACCATCCACAACCCTTGATTTCTCATATTTGTGCAACGGGCCCGGGAAAGCGCTGGCAACAACATAAAGAAATGGGTCCATGTAACTGCTGCGCCCGCCCACTGAGCAGCAGTGCTCTCGCGCTTTGATCTTGATATTGATGCCAACTCGGATAGAGGAAGTAAGTTGTTCTATTTGGGCCATCGTTCTCTGTTCTATTGGATTTGACACTTTTTCTAATCTCCCTCTGCCTGTTTTTGAGCTCAATAAAAGGCTGACGTACCGACGCCTCACTACTACTTAATTAGTGAAAGATACGTTGGGGTGTTTTCAATTCTCCATCAAGAGGAAGGCAACTATCTCTTTTCACACTAGACTATGTTCTTCCTGAAAGGAAGGGAGGATTAGGAAAGTCCTATTGATTGCTGCTTTCTCCAGACCGCCGGGAAAATCATGAAAAAAGGCTTGTGCCACTCCACCAGGTCGTATGATACTGGCATGTATCCTGGCTCCCGGGACTCTTTCATAGAATTCCAACAATTTCTCCCGGGGATCGGATGCGGGCGAAATTCCCGCCAATAGCTGAGATGTTCAGTTGACTCCCTCCCCCTTTGTGGGTGTCTGGACCCCTACGAGTGAGTAGGATCAGAACAAGCTTGCCAGCGGACCACTTTCATCCCATTCTTTAGTGAGCTGGAGCGCTGCCATCTTATCCACGGAAAACGCATGAAGCTATCGCTTCAGGACGAAGCACTAAAAGAAAAGGAATGGGAAACGCCGCGGTATAGGAACCCCATTTAAAGGTCACAAAGATGGTCCATCAAGCCCAGACAAAATATTGGACAGGAACTGCCAGATCCATGGCACCCCCGCTAAGCCCACGAACCACACCAACCGTGGTTGTTGGGTCTTCAAGAAGGCCGGCAAGCTCACCGTCGAACACTAGGAGAAGGGACCTCAGAGCGAAGACGAGGATGAATCTCGCCAGCCGAACACGGGGGGACAGAAGAAATTTCCACCGGAGATTAAAACAGTCAACATGATCTATGTCACTCATATCCCAAAGAGGGAGCGCAAACACGCACTCCGAGACATCTATGCCATTGAGCCCGTTACCCCCAAATTCAACCCATGGGTGGCCTATCCGATCACCTTTGATCGTAGGGATCACCCGACTAGTATCCGTCATGGGGGTTCGGCTGCCCTAGTGCTCGACCCAATAATCGATGGATACCATCTCACTCTAGTCATCATGGACGGCGGCAGCAGCCTAAATATGATATATCAGGACACAGTCCGCAAGATGGGGTTAGACCCGTCAAGAATCAAGCCAAGCCGCACGACCTTTAAAGGAGTTATACCGGGCGTGGAAGCCCGCTACACGGGCTCTTTAACATTGGAAGTCGTATTCGGCTCTCCCGATAACTTTTGATGCGAAGAGCTACTATTCGACATAGCTTAGTTCTGAAGTGGCTATCATGCACTACTCGGAAGAACATCCTTCGCCCGCTTTAATGCAGTCCCGCATTATGCCTATTTAAAGCTCAAAATGCCTGGACCATGTGGCGTCATTACGGTCAGTGGAAATATGGAGCTCTCTCTCCGTACAGAGAAAGACACTGCGGCCTTAGTAGCCAAATTCCAAATCGGCATATTCAAGCCGAAAAGATCATCGGTCGTTAGGACCACGGACACAACTAAGCATGTCCGAAGTACACCTCAGTGCCGCAGCTCAGACAAACCTGAGCTTGATTAGCAGTTATGCCCCCATCAACTGCCCCATAAGGCGACAGCATAGGTACCTCGTATACACAATTACACCCTTAAAATCCCTCTTGGGCAGGGCTGGGGGCACACTACACGCAAATAGTCCGTAGTTCGGCTCGACCCTATTCGTACTTTACGGTTATCTTTCAAGGTTCATTAAACGAACCAGCTTTATTTACGGCCACACTAGATTTTCTTTTCCAGGGTTTTCTTTTTCTTTACAGATGGCCATCACACCACCCCTTAAAGGACACATCACAAAGGAGAAAACGGCGTAGACGTGCAGCAGGGCCCCGTACTAAGGTTTCTTTTTAGATTAAGACCTAAACCTTTTTATCACTTTTTGTTTTATACTTTTCTGGCATGTACAATGTCCTAGGAAGTTTTCGGCGCTATTTGTCAGTACACGGCTCGCTGTACTAGAAAGGGATATTATAGAAGTAGCTTGGTCAATATTATGTTTGGAATTTTATTATCTCGCCACCTGCGTTCTCTCCCCATGTCAGATCGCCACACGTGCCTTGACACCTGGGTCCATTACCAGGGGTTGTATTCGGCCCGGTATACTTTGAAAAGTCCGAACACCTATAGGGAGTGTTCGGCGTCGCGAGTTTAGCTTTATATGCATAAGCTCCGAATCATGTCTTTCGCCAATAGTTGGGTTGTCCGGCTCCTGTGCTTGCTACCTTACGTTCCACTCTATCGCTAAGGTAGTAAAGGGAGAACTACTGCGATTGTGTCCTAGCTTGTCCGGATGAGCACCTCAGTAGAGAGAGCGGAAAACTGACTGTCATGATGCGGCGAGAGCTGGTCAACCACTCAATGACTCATCGGATTCTTCGCGATTCCCTCCGTATTAAATGAAGGACCGTTCTTTTGGTCACGTATGTAAACTCACTGTATTTGGATAACCGCGTACATACCAGGGGCTATATCGTAGAACCATCGTCAAACTCCTATGGCTAAGTGAAAGTGTTAAAGCCCTATAGTCCGATTGCCTGGTTCGCCGCATTGACACCTCCTTAATGGACCAAGACGTTGGGTCAAGTGTGATCAAGTGCTTTTTTGAACACCCCCGCGTTATACGCTAGGGGGCTGAAGCCGACGACTAGTAAACTTTCAGACCATTTATATATATGTAAACAAAAAAACGACCGCGCAGGAGGCACCAAAACTTTTCAGGCAAAAGTATAAAAACATAGCCTTAAATATATCATTATATTCTTGTTACAATTTTGGTACACTTCACTCAAACATAATATTTTTCAAGCACTAACCCTCTATCAAGCGGGCACCATCCAGGATGGCTTCAAAGTAATGATCTCGCATGTGATGGTCCTTGCCCTCGGGTGGACTTTGCGCTGCAATATCAATGGCCTTCATCTTCGCCCAATACGTCTTAACGCGGGCAAGGGCCATCCATGCACCTTCTATGCATGTTGACCGCTTAACAGCGTCGATACGCATCACTGCATCAACAAGTCGCCACACCAAACCAAAATAATTATTCGGAATTGGCTGGGTGGGCCATAGCCGGACTATCACGTCCTTCATGGCAGATCTGGATATCTTGTGGAGCTCAGCCCACTGGGCCATCTGTTTGTTCAATAGCGGATGCTTTGGCATGTTGAATTGCAACCAGAATAGCTTTTCCATCACCTGTCCTTCGTGTGCGTGGAAAAACTGAGTCACATCGATGAAACTCTTTGGCAATTCCAAAAAAGGCGTCTTGACAAATCCACATTTGATTAAGCGGGGCATACTTCGGATGGCCGAACTTAGTTTGAAATAAGAAGGGCTTAACAGCCACGATCTCCCCAGCTTGTCGGATCTCCTCCCGAGCTGCTCTAGACTCGGACCGTGCTTCCCTCGCCTCTTGTAAGGCCTTGTCAAGATTGGTCGCTTTGGCTTTGTTATCTTTTTCAAGAAATTGGCATCGGCTAACGGCATCTTTTAGCTCAAGCGCCATAATAGATATTCTCTCCTCACACTGGCGCCGAGCAGCCTATTCCGCCTTTAATTCGGCAACTTCCTTTTTGGCAGCCGCACTGCTCATCCTGGACTACTCCTTGGCCCGGGCAAGTTCCGCCTGAAGTATCTCAACTGCGGCGGCACTATCTGCAGTTATGCATATTTCAATATGCAATTATCAGTGTCATGCTAATATTATTGCAATTGCTGAGTGACTCAAATACATACCTTGCGCCTCCTCGAGCCGCCTATTCATAAGCATGATGTTATCATCCGCCACATCATATTTCTGCTTCAGATGTTCAATCTCTGTAGCTTGGACAGTCGCCACGGATGTAACGGCCTGTGTTTCAATTAGTCAGAACATTTCCTGGGCATGTATTTCTTCATCCTCTGATCGCCTCCCTTCGGACGCCAACCAGAGTCTCAGGGGCTACTATCTATACACAGGCACATTTTGCATTTATAGCACAATTAAAAATATTACATTACGTACCTCAAAGCCTCTTAACAGGCTCGTAACGGCTTCATTCAATCTGCTCTTCACGGACAGAACCCTCTCAATCACCATACCCATCAAGGTACGATGTTCCTCTGAGTTGGACGCATGTTGCAATGTGTCTAACAATGTATCCGGCGCCCCTGGAGTCGGAGCAGGTTGCACCATACCTCAGAAATTAGATAGCCCGGGGCCTTCATTGTTGGTCCCGGTAGGGGCCGCACACCCCGGACCCCGAACGACCGAAGTATCACCTTCGAGCCCAGTCTTCACTGTACCTCTCTCCACTGGTTGATCGGGAGAGATCCTCCGGGACGACACCTCGGCGTCGTCTGCCTTATCGGGCGGGGAGATCTATGGGGGCGTCTCTGTCACGCCCAAGATGCGACCCTATCCTAAAAGAACTCGAAGGTCCCACCAAGGATAGAAGCGCATCTTGAAGACGCTTTTGCAAGGTGGACATCATTACATCAGCATTACATAATAGATGTGGATACATACAAGAGGCATACAATGCCACATGAATACAACATCATCTTACATAAGAGCACCATCCGACTATGGATGAAACACAAACAAAAACTCAAACAACATCCACCCTGCTAGCCCAGGCTGCCGACCTGGAACCTATCCCCTGATCGAAGATGAAGCAGAAGAAGAACTCCAAAACAAGCAACATCGCTCTCGCGTCAAGATCATCGCAAAACCTGTACCTGCAAATGTTGTTGTAGTAATATGTGAGCCACGACGACTCAACAATCCCATTACCATGGGTATCAAGACTAGCAAAGCTTAATGGGAAAGGAAGGGGTAAAGTGGTGAGGTTGTAGCAGCGACTAAGCATATATGGTGGCTAACATACGCAAATAAGAGCGAGAAGAGAGCAAGCGGAACGGTCGTGAAGCTAGCAATGATCAAGAGGTGATCCTGAACTCCTACTTACGCCAAGCATAACCCAAAGACCGTGTTCACTTCCCGGACTCCGCCGAAAAGAGACCATCACGGCTACACACTTGGTTGATGTGTTTTAATTCGGATCTGGTGTCAAGTTATCTACAACTGGACATTAACAAATTCCCATCTGCCACATAACCACGGGCACGGCTCTCGAAAGTTTAAACCCTGCAGGGGTGTCCTAACTTAGCCCGTGATAAGCTCTCGCGATCAACGAAGGATATTCCTTCTCCCACGAAGACCCGATCAGTCTCGGAATCCCGGTTTACAAGACATTTCGACAATGGTAAGACAAGACCAGCAAAGCCGCCCGATGCGCTGACAATCCCGATAGGAGCTGCACATATCTCGTTCTCAAGGCAACACCGGATGCACTACAAGGATACCCCCTATAAAGCAACATATATTCTATAACGTTTTAATTGTGTGTTGCAAAATTCACAATAGATACGGATATAAGCATCGTAGCATATGCGTTGTAGTTAGTACACATATTGCAACAGTCCACAACCCCAAATAAGGCCCAACGCTGTAACCCAGCCTCTTATATAGCCCAATCCAACTTGGCTAGGTCATTCCCTAGCCCCAGCCTCCTCTATTTTTCGCGACCCTATAGGCTCCCACGCCGGCCGCCGCCCCTCGAACTATCAGCGCCGCCCCTCACCACTCCCCTGTGATCCTCCGCCCCGGCATGCTGCCCCTCACCAATCCCTTGCGACCTTCCATCTCGGCGTGCCGTCCCTCGTCAACACTCCCCTGCGACCCGGCTTCCCGGTGCGCCGCCCCTCGTCAGCGCGCCCCTACGAATCAACTGCGTCTACTATTCCTCCGCACGGGGGCCGGCGGCTGTGGGGAGAGTTGCCGCTACAACCACCCTCGCGATCAAGCTATCGTGGTGAGCCGGGCTGCTTCTCCTCTCCCAATTTTATTCCCCCCATTTCGCTCCGCTTCA
Source organism: Triticum aestivum (assembly GCF_018294505.1). Classification (NCBI taxonomy): domain Eukaryota; kingdom Viridiplantae; phylum Streptophyta; class Magnoliopsida; order Poales; family Poaceae; genus Triticum; species Triticum aestivum. The sequence goes on along the minus strand of NC_057795.1, from coordinate 88,462,022 downwards.
CTTCAGTCTAGTTGTAAATTGCTACATACCACTTACCAGTCCCTGATGATGACCAACAGGTTAAATTATAGCTGGTTGGTGCGGAGAGGAGACTCCAGCTGAAGCCTCTTGTTGTGATTGAATTGATTCTAGTTATAGCTTAGGAGCCTATCACCAGCCCATGGAAGTGAAACTTGATTGTGCAGTCCTTGGTTGATGTCGTGGATTATGTGGTTGACTGATTTCTGCTTACATCCCAATTTGCCGGCCTAATCAATCATATGGTCATACTTCTATTGGGAAAATCTTTTTTTTACCTTATTATTACAGCTCAAGTAGGTGCGATACTCACTTGTGCCAGTACTTTGTTGTAGTAGTGAGGACTTCTGTAGAAGTGAGAACATCGACGAGTGCCTTATCACCTAACACGGCCATCTACTCAGGTTTGACCACCATAACTTTGTTCTTTTTTAGTTGTTATGCAATGGGCTCTGTTCTTTCCAATCAAATCCGCTTGGTGGAGTAATTGGTCGCATCACCCTGCATCCACCCATAGTATAAGTGCTAGTCTATTAAATTGCATGCATTATAGTAGCCTAATTAACTTGAACGTGTGATGCTTGAGTTTGTGTGCCAATGTCCGCATTTCTGCAGGTCCACGATTAGTTTAATATCAGCATGGTGGATATATCTTTATACTCAGCGGTTAATATAATTATATACATATAGTCAGCCTGTGTGATGCATGTGCAAAAGTGTGAGCTCACAGTATAAAAATATGATGGTCCTTAAAGTTTGGTAGATTTTTAATGTATCTTTCTTAATATATTGAGGCACATCTCAAATTATAATTATTTGTGCAATTTATAAAAATGATATCACTATGTATCAGAGAAAACATATGTTGTTCTATTGTATTCGCAGCACACAAATTATCTCGGTTTCAAAGAAAACAAATGTTTACTTTAGCTAATTAGTACTGTGTACCAGTGCAGGTATGTGGCATGCAAGGAGAGGAGATGATGGACATAACAATTACAAATTCTACCTCATATTTGATCTGATAAGGTCAGTTTCTTAATAATTTGTTTCGTTGGACGTGAAAATATATGTGCCATCAGGCGTACTTAGTGTTTTGTATTATCATATTGACGCTATCAGACCAAGGCCACCATCATGAAAATGAGTGTGCCAATGAGCAGCTGGTTGACATGGTCATGGCTTAACAAATGAAGAACATTGTTTTGAGGCTCTAAGAAGGCTGTTATTGAGGAAGGACAAACACAACAATAATTTATCTAATAGGTCATGTAGAAGGTTAGCCAAAAAAAAAATTATGGCTTTGTTAATTAAGTTCCTAGCCAGCGCTAGCAACAAACACACATGCATGTTAATGTGGTGGCAAGAAAATCCTTCTAGCCTTACCAAGCACTGGTCAAAGTTTTATTTGTGCCATGCAGAAGTATTCATGGAAAGAAGTTTGCACATGTCGATTGCATCTATCTTTTTTCTCCAACAAGTTAGCATGTTATCCCATTATTGTACTAGAGTTTTCTACCATGTGATAACAGAATTAAACTCCTTGATGTGTCCTTTGGTATATATACACTAGGAATTTATAGGGTGCTGACTGTGTATACTTTAGGCAAAAAAAGAGAGACAATGTACATGGTAAAACATACTGGATGGCTTAGAGAAATCCTATCGTATAAAATATTCGACATATTAGATATGTATCTAGAGTTGAGTATACAGTTGTATATATACATTAAGAAATTTGATGCAAGCATCACTCATATAAGCTGAATATTTTGTGATGGTCTTATACAATTTCTACATGTATGAATTTCTCATCAAGTGTGTTTTGCTAACTATTCACTATCAAATTTTAGTCATGATTTGTTTTGGGTGTTTTTTTGTTTGATTGTATCATGACTTTGTACTGACCAGGCGTCTTGATAAGTGTATTCTTATTCTGCAGCACCTCTTTTGTCCAACGTCATCAGTTGGGGAGGAATCTCGTCTCCAATCATACATAATTTCTCTCTAATTTCTGCTTTTTCTTAAAGATAAATAGCATAAGGAGAAACCATTCTGATGTCACATCTGACCTAACAATTTCAGATCATGATAGTAGTTATTTCTAGCTAACAATTGGTGGAAACACAAAAATGTTAGCCCATTATTGGGTTGATGACTAGTGTGCATTGTAGAATAACCTTACTAGCCTTTTTTACAATGTTTGAAGAAAATTCTGCCTATTATGTTGCGAAGGCTTGGAGGAGGATTCTTGCATTGTTGAAAAACAATATAATTGTTAATTTCTGTTGTACGACGACAGGAACTTAAATCACAAATCAGATATTTACAAGCTAAGCTTTAGGAGTTCATTCATGATGATGATGATGATGATGGTGATGATGATGATGATGATGATGGAGGCCTTCCATTTTAATAAAGTTGTAGGGGATGTTCTTGTTGGATGATGTTCCTCGGTTAAGTTTTTGATAAGTTGTACGGATGTTGATGGATGCCTTCAGTTTGAGTTTCGTTGTCAAGAAAATATTTAGATTACGTATCACATTTGGACTATGTCCTCGTGTAATATCCATTATTGGAATCCAACAATTTTATCAAATATATGATTTCTTCCTCTCGTGAGTATATTCTTTTTTGTTCACTTGAAATATGTAATTATAACCATTACATGAAGAGTTATTTTCATTGCTGGCAATAATAATAATAATAATAATAATAATAATAATAATAATGACATTATATATGCACATGAAGGGTTGAAAATTCTTCATCGCAAGCAATGGGATCTTGATTCGTATGCATTAAGCACCAACGTATATATGTGTTGCACAAGCATGTTTAATGTGTTGCATTATTGCAACGGTCCCTTTTACCAACGACGGTATAGGTGTTGCACTATGTGCCAGCAACACCGGATAAGGCAACGCATCCCAAACCGTTGGTAAATGCACTAACAACGCATGTATGGACTTTTAGATACGGAAAAAAGCGTTGTTATAGTGGGGGTCATGTTGTAGTGATGAGACATCCTACGAGTAAAACCAGACCTCGAGTTTCCCCGAGGGGGCCCCGCAGTCTACTCGGTTGGGACCAACACTTAGACAAGCATTGGCCCGGGGGGGGGGCTAAAATGAAGATGACCCTCGGGTTAATTACTCCCAAGGGAAATGTAGGTGGTGGTGAGGCAAATGGTAAAACCAAGGTTGGGCCTTGCTGGAGGAGTTTTATTCAAAGCGAACTGTCAAGGGGGTCCCATAAATCACCCAACCACGTCAGGGACGCAAAATCCGGGAACATAACACCGGTATGACAGAAACTAGGGCGGCAAGAGTGGAACAAAACACCAGGCATAAGGCCGAGCCTTCCACCCTTTACCAAATATATATATGCATTAATAGATATCCCAACATAATACTGTCAACCATGGAGCAATCTTGAACTTCACCTGCAACTAGCAACACTATAAGAGGAGCTGAGCAAAAGCGGTAACATAGCCAAACAACGGTTTGCTAGGAAGGGTGACAAAGGTTAGAGGTTCATGGCAATTTGGGGAGGCCTGAAGAGCAAAAGATAGGAAGCGTAGCAAAGCGATAGAACGAAGCAACTATCATAGCAATGATAGTAGTGAGATCCAAGGTGACGGTCATCTTGCCTGAAATCCCGCAAGGAAGAAGAATGAGTCCATGAAGAAGATGAAGCCACGAAGACAAACCAAGCGTAGACGAACGAATCCTCACGATCGCAACAAAATGGGAACTATCGAGAAGAAGCACACAACATGGTAAACACACCACACATAGACAAGACATGATGCATAACAAGCATGATGCATGACAAAGCTACATGAAGCTACTCATCGCAAGAGACGATGCAAACAAGAGCAACACATCAAAGCAAGTTTAAATGAGGCCGGGAACAACATATAACAATTCCGGTAAGTCCTCATATGCAAATTTCGGAATTGGTCCAGATATGAATAAACCTTATGTTCAAGTTGTTAAACAGCAAGTTAAATAGCACCAAGAGGATCTACACGAGATTCTAGTCAAGTTACATATAAAGTTCATTTAATTCGGAGCTACGGCCTAGAATATATGACCAAAACAAGTCAAACATGGCATTGATGCAAAAGGCACTCAAACATCAAGCAAACACCTCAAAACAAGGATGCAACATGATAATATGAAACTACATGCAATTCTAAGCAAGTTTCATATAGAGCACACTCAAAACGGAGCAACGGTTCAACACATACACTCTACACAAGTTTAAAGGACAAGCTGTCCAAAACAGCAACTAGGCATCTAGCAAGCATCAAAACAATATGCTACAACATCTCAACGTAAAAACAAAAGGCATGGGCATGAAGTACAGGTAAAGCATGACAAAACATGAACACTGAGCTATCTCCAGAAACTACTAGAACATGCTCCAAAACACATGGCAAGATTGCAAATAATAACAGTTTACAGGCTTAGTAGAAATAACATCAGGTTGCAATGTTTACAGCTATCAAACAACATGTTACAGGAACTTAACATGGCAAACAAAGGCACCCATATAAACATAGCAAGTTATATGACAGATTCAAACATGGCAGGAACAACAATAAGTAGGCATGTTGGTGAGCTTGAACCACTCACCACAGAGAAATACATGGCATGGCAAGGCAACCAGGAGCAACAACACATGTTTATGAAGCTAAACATGGCAAGAACAAGTTCATAGGGTGCACGGATCACCAGCAAAACACATGGCAAAACTGAACTTCATGTTAACAGGCTGACAACAACATTATTTAGCAAGTTTGGAGCAAGATTTCGACAAGTTACAACAGGCTATAAATACAACCAGGGGCATGGATGAATAGAGCATGACAGGTATAACAAATCATCCTTAGTGAACATCTCCAGATTATGCATAGAATGACTTGTAGCAGCAGGTTTACATAGCATCATGATATAGCATATTCAGACTAGCAAAACAGCAACAGCAAGTAACCTACTTAACAAGCTTAATGCACTCAGTATAAGACTCACAAAAATACATGGATTGCACCTATGTAAATATGGCATATCATAGATCAAAACTCATGTAGACATCAACCTCATAGGATGCACACACAAAATGCAACGAAAAAGACAAATCATCAAGTTATAACAGTTTCAGCAGGTTAACATCATATAACACTCTTGCAACGATGATTCAGGCATCAAGATGAGCTCAAATGAACATGGTGCGCTGGATTGAAATGTAGATCATCTCACAACAAACATTTTGACATATTACACGCACGAAACGGAGCTACGGATGCAGAGTTACGATGCGATGAGCAGGGCAACATTATGCAAAAATATCAGGGACTTAGACGAAAAACGGGGTCAACCTTCGGGATCCAGATCTGGATCTGGCGGCACGGATGACGAGGACGACCGGAGACTCGCCGGAGTTGGTGGGGATGGTGGCCGGAGAGGCGGATCCGGCCGGAGGGAGGCCGAGGCGGCGGGGATGGGGCACCGGCGCGGAGGGCGACGAGGCGCACCGGGCGGCGGCCTCGGGCGCGGGGCCTGCGGTGGCCGGGTCGGGGAGGCGCGGCGCCCGCGGCGGCGGTCGGCTCCCCCACGTGGCAGCTTCCCGTTGGCTGGGCGCGGCGGCGCGAGGACGGGCGGACATGTCCGACCCGGTCCGGACGTGTCCGGCGGCGCGGAGGGAAAAAATGCTAGGGTTTGGACTCGGATTTGGATGGGGGAAGGTATATATATAGTTTCTGGGAGCTACGAGAGTCCAAATGGGGTGCGGTTTTCGCCCACACGATCGTGATCGAACGACCGAGAGCATGGAGGGGGTTAGGATGAGTTTTGGGCCACTTTGAAGGGGTGTTGGGCTGCAACATAAAGAGGGCTTTACGGTTCCCCGATTAACCGTTGGAGTACCAAACGACCTCCAAATGGCACGAAACTTGACAGGCGGTCTACCAGTGCTATACCAAGGCCGCTTGGCAAACCTCGGGCCATTCCGAGAAAGTTTAACACCCGCTCACAACAGGAGACAAAAAGGGGACGCCGGATGACATAGGAGTGCCGGATTGCAAAACGGACAACGGGGAAAATGCTCGGATGCATGAGACGAACACGTATGCAATGCAATGCACATGATGACATGATAAAATGCAACACGCAAGAAAATGACAAGGCAACTACGGCGAATAATTGGTGCAACGAATCCGGGGCGTTACAACACTCCTCCACTAACAAGAGATCTCGTCCCGAGATCTTAGGATCGAGACGGAAGGGAAAAGGGATGAGGTGAAACAAGAACTCAAGAGAAGAAGCAAAGAATCAAGAGCACTCGAGAAGAAGAGAGGAACGACGAGAATGACGAGAATCGAAAGCTCACCGAATCAGATAGACTATGAAACGACTCCGGTTAGAATGAGATAAGAAACGAATAAGACTGAAAGGATTTAGGCAGCACTCCGGCTAAAAATGAAAGGAATAGAACACGAACTTCACCCAAAGAGATGGCACTTGATGAGATGACTAATGCAATGCCTCCGGAAGAATTGAAAGAATGGAATGACAAGAACTTAGAAGGAAAGGGTTGCACGGAGTTGTTGAGAAAATCAACAATGAAAGAATAAGCTTGTTGTGGTCTTATAGGTAACGTCTCAAGATCATAAGGTATTAACCGGCCACAAACGGAAATGGTCGGCTAGCTTAGAAGAACGAAGAAATGCAAAACTTCACTTCAAAAGAATTCGGAGAATTAATTGCACTTCGAAAAGCAAGAAGGAAAAATACTTGAGCTCCACCAACAAAAATCTTGATGAACACTTGAAGAATGAATTAAATCATGACGAACCACCATGAAGAACTCCGGTAACAAAAGGATGACGAGATAAAATGAAGGATGAAAGAATAAGATTAAAGCTTGTGATGATTTAGATGGAGGTTCCGACGAAATGGCTGAGGAAATTTGAACTCCGGAAAAGAAAAGATGAAAACACTTGAAACTAGAATTTATTCCTCAAGAACAAACTCTGAAGGAAGGGATTACTCACTTGGAGGATATAAGAATAAGATTTATGTATGCTTATCCTTCATCAAATTAAATTGATGACAAGCAATGGATTTTTCATACTACTTATTCTTCTTGAAAAGATTAAGGGGAATGTGGCACAAAACTTGAGAAAGTCTTCATGAATCACCGGTAGGATTGAAATGAACGAATGAATTAATATGATAATCAAGGAAAAAGAATCTTGAACGAACCACCGTAAGAATTCGAAAATGACTGATGAAAGAGAATGAATCACCGGGAAGAATTAGAAGAACCAATAAGCTAGAGGGGATTGAGATGCAAAAGAACAAAGAGATCATGAGCTGATTAAAGAATACTTGAACGAAACACCGGGATAATTGGATAACAGTAGCTGAATTGTGAGGATGAAGAATTCCTCTAGAATGATGGCCTCCGGTGAAAAGAAATGGAAAAACAACTCCTAACATACTCCAGATGGGTAAGAAAGAATATCTGACAAATGGAATAATTGAGAGGATAATAAGAAGCTAGAACCATGAATCTTCGGAAGAACGGACAGGATTTAGAGGAAAAACTCTTCTTCTATCTTCAAAAGACGACGAGAAACACCACCGAAATTGTTGAGAAACTCCAGAATAATGAAAAAGAGGAAAAGTTGAACCAAAGACGAAAAGAATTTGAAATAGATCTAGGAGAGGGCATGTGACTGATGAAATTCATTCTTACGTCACACTTGAATTTTTTTTGAGAATAACTCTGGGAGAATTAGAAGAGTCAGGTAAGATCCTAGGAAAAGACCTATGGTTTATGGCCCACTAAAATAGAACAGCGTTGGAAAGGGATGTTGAACAGATAGAAGAAGCACCGGAACAATTGAAATATTTGAATGAGGTGACAACCACGAATTAATTGGAACACAAACGAATCTCCTGAGATGACTTGAACACCCCAGAAGGATAAACTGGCTAGAGACGAACGAGCAGGGAAAACACTTGATCCAAGGAAAAGAATATAATCACTACCAAAAAACTTGAATTGAATCCACCGGAAAAGAAAAAGAGATGAAGAATGACGAACGAGACGAGAATTCACCGGTTGAAATAATTGAGGGAAGACTGAAGAGGCTCCGTACGAATGAAATTGATGCTCGAAATAGACTCAGACTCCGGGAAGAAGAGGGTGGGAGGGCGGGAAAACAAAGGCACGTGGAAGGGAGAACCAACGAATATCTTGAAGAGAAAACACCGGTTAAAATCATTGAGGAAAGAAGGCAAAGACTTCGCACGAGTAGGATGGATACTCGATTACGGACTCCGACTTCGAGAAAAAAAAAGGGTGGGCGGGTGGGAAAAGAAAACAACTGAGGATTGGACTTGCAAAAAAAAACAAAGAGGGTCGAATCGTCTTGATGAGAAAATGCACCGGATGAAAAGAGATGAGAACCAACGACCGGAAAACCAACTGCGTGAACCTAAAGAAAAAATTTGAAGGGGAAGACGGGTAGTTCAAAACACCTACGTCAAGATTCCTCACCAGAGCGACGAAGGGGCTGAGGAGTAAAAAGAATTCCTACTCTCCGATATAACTAGACTCCGAAAACAGTGTTCTTCTAGACTCAACAACGACCAAACTACATGATCAATCAAGGGGGCTCCTAGGGTCGGTCGAGGCTCTGATACCAACTTGTCACGCCCAAGATGCGACCCTATCCTAAAGGAACTCAAAGGTCCCACCAAGGATAGAAGCGCATCTTGAAGACGCTTTTGCAAGGTGGATATCATTACATCAACATTACATAATAGATGGGGATACATACAAGAGGCATACAATGCCACATGAATACAACATCATCTTACATAAGAGCACCATCCGACTACGGATGAAACACAAATAGAAACTCAAACGACATCCACCCTGCTAGCCCAGGCTGCCGACCTGGAACCTATCCCCTGATCGAAGAAGAAGCAGAAGAAGAACTCCAAAACAAGCAACATCGCTCTCGCGTCAAGATCATCGCAAAACCTGTACCTGCAACTGTTGTAGTAGTAATCTGTGAGCCACGAGGACTCAGCAATCCCATTACCATGGGTATCAAGACTAGCAAAGCTTAATGGGAAAGGAAGGGGTAAAGTGGTGAGGTTGCAGCAGCGACTAAGCACATATGGTGGCTAACATACGCAAACAAGAGCGAGAAGAGAGCAAGCGGAATGGTCGTGAAGCTAGCAATGATCAAGAGGTGATCCTGAACTCCTACTTACGCCAAGCATAACCCAAAGACCGTGTTCACTTCCCGGACTCCGCCGAAAATAGACCATCACGGCTACACACTCGGTTGATGCATTTTAATTCAGATCTGGTGTCAAGTTATCTACAACCGGACATTAACAAATTCCCATCTGCCACATAACCGCGGGCACGGCTCTCGAAAGTTTAAACCATGCAGGGGTGTCCCAACTTAGCTCATGATAAGCTCTCGCGATCAATGAAGGATATTCCTTCTCCCAGGAAGACCCGATCAGTCTCGGAATCCCGGTTTACAAGACATTTCGACAATGGTAGAACAAGACCAACAAAGCCGCCTGATGCGCCGACAATCCCGATAGGAGCTGCACATATCTCGTTCTCAGGGCAACACCGGATGAGACATCCTATGAGCAAAGCGATTAGCTTGAACCTTGGGTGTTGGAACTCGAGGTGGGAGAGGTTGAGGAAGGGCTTGGCGTGAAGGAAAAGGGACGAGTCTTTAGCTCCTTTATAATGGCACAATGAATATCAAACATCCCTCCTAGGCCTTAAAACATTCCTATTCCCAAGGAATCCTGCCAACAGAATGATTGGGTTATCCATGCCCGTATTTATGAGAATCTCGCAATAAGGGGACACAATCTCTGCTTTGACAAGACGTGCCAACGAAACCGCACCTCAAAATATGGAGCGGCAGGCTAAAAAACGGTTCGAATAATGGCCGGGCGGTGGCGTGATGTCACGCTACAAAAAGTTGTCAGCGGATTAGACTCCTGAAATATCATACTCTCTACGGATGTGTGTGGTATTTGTTTTGCAGAGCCGGACGCGCTTTCCATGTCCAAAGACTATTGTGGAGTATTCGGAGAAGGAACCCACCTTGCATTGCTGAAGATAATCTGCGCGCCGGACTCATCGTCATTGAAGCCTGGTTCAGGGCCTACCGAGGGAGTCCAGGATTGAAGGGTCCTCGGACGGCCGGACTATTAACATGGGCCAGACTGTTGGGCTATGAAGATACAAGACAGAAGATTTCTTCCCATGTCCGGATGGGACTCTCCTTTGCATGGATGGCAAGCTTGGTGATTCGGATATGTAGATTCCTTTCTCTGTAACCGACTTTCTATGACCCTAGTCCCCTCCAGTGTCTATATAAACCGGAGGGTTTAGTCCATAGGGCAGAATCATAATCACATAGGCTAGACTTCTAGGGTTTAGCCATTACGATCTCGTGGTGGATCAACTCTTGTAACACTCATATTCATCAAGATCAATCAAGCAGGAAGTAGGGTATTACCTCCATAGAGAGGGCCCGAACCTGGGTAAACATCGTGTCCCCTGCCTCTTGTTACCATCAGCCTTAGACGCACAGTTCGGGACCCCCTACCCAAGATCCACCGGTTTTGACACCGACAGGCGGCGACAAGTCGGGAGACATGGGGGAAGGAGAGGAGGCCTGGTCGACCGTTAGAGAAGGGGACACCGTCGGGCCAGGTGGAGTGGCGGGTGAGCGCAATGGCGGGCTGGTGTGCAATGGTGACACCATAGGAGGCGGAGAGCCATTGTGCATGACAGGAGACAGGGCTGCATCCAGGTTTGGAGAGTTAGCACGGGCCGACATAGGGGTAGGGGGTCCCGATCTATGCGTCTTAGGCTGATGGTAATAGGAAGCGAGGGACACAATGTTTACCCAGGTTCGGGCCCCCTCGATGGAGGTAAAACCCTACTTCCTGCCTGATTAATATTGAAGATATGAGTAGTACAAGAGTAGATCTACCATGAGATCGTAGAGGCTAAACCCTAAGAGCTAGCCTATGATGGTATGATTGTAATTGTGATCGGCCTTCTAAGGACCAACCTCTCTGGTTTATATAGACACCGGAGAGGGCTAGGGTTTACATGGAGTCGGTTACAAGGAAGGAAACACAATATCCGGATCGCCAAGCTTGCCTTCCACGCAAAGGAGAGTCCCATCCGGACACGGGCCAGTGTCTTGAGTCTTGTATCTTCACGCTTCAATAGTCCGAACGATGTATACAGTCCGGCTGTCTGGATACCCCCTAATCCAGGACTCCCTCAGTAGCCCCTGAACCAGGCTTCAATGACGATGAGTCCGGTGCACAGTCTTGTCTTCGGCATTGCAAGGTGGGTTCCATCTCCGAATACTCCAATGTACCTGCTATGATGAATAGTGTCCGGCTTCCCATCAATGTCGCACTCCTCGGCTTCAGTGCCTCAATAATGACCATCTCCACGTGTCAAGCGAATGCGAGGAGCTAAGGCATTTTTGCATTTTCCACCCCCGATCCTTCAGTCTGGCCGTCTATTTGAAGAGACGGGAATTCTCAGATCCAAACCTCACGCTCCCTCCTTGAGCAAGCATCCCGTAGAGCGCTCCAGAAAAAACCATTCCAACATGGCCGGTCGTCGCAGCTCTTCTGCTCGCTCTCCTCGCTCCAAGTCGGGGGATTGGGAAGAGTGTTCAGTTCCTCATAGCCGTTTGATAAAGTTACAAACCCAAGGGTTTCTCCCACCGGCGTTTATGGTCCCCGTTCGAGCCGGAATAGCCACTTATAATGGAGGGGAACAAGCATAGGGACTTCCTAATCCATCTCTAGAGGAGCGAATATGCCTCATCCTGCATTTGCTAAGGGGCGTCGGGTTTCCCATACACCCGTTTCTTCGCGGGCTCCTGGAGTTCTTTGGTCTCCAGTTGCACAACCTTACCCCTGCCTCCGTGCTACACATAGCAGGGTACGTTGCCCTTTGCGAGCTATTTTTAGGATGCGAACCTCACTTCAGGTTATGGAAGAAGTTGTTCTGCCTTGTCCCCCGCACCCAGGGAGAATCCCTATGTCAAGTGGGCGGGGCCGAAGTATGGTGCATTGCCGAGACCGGATATCTATCCGGCACTCCCAAGAAGGCACCAGAGAACTGGCCTTCAGAGTGGTTTTACATTGATGACGTTCCCCTTCCGGATCCAGTCCGGATAGGTCTCCCCAAGTTCAGTAACACCCTGCCGAGGGAACGTCTAAGCTGGCGCCCCCAGGGCCCCTAAGAGGAGGATACCAGGGAAATACATTTCCTGATGAGAAGGATAAAGTTACTGGCCAAATCCGGGATGACGATAGTCGAGGTCATGGCAATATGCATAATGCGGGGAGTGCAAGTGCTTCAATATCGGGGGAATCCCATGTGGCACTTCAATGGGGAAGACAACGCCACTAGCTACGGCCGTAAGGGTCCGGACTTCGCCACTCCTCTGGCAAGGATATTGTCCGGTTTATACAAAGGGGAAGAGGAAGAAATCCTTTGCATTAAACCGCGGGATGGATTCTCCATGTACATCCCCCCCAGAGTGGGTAAGTCATCATTCCTTTCCCTGCTTCACTTACTTTAGCATTCTCTGCTAAGATTATCCGCCTCGATGTTTCCGAGCAGGAACTGAGGAGGGACGTAGAAGGAATCTTCAGCCCCTCCCCGTAGGCAGAGGACCCCGGAAGGGCCCTAGATCCAGGACTCGAAGAAGATCCAGATATTACACCGTGGAGCTTGTCAACGGGGTATTTTAGCAAGCGAGCCGTGACGGCACCTCAGTGGCCATTATTGCCGACTATCCCAGACTGCTACCTGCGTCGCGTGTAAGCCAAACTAAAAAACCCTATCCTCTGAAGAGGACTCCCTTCAGGTGTCATGCCTTACCCTTGAAGCATCATGCTGTGTGCAGAGACGATGGTCGGAGCGCGGGGCCGAGCCCCTAGGGACTCGTCGACCACGGGCGTACGGATCGGGCAGGCTTAAAAGGAAGGCGGTGAGGGTCGACACACCGCTACAGAGGTAAAGCAAAAACCTGTCCTGCGATTATGGTATTTGAAATATAACATCGCCCTTTATGTCTGGCAGGAAGAGGAGCAGCCGGACTATATCCTGGGATCCCGCCAATCACGCCTCCACTAGCCGGGTTCCAGAACCGGCTTCGAGGGCGGAGACGGACACGGGGCCAGTACCACATAGTTCTCCGATAGAGGACGCGGATATTCTTTCGGCCACGAACTCCGAAGTGGAGAGCGCCATGAATCATCGGCTCTGGAGGGTTGTGCTTCAGAACAACATTTTTTCCGAAGAGGCATTTAATGCCTTTAATTCGAGGGATGCATATATCCGAGCAGCTCAAGGCGGGCTTGCCTGAGCGATGGACCAGTATACCAAAGATATACGGGTAAGAAATTTTGATAAGCATGTATAGAAGTAGCCCCTGAGACTTGAAATGGTTGGAACAACTGTTTTAAGGATCAATTTATGTGCAGGTCCTTGTAGATAAGAATGAACAATTGGCTCGGGAGCTGGAGGAATGCAAGGCCTAGCTGAGGGATACGGTTGCCAAGTTAGTGGAATCCCAGAAGGCCTCATCTGGTAACATTTGTCTCAATTGTACGAAGATGCAGCAGTTAGTAAACGGCTGGTATGACTAGTCTAACGGAAAATTCTGCAGACAATCCCGGGGTGAATCCGGAGGGCGTAACGGATGACGACTCACATCTCAAAAGGCAGCTAAAGGCTGGCGAGCGCATTCTTATGCAAGTTAGGCAGGAGAAGAACAATCTTCAAGATGCCAATATCCGGCTGGACGTGGAATTAAAAGACGTCCGCGCTCAGCTGGCGGACTCCGTGAAGGAGAACAAAAGGCTTCAATGCGGTATTTACGGTAAGTGCCTAGACGAACTATATTACAGTTTGGCGACAAAGTGTATTGAAAGAATTTTGCTTGTAGGAATGTTAACAGGTCGCCCCGAGGAGGAGATGCCCTCATCTGCAGGCGATGTACTACAAGACCTTTCACAATTGCACGAGCGAGCTCGGCGGGTGATGCACGGCGTTGCTCGGGCCTTGTGGCCATCAAGCTTCCTACCGAATGGCATGGGGGAGCTTGTGGATCTGCTCCAAGGAGCTCGGCGGCGCTTCCGATTGTGGAAGATGTTAGACTACCGGTGAGGTGCAAGAGAAGCCTGGGCTATGGTGAAAATGCGCTACACCAAGCTAGACCCGAACCATATGGCCGAAGTAGGACCGGCGGGGCCTGATGGGAAAGAAATTCCCGTAAGTCTAGTATATGACCAGGTAGCGTTAGCTGCCAAGTATTCTCAATATGATTGTAAGCTAGATAGCCTGTTGGATGGTGTGGAGGAGGAATATAGTCAGTCCAAGTGACTGTGTAATTCAATGGGAATAAGTAGCCCCTAGCCGGATTAAAATCATTTGTCATGGCGGACCTTTTCGCTTCAGCCCCCGGATCCTACAGTCCGGGGTGTGTCCGAATACCCACTCCATTATACAAAACCGAGGTATGCGTGGAAACTAGGTGTAGGGGTCATAAGTGCTTGAACAGACAAGTACCCAACTAGTTATGTTATATTACATGGATAGTAAGAAACATCTTCCAGGGAGAATAGTTCCATTAGGGGTTCCTTTCCCTGGGTACGCATGCGACGATGCACATGTCTGGACTGCGAATGATGGCGCAGGATAAAAGACTTCTGGGGATTTATGTTGTAATAAAGGAAGACATCTTTTGTTCACCGATCGAATATTCTCTTAAGGAAACTAGCTTTCGGCTTCACCCAGTCTGAGTACACATCCGGCTGAATCGGCAGTAACAATCGCAGAGGTGCTCCCCTTATGCCCTAGCCGAATTAACGGGAACGTAGGGCATAAACACAAGAGCCAGGCAACCCAGCTTGGCCACATCTTAATTCATATCGATGCATATAATGGTGAAGAAAATGCACATATGGAAAGAGAAATGCATATGTGATGGGCGAAAAGCCGTTTAGAGTATTTATTTTTAGCTTCCGTATAGGAAGCCCCCAGGTATTGCTTACACACATAGTGCGGTCGGAGTGATCCGGAAGTCCGTACTGTATTAAATACTTTGTGTGAAGAGGAAGAATAAGTCGAGAAAGGAGAAGGGATGGATCATAAATAAAAGGGAGGGAGTAAGGAGACGAACATTGAGTTCGGCGTTAGGCGTAGAATCTCCGGAGTCTGGCCGCGTTCCATGGGTTCGGCTCGAGCCTGTTATCAGATGCATTTTGTAAGTGGTATGCTCCTCCGGTGAGAACTTTGTCGATGACAAAGGGACCTTCCCACTTGGGTTTGAGCTTGTCCTTCTTCTTCTCCGTTAGGCGTAGAACTAGTTTGCCAATATTGTAAGTTTTGGCCTGTACTTCTCTGCTTTGGTATCATCGAGCATGCTGTTGATAGAATGTAGAGTAGGCTTTTGCAACGTCGCGTTCTTCCTCCAGAGCATCCAAGTTATCCTGCCGATCTAACTCGGCTTCCTTCTCTTTGTACATGCGTACGCGTGGCGAATCATGTATTATGTCGCACGTGCCGTACACCATAAAAATGGTGTATATCCGGTGGTGCGATTTGGCGTGGTCCACAACCCCCAGAGTACGGAGTCGAGCTCCTCGACCCAGTGCGTATTTGACTCTGTCAAAGATCGCACTAGTCTGGGTTTGATGCCACTCATGATGAGACCGTTTGCTCGTTCAACCTGGTCGTTCGTTTGGGGATGGTAGACGGAAGCATAGTCGAGCTTAATGCCCATTTTGCCGCACCAAGTTTTCACCTCATCGGCTGTGAATTTGGAGCCATTATCAGTGATGATGCTGTGGAGGATGCCGTATCGATGTACGACCCCGGATAGGAAGTCTATGACTAGTCCGGATTCGGCCGTTTTGACTAGTTTGGCTTCTATCCATTTGGCGAACTTGTCCACCATGACCAATAAGTATTTTTTCTTATGGCTTCCCCCTTTAAGAGGTCCGACCATATCCAGCCCCCAGACCGCGAAGGGCCAGGTTATGGGGATTGTTTGGAGTGTCGTAGGGGCATATGACGCTGATTGGCGAAGAGCTGGCAACAGACGCAGTGTTGGACACGGTCCTGTGCGTCTGCTCGGGCCGTCGGCTAATAGAAGCATGTACGGAAGGCCTTGTTGACTAGTGTCTGAGCCGCGGCGTGGTGTGTCGGTGTCAAAACCGGCGGATCTCGGGTAGGGGGTCCCAATCTGTGCGTCAAGGCTGATGGTAACAGGAAGCAAGGGACACAGATGTTTACCCAGGTTCGGGCCCTCTCGATGGAGGTAAAACCCTACTTCCTGCTTGATTAATATTGATGATATGGGTAGTACAAGAGTAGATCTACCACGAGATCGTAGAGGCTAAACCCTAAGAGCTAGCCTATGAGGTATGATTGTAATCGTGATCGGTCTTCTAAGGACCAACCTCTTTGGTTTATATAGACACTAAAGAGGGCTAGGGTTTACATGGAGTCGGTTACAAGGAAGGAAACACAATATCCGGATTTCCAAGCTTGCCTTCCACGCCAAGGAGAGTCCCATCCGGACACGGGCCGAAGTCTTGAGTCTTGTATCTTCACGCTTCAATTGTCCGGACGTTGTACACAGTCCGGCTGTCTGGATACCCCCAAATCCAGGACTCCCTTAGTATCCCCTGAACCAGGCTTCAATGACGATGAGTCCGGCGCGCAGCATTGTCTTTGGCATTGCAAGGCGGGTTCCCTTTTCGAATACTCCAAAGTAATCATCGAACACTTAGACCGTGTATGGATATGCGAGATGATCTTCATATGCAACCGTAGAGAGAATGATATTTCACAAATGCAATCTGCTGACAACTTTTTTCTGATGACGCGAGTTGTTATTACGGTCGGATCATTATTCGAACCATACAACCAGCTGCAGCGCACATTGCGAGGCGGCTTCTGTGACATGTCTTTGTCAAAGCAGAGACCGTGTCCCCCTTATCATGGGATTCTCATCAATACAGGTATGGGTAATCTAACCGCTTCGCTAATCGTGGCGAGTGGGAGGCAGACGGGTTCCACCAGACAAGCTGGGAGCCGCAAAAGGCATTTGCCGCCTTTATAAAGAGGTTAGGTTTCTTTCTCTTTTACCCATGCATTCTCCTCCCACTTGCTCATTCCCCTCTGTTCGAGCCCTAACGCCCAAGCACTCTTCTTCTCCATCAAA
The DNA here is from genome assembly GCF_018294505.1 of Triticum aestivum. NCBI lineage: Eukaryota > Viridiplantae > Streptophyta > Magnoliopsida > Poales > Poaceae > Triticum > Triticum aestivum. Next base: position 88,444,663 of record NC_057795.1, on the reverse strand, counting down.
GAGAGGTTTTCCAAAGATGTTCGGATCCGGAGTAGGAGGAAGATGGATGGCCTCGACCGTCCAGGAGAAGGACATCAACAAGCTCTGGGGAGCCGGGTATCTGGCCCAGAAGATCGGCCACCGTCTTCCACCGGCGGGACAGGTCATCCCCACTCCGGAATCTCACAAGAGAGTCGTGTTCCTTCCCCATTTCGTCCGTGGGCTCGGGTTTCCCCTTCACCCGTTTGTTCGGGCCATGTATTATTATGGGATCGATTTTCATCATCTTCCCCCCAACTCCTTCCTCAATATCTCGACGTTCATCGTTGTGGGCTTTTCTCCGGATCCCACCTCAGTTCGACCTATGGCTGAATATCTTCAATGTGAAGCCCAAGGTGGTGAGTGGCGAACACGCCGAGTGCGGTGGCGCCATGGTAAGCAAGATGCCCAAGTGAAAGATCGAGGATGTCGCCTAGAGGGGGGGTGAATAGGCGCTTTAAAATAATTATGGTTTAGGCTTGAACAAATGCGGAATAAACCTAGCGGTTAATTTGTCAAGCACAAAACCTACAACAACTAGGGTCACCTATGTGCACCAACAACTTATGCTAAGCAAGATAAGCAACTATGTGATAGCAAGATATATGACAAAGAACAATATGGCTATCACAAAGTAAAGTGCATAAGTAAAGGGGCTCGGATAAGAGATAACCGAGGCACGCGGAGAAGACAATGTATCCCGAAGTTCACACCCTTGCGTATGCTCATCTCCGTTTGGAGCGGTGTGGAGGCACAATGCTCCCCAAGAAGCCACTAGGGCCACCGTAATCTCCTCACGCCCTCGCACAATGCAAGATGCCGTGATTCCACTAAGGGACCCTTGAGGGCGGTCACCGAACCCGTACAAATGGCGACCCTTGGGGGCGGTCACCGAACCCGTACACTTTGGCAACCCTTGGGGGCGGTCACCGGTACCCGTCAAATTGCTCGGGGCGATCTCCACAACCTAATTGGAGACCCCGACGCTTACCCGGAGCTTTACACCACAATGATTGAGCTCCGAACACCACCAACCGTCTAGGGCGCCCAAGCACCCAAGAGGAACAAGCTCAAGGGCACCAAGCACCCAAGAGTAATAAGCTTCTCAACTTCACTTCCACGTATCACCGTGGAGAACTCAAACCGATGCACCAAATGCAATGGCAAGGGCACACGGAGTGCCCAAGTCCTTCTCTCCCAAATCCCACCAAAGCAACTAATGCTAGGGAGGAAAATGAGAGGAAGAACGAAAGAAGAACACGAAGAACTCCAAGATCTAGATCCAAGGGGTTCCCCTCACTTAGAGGAGAAAGTGATTGGTGGAAACGTGGATCTAGATCTCCTCTCTCTTTTCCCTCAAGAACTAGCAAGAATCCATGGAGGGATTGAGAGTTAGCAAGCTCGAAGAAGGTCAACAATGGGGGAAGAACACGAGCTCAAAGGATTAGGTTCATTGGGGAAGAAGACCCCCTTTTATAGGACCTCCCGAATCCAACCGTTATGTGCTCAGGTCGTGCACAAGCGGTACTACCGCTTGGAGGAGCGGTACTACCGCTTAGCACGGTCAAAACAGCCCAAACGAGAGAGAAAACACGAGATTTTGGTCCGGGGCGGTACTACCGCTTAGGAGCCACGGTAGTACTGCTCTGGAGCGGTACTACCGCTCAGGAGCAGCGGTAGTACCGCTCTGGAGCGGTAGTAAAAAATTACATCCGCTCTAGTCGCGGTAGTACCGCTGCAGCCTTTACCAAAACAGCCACAACTTTTGCAAACGGACTCCGAATTCAACGAAACCAAGTTTGTTGGAAAGCTAACGACATGGGCTAACACAATATTGATAGAAATATCAAGAATAAGCAAATGAGAAAAGTCCCATAAGAAAATGGTGAGAACCCTTCATCGGATAAGACCGGTAAAACCTCCAACACCGAAAACATCATAGAAGACGCATGCGAACTCCGTTTTCGATGAACTCAAGCTTGTCATCAAGATGACCATAAGCTCTAAGACTCACAAAGATAACCAAACAAGAACCAAGAAACATGATGCAAGGATGCAATGGTTTGAGCTCTCTACTAACGATACGATCAAGCTACCAACTTGAGAGCCCCCCTTGATAGTACGGCAAACGATCCTATAACTCGGTCTCCCAACTACCACCACAAGACCGGTAAAATAGAAAACCTATCAAGGGAAAACCTTTGCCTTGCACATGGTCCACTTGAGCTAGATGAAGACGATCTTGACTCCCTCAAGTTGGACCACCTTTCTTGATTGCGTTGGCTCGATGAAGACTAGATGATTGCTCCCCCATAGTTCACTATGGGTGAGCCACTCTTCGGCACATCTTCACAAGTCCATTGACACCACAATGGATGGCAAGATTCAAGCACTTGATCTCTTCGTGATGCTCCACTTGAACTTGCACACGGCAATCTTGATGACGATCACCACTTGATGTCATCCTTTCCATGGGTTGTATGATATCTTCCTCTTGACGCAAGCCCATGGATACGTACCTAACCCCACATACAACTCTCACATAGACCATGGGTTAGTACATAAAGTGTAATGGACAATGCTTACCATACCATGGGATCACTTGATCCCTCTCGGTACATCTTCTATGCTTTGTGAGTTGATCAACTTGATTCACTCTTGACTTAGTCTTGATCAACCTTGAATCTTTGCAACTCTCTTCATTTGGATGATGTCTTGAAGGTAAACATGAATGATCACACAACCTTCTTCTTCAAGACATGCTTGCAATAAGCTCAACACTCGCATGACCAATCTTTGGATAATTCCTTAATAGCACCTTGGTCAACTCAAAAACTCCTTGAAACCAACACATGGACTTCAAGAAAAGCCTATGGACAAATCCTTCAAATACAACTCAAGACAACCATTAGTCCATAGAGATTGTCATCAATTACCAAAACCAAACATGGGGGCACCGCATGTTCTTTCAATCTCCCCCATTTTGGTAATTGATGACAATCACTTTCAAGAGAGTTTATATAAGGAATTATGCATCACCATGCAATGCAACAACTAATAGTGCATGCGAATGAGATGCAAATGCTAAGGAACAAAAACAAAGCAAGAAGAGATAACTCTCTAAACTTCTCCACAAAACTCTCTGAAACTTCTCCCCCATTGGCATCGATTGCCAAAATGGGCGAAAATCTAAGAAGGCCAATATAAATTGTGGTCCTCCATAAATTGTGTATTTCTCAACAAGAGAGTGGAATGCAATACACATACCCAACTGCCAATACTTGGAGGAAGACAAACTATATTGATGCCCAAAGATTGCAACAGAAAGATATGCCACAAAGACATAACAAAGAGAGACACAAGCAATCAGAAGATACCAATTGAAGCAAGCAATCAACGGATATCAATTGAACCAACTAGACCAATGATCCTACATGCCACAAGAATAAAGATATTATGAAAAGCGCAAAGGAGTGTTCTAAAGAAACTAGAGAAGCTCCCCATGATTTGTGCACACATAAGAATTTTTGTATTTGAATACAAAGTGCACAAAATAGGATCATAGCTCCCCCAAAATCAATAGAAACTCACATCCAGTGCAAGTGAGCATATAGGAAACAAAGCCTAGCGCTTGCAACAAGCACATGGTTGAGCAACATGTAAAAGAGGCAACTTAAGAATAGGCTCAACCAAAATGATGTGTGTGAGTCATGGCGAAGCACTTGAGAAGACTAAGATTAGGATGAGCATTAAGCATCAACATAGTCTTGAAAGAATGAGGCACACGGTGCAAGGCCTATCATTCCCACACACAACTGGCAAATGGGTTCACAAGCTTACTAATAAGCAAAAGAGAACCTATGCTTGTGACAACCCGTGGTGAAGATAGACGAGGGGAGGCTCATCAAGACGAGGGATACCAATTAAGATGGCAAAAACCTCGTAAAGATAAGCAAGAGGAAAATAATCTTCACCACACAAGAGTGCAACAAGATGCAACGATAGAGGACACGCACTCAAGGCAAAAGCTTTCACGGAGCCACCAAAGAAATAACATAAGAAAGACAAGGTGGACGTGAAAGAAAGGATATCAACTAGAGATGTAATTTCTCTCAAGTGTATAAGGTTCTATGTAGACGAAATCATGATGATATATATATCTACAAAGAAGGATGTACACCCGAAATAGTTACAACACGAAGGAACAAGATATCCACAAGGAAGTCATAAATATACCAATAAGATATTTGCTTGAAAGCATAGCACTTGGCTAGATATGGTCTTATTGTATATAAATGAAGTCCAAACACACATCCATCAAAGGCATCACAACTAGCAACAAGAGATCATCGTTGGGATGCTTTGAGAAAGGAAACAAGTATCACAAGATATGAAATGAATATCATGCCAAGATGCAACCTACACAAGGTTGAATGCAAGAGGAGAAAGCATGAATAGATACTTGTTACCGAGATATCATTGGAAGGATGTAGTAGATACCAATTGAAGGTAGATAGTAGTTCATTGATCATCCTAGCTTGACTCCAATATGCACATGGTGACAACACCTTCCTTGTGAGTGAGCCGAGCATCCAATGCATCTCCAAATGTTCCTAGAAGAACAACACAAACTAAACGGTACCCAAACTCATCGGGACCAAATAGTTAGAAACACCAATACATAGGACAAACTCCACATAAATATGTGCATATAGATATGAAAATGAATTTCATGCACATCTCATCCAAATTGAGACTAGGTGGAGTTTCCCCTATATATTGAGTCAAAGAAAGAAAGCATGCCAAATGAAATACATGAAGTAAACATGCATGCTCAAGACTTTCAAAACCCGAAACCAAAAGACAAAGAAATGCCAAGTGAAAAGGATACCAAATGGAGAAATCATCACTTGGAAGATATCATTAAAGATACATCAAGGAATGAGATATCCATTGATACACACTAAACTAAAGATGTCAAACTCCCAAAGAGAGGATGGTTCCAAACAAACCAAGCTCTCAACAAAGTTTCATGATGGCACAAAGTACCAAAAAGAAATGGCTTGCCTTCCACCAAAACACACTTGATAAGGATCACAAGAAGAGTGTTCTAAAGAAAATAGGATAGCTCCCCCACGAGTTGTGCATTATATAGGATTTGCATTTGAATACAAAATGCACAAGGTGGGATCACTACTTTCACTATATCTAGAAAACACTAGACAAGAACAAGAAATAAACAAGATCCACAAGTGGTAGGGAAGACACGGGAGTTGACACAAACCTTGGCAAGAGAAAAGGCAAATAAAAACAAAAGCCAATGTAAAGATGATCAACAAATTCTACCACACATAAGTGACTACCAATTGTCAAAGACAAGAAGTATTTGGAAATAATTCCCGGTGGTAGATAACAAGGATATCCAACATCATCTTCACAACAAACACAAGCAAATTGCAACTTGTAGAGCTAACATGCCACCTAGGAACAAGATAATCTACAATATCAATTCTAGGTGACAATATCTCAAATGTACACATTTTCTAGGCTTGTAATATGCACTTAGCATATTACTCCCCCATAATGTGATACCAATAAGAACTTAACAAGAGGCAATAAGAGGAACAAACAAGAGATAATTAATGGACTATTTAGAATTTGAATTTCTCATGAGAGATATACCACCTAGCGACTAGATAATCTTGTAATATCAATACTAGATGGTATTCCTCATGTACACACATTTATAGGATTGTGAGGTGCACAAAGCACATCACTCCCCCAAAATGGGATGTTCCATTAATCTCTCACACGAGCCAACTAGGATACAAACAAGAAGCATAAAGGCTCAACGCACGACACACACGTACATGGTGTGCAAACCAACACACACATACTTGATTGCTCAAGATAAGCAAGTTGGAATCACAACATATACAAACACATGCAAGGAACAAAACCAAAACATGCAAGGGGGCAAGTAACTTTCAATGTAAGCAATTTTAAGTACAAGTTACCGCAAGGAGGCACATTGGATATAAGATATAAACTTGATGATTCAATTGACTTGGCTTGAGACAATAAGAGTGATGAAGTCCCCTTAATTCTTCATAATGTAGCCAAGTCTCCAATGCCCTCCAACAACACCTATTGATCAAGTTTGAGCTTGTTGGTCCCCAACCAAGTTGGGTCCTAAGAGGTTAGTCACAATAGGTTTGGCTACCCAAATGGTTCTTTGCTTGACACCACTTTGAGTACCAACAAACTTGGCAAACACATTGCCAACCTTATCCTTACCAAGAGAATAGATATCATCAATAATAATTGGGTTGGATAAGTTACCACTAGTGCATGAAGAAGCGACGTGACCTTTCTCACGACATAAGTAGCAACGTCTACTCTTCACTTTCTTCTCACTTGATTTCTCAATTTGAGAAGCATTAACTTGAGTCTTCTTGGGAAGAGGCCTTTCTTCAACTTGATGTTGAGCATGAGATTGAACTTGTGCCCTCTTCCCTTGTTGCTTGACACTAATGGCCTTCTTCTTCAATGGGCAAGATCTAACATGATGCCCTTCGACTTTGCACTTGAAGCAAACAATCTTGGCCGAATTCTTGACTTGTTCTTGGCCCTTCTTCTTGTTCAACTTGGACTTCTTCTTCTTGTTGGAGTTGAATCCAAGTCCACCTTTGTCATTGGGGGATTTTTGCACACTCAAGATATTGTTGAGTGTGGCCTTCCCTTCATGACACTTTTCCAAGTCTTTCTTCAAAGAAGTGACTTGGGCCTTGAGCTCTTTGATTTCCTCTACATGGTTAGTCTCAACACAAGTACTAGAGGAAGTATAAGCTTCATCGTTAGAGCAACAAGGCAAGGAAAGCAATTCATCACAAGATGTACCAACATTGTGAGTAGATGAATTACAAGGACTAGCACATGGCAATATACTATTTTGACTAGAAGTAGTGCTAGTATCCACATGAGGCTCACTAGATGTTACCTTAGCAATCATGGCCTCATGAGCTATCTTTAGCACACTATGGGATACTAGAAGATCATCATGAGAGCTTGAGAGCTTTTCATGACTTTCTTCCAATTTCCCATAATTGCAAGATAGCACCTCAAGTTGAGCCCGTAGCTCAACATTCTCCTTCAAAATGGATGCTTCACAAGTAATAGAATTAGTAGCACAAGCATCATCATTAACAACAAGAGGAGAAGGCAACTTGGCAAGCTCTTTTAAATAAGAAGCTTCAAGTTGGGCATGAGACTCGGTGAGTTTGATGAGCTCACCCTTGATGACCCTTGAGCCATTTTCGAGGTGCTCAAAATCCTCAAGGAGTCTAGCATGAGAAACTTCAAGCTTAGCATTTTTAGTTTTGAAAATCATTGGCCACCTCAAGAGCTCTATCAGTAGATTCCTTCACTCTAGACAATTCTAGAGCAAAAGTCTCCTCAAGAGATTCGTGGTGGTTTGTTCATGTTCAAGAGCTTGAGATAGCTCCGCGATCTCATTTGCGTAATCACGCCCATGAGCTTCCATTTTCTCAATGGTGACCTCATGCTCCTCGAGATGAGATTCCAACTCCTCAATATATTTCTTGCCCTCAATGGCAATGGACATAATTTCCATGAAGTTGGAACGAGCAATTTTATTTTTATGAAGAGCTTTAAAAATCATCTCCCCCTTAGTTTTTAAGGAGGCAACATTATCATTCTCTTCATCATTATCCTCATCATCATTAGCATCAACATCATCATCAAGAGACATATTGGGGTACAAAGTAGGAGATACCTTTGACGCCTTAGCCATAAGGCAAAAAGCAATAGATGATGATGTAGGATCCCTTGAGGCACCATTAAACACCACATCTTGTTCCATGGAGTGTTCGGTTTCCTCTACATTGTTAGCACAACAATTCGAGGAAATAGATGCATTTTTATCATGGCAACAAGACATAGCAAGCATATCATCATGCGATTTAGTCAAGCAATTTCTACATGATATGCAAGGACTATCAACACAAGCATGTGAAACATTTGGAGTGCTCGAAGTGTTAAAGCCCAAAGAAGGAGCATTGCAATAATATAGTGATGAAGGATCATCCACAATAAGCATACTATCATCATTGCAATGACCAACACTACTCACCATATCATTACCTTGTGGCAAACCACATGTAGGTGAAGTAGAAGAAGTTGAGAAGACTATACGACCGGAGGTGGAGGGAGAACAATCATCCCCACAAATATTGGACACACCATATTTATCTTGAAGCTTTGTCCACAACTCATGAGCATCCCGGAACGGCATGAGTTGAAATATAACTACATTGCTCAAAGCATCAAAAAGCACATTAGAAGCTTGAGCATTGAGATAAGAGTTTTTCTCATCCTCTAAAGATAATCTTTGGGGATCCTTTGGAGGAGAAAAACCCATATCTACAATTCGCTCTAAATTTGGGTCCATGACCCTAAAGAGATTAAGCATGCGAATTACCCAAACATCAAAATTTGTGCCATCGAAACTAAGAGTGTCAGAGAATCCTAATCCCCTAGTCGACATCTTTACTCTCTAGGCGGTTAAGCCCAACAAAGAGAGACGAGGCTCTGATACCAATTGAAAGATCGAGGATGTCGCCTAGAGGGGGGGGGTGAATAGGCGCTTTAAAATAATTACAGTTTAGGCTTGAACAAATGCGGAATAAACCTAGCGGTTAATTTGTCAAGCACAAAACCTACAACAACTAGGCTCACCTATGTGCACCAACAACTTATGCTAAGCAAGATAAGCAACTATGTGATAGCAAGATATATGACAAAGAACAATATGGCTATCACAAAGTAAAGTGCATAAGTAAAGGGGCTCGGGTAAGAGATAACCGAGGCACGCGGAGACGACGATGTATCCCGAAGTTCACACCCTTGCGGATGCTAATCTCCGTTTGGAGCGGTGTGGAGGCACAATGCTCCCCAAGAAGCCACTAGGGCCACCGTAATCTCCTCACGCCCTCGCACAATGCAAGATGCCGTGATTCCACTAAGGGACCCTTGAGGGCGGTCACCGAACCCGTACAAATGGCGACCCTTGGGGGCGGTCACCGAACCCGTACACTTTGGCAACCCTTGGGGGCGGTCACCGGTACCCGTCAAATTGCTCGGGGCGATCTCCACAACCTAATTGGAGACCCCGACGCTTGCCCGGAGCTTTACACCACAATGATTGAGCTCCGAACACCACCAACCGTCTAGGGCGCCCAAGCACCCAAGAGGAACAAGCTCAAGGGCACCAAGCACCCAAGAGTAATAAGCTTCTCAACTTGTAACTTCCACGTATCACCGTGGAGAACTCAAACCGATGCACCAAATGCAATGGCAAGGGCACACGGAGTGCCCAAGTCCTTCTCTCCCAAATCCCACCAAAGCAACTAATGCTAGGGAGGAAAATGAGAGGAAGAACGAAAGAAGAACACGAAGAACTCCAAGATCTAGATCCAAGGGGTTCCCCTCACTTAGAGGAGAAAGTGATTGGTGGAAACGTGGATCTAGATCTCCTCTCTCTTTTCCCTCAAGAACTAGCAAGAATCCATGGAGGGATTGAGAGTTAGCAAGCTCGAAGAAGGTCAACAATGGGGGAAGAACACGAGCTCAAAGGATTAGGTTCATTGGGGAAGAAGACCCCCTTTTATAGGACCTCCCGAATCCAACCGTTATGTGCTCAGGTCGTGCACAAGCGGTACTACCGCTTGGAGGAGCGGTACTACCGCTTAGCACGGTCAAAACAGCCCAAACGAGAGAGAAAACACGAGATTTTGGTCCGGGGCGGTACTACCGCTTAGGAGCCACGGTAGTACTGCTCTGGAGCGGTACTACCGCTCAGGAGCAGCGGTAGTACCGCTCTGGAGCGGTAGTAAAAAATTACATCCGCTCTAGTCGCGGTAGTACCGCTGCAGCCTTTACCAAAACAGCCACAACTTTTGCAAACGGACTCCGAATTCAACGAAACCAAGTTTGTTGGAAAGCTAACGACATGGGCTAACACAATATTGATAGAAATATCAAGAATAAGCAAATGAGAAAAGTCCCATAAGAAAATGGTGAGAACCCTTCATCGGATAAGACCGGTAAAACCTCCAACACCGAAAACATCATAGAAGACGCATGCGAACTCCGTTTTCGATGAACTCAAGCTTGTCATCAAGATGACCATAAGCTCTAAGACTCACAAAGATAACCAAACAAGAACCAAGAAACATGATGCAAGGATGCAATGGTTTGAGCTCTCTACTAACGATACGATCAAGCTACCAACTTGAGAGCCCCCCTTGATAGTACGGCAAACGATCCTATAACTCGGTCTCCCAACTACCACCACAAGACCGGTAAAATAGAAAACCTATCAAGGGAAAACCTTTGCCTTGCACATGGTCCACTTGAGCTAGATGAAGACGATCTTGACTCCCTCAAGTTGGACCACCTTTCTTGATTGCGTTGGCTCGATGAAGACTAGATGATTGCTCCCCCATAGTTCACTATGGGTGAGCCACTCTTCGGCACATCTTCACAAGTCCATTGACACCACAATGGATGGCAAGATTCAAGCACTTGATCTCTTCGTGATGCTCCACTTGAACTTGCACACGGCAATCTTGATGACGATCACCACTTGATGTCATCCTTTCCATGGGTTGTATGATATCTTCCTCTTGACGCAAGCCCATGGATACGTACCTAACCCCACATACAACTCTCACATAGACCATGGGTTAGTACATAAAGTGTAATGGACAATGCTTACCATACCATGGGATCACTTGATCCCTCTTGGTACATCTTCTACGCTTTGTGAGTTGATCAACTTGATTCACTCTTAACTTAGTCTTGATCAACCTTGAATCTTTGCAACTCTCTTCATTTGGATGATGTCTTGAAGGTAAACATGAATGATCACACAACCTTATTCAAGACATGCTTGCAATAAGCTCAACACTCGCATGACCAATCTTTGGATAATTCCTTAATAGCACCTTGGTAATCTCAAAAACTCCTTGAAACCAACACATGGACTTCAAGAAAAGCTTATGGACAAATCCTTCAAATACAACTCAAGACAACCATTAGTCCATAGAGATTGTCATCAATTACCAAAACCAAACATGGGGGCACCGCATGTTCTTTCACCAAGGCTGTTTGGCCGAAAGGCGCTTTCAACGACACCGTCAAGGAGTGGCAGCAGCAGTGGTTCTATATCACCGAACCACGCGGCAAAAAGTGGGCGGCCGCACCAGAGTTCAGATCCGGAGCTCCACTGCGGCTCACGTCCTGGACCGAGAAGGGCCCGAACTGGTCCTCATCTGATGAGCTATCACTGCTCCAGACACGCATTCAAGGTGTGGTCGATAAGGACGTCCTCCACATCTCTGGAGGCCGGATCACCCAAGAGGGGGAAAGGTTACCTCCCAGAGGCATCCACCACGGCTGCCGATAGCAGCCCGGAGTGGGATCCCAGGGCCCAGCCCCTGGAGAAGTCGTAAGTATCCGAACACGCATATGTGTCCGGGATTGTTTTTGGGTATAGTAGTTTTAACTGTTACCATATTTTGCATAGTCCGGCAAGGTCCTCCGCCGGCCGGTCCTCGTTAGAGGATTCGCTGGGCTCAGACGTCTTGGAGAGCGAGACGCCTCTGTGGGCCCCTTCCCCAAAAACCGGGCGCGACACTGAAGTGTCATCTCGACAAGACCCAGAACAGGGAGGACATATCCCTGGAGCCGGACACGCAGGGATGGGTATGGCCCCCGGGAACTCTTGGATTTCGGGATCGAGCAAGCAGCCACCATCGACGGTTGGGGGCCTGCCTACCCTGCCGGTGTCCTCTGTTCGAGCAGAGCTGCCGGGCGGTCTATCGACAGCATTGAAGAACGCATCTATTGTTGATGAGCATCGGGCCCTCATGGGAGCGGTGGTCGAGAAGATTCAGTCTGCCGAGAGCGGGCTGAACGAGTCCTGCCTTGGCCTTATAAAGGCTTTTGAGGTATGTTTCCTAGGAAACCTTTGAGGAATTGTCATAATATGAGTAGTAGCCCCTGATGCACTGTCCGGCGGCGGAGACAGAGCCGGGCAAGGGATCAAATCCTCTGCCCTCATAGGAGCCTATGTGAATGACGTATACCCTTTTGTGTGAAAATAGGCATCTGCAGAGAGGACGGCCTCTTATAATGCGGAAGTGTCTGGACTGAAGCAAAGCCTTACACGGGCCGAGGAGGAACTTGGCCATGTAAAGATGCAACTGGAAGACAAGCAAGGTATGTTGAAAACATTTGCCTTGAAGTTGGCACGAACGAATAGTTGTGCATAACGAGAAATATTTGTATTGTATGCTCTAGGAGTGGGTGCCGAATACAAGGCACTAAAGAAAGCTTTGGCTGATGCCAACAAGAAGGCTGAGGCCAAACAGGCGCTTCATGAAAAGCACGAGGCCAGGGTTATCGCAGCTGAGCGAGAGCTCCAGGAAGCTGTGAAGAAAAGCGAGGGCTTGGAGCAGAGTCTAAAAGGGAAAGAATACGAACTCGCCCAAGCTCTCGAGGCTGCGGAAGGTGCTCGGGAAGAAGCCCGAGGTGCTGCACGAGACATTCAGGAGGCCCGGAAAGTTGCGGCTGGTAAGACCTTCTGTATTCTTAGCTCTTTATATGTGATAATGGGAAGAATCCTAAGCGGCAAGCTAAATTCTTATTTTTCCAGGGGCTTTTGCGGATCTTCCTTGCAGTATATCAGATGCTGCCGAATTCTACCGCACCAAGGAGAAGAAGTCTGCGGAGAGGGATTTCTGGTCGCAGTATTTGGCGCCGAACTATCCGGTACCATTTATTGATCAGCTGAAATAGCTGGTCGAACTGCACCAGGCGGCCAAACTGGCCATGAAGGACTAAGTTGTCCGGCTATGGCATGTGGAGCCAAGTCCAAGTAGTTACTTCGGACTCGTCAAGCGGATTGTGGGCACCTGTCCTCGGCTTCATGCTATCAAGCGATCAGTCTGTATAGAAGGCACGCGCATGGTGTTTGCCTGTGCAAAAGTGCATTGGGGAGGCTTGACACAGAGAAGCTGATGACTGAGGGGCCGCCAGAGGGTAAGGAGCACCGCAAGCCCGAGCTGTACTATGAAGGAGTACTGAAAGGGGCCCGCCTTGCGGCGGATAAGTGTATCTTTCCCTGAGGGCATTTGTGCCGCTTTTTGTAATATGGGACAATGGCATTTTTATTATATATTGCCTATTTTGTTTGAACATATAATCTTCCTGTGCGGCTGTTTATTGTACGCAAATCCTGAGAGTTGGCCAGTCGTCTACTTCTTCCCCCTCGTAAAAGGAATACGGGGGTGTTCGGGATATATCTGAATGCTCTTTATCCCATAGTTGGGTCCTTTTAAGGAGGTGTTTCTCTCCGTGAACCAGGCAATCATACTATAAGGCTTTATTACTCTCACTTAGCCATAGGAATTCGAGTATGGTCGGCGCAGCCCCTAGTGTCCGGAAGGCCGAACTAGGGGCTCTATTGGCGCCTGATCAGGAGACCGATCCGTCGCGCTCAGCATTTATAATGGCGTTGTGCGGAATAAATCTTTAAGGATTTTATGACCTCTCGAACAGCTGACCGGCTCTCGCTTTATCATGACGGTCGATTTTCGGCTTTCTCTATTGAGGCGCTCGTCCGGCTGAACCGGGACACAATCGTAGTAGTTCTCCTAGCGCTACCTTAGCCGACAGAACAAAACGCAAACCTATCCAATGACCCAAGACATGATTCAGAGCAGATGCATATAATGCTATAAGTTCGGGGTGCCGAGCGACCGAAAAGGTGGTCGGACTTTATTGCCATATTGTGAAGCCCCTGGTGTAACCAGGGAGAATGCAAAGCATGGCTGTCATTTTCGACGAAGGGGCGTCGGTGATAAACGACGGCCGATAAGTATTTTCTAAGTCTACGCATTGTAGTAGGATGATGTATAAAAATGAGGTGTCATCTAGCGGAACCTGTGGTGGCCGGACTGGAGGGGGTTGTGAGTGGATCAAGAGCAAATCTGAACTGCCTTCTACCTGCATGTTCCTGCCATAGTTTGTCTGGGCTGATTCCACGCCGCCAATCTTGTTCTGCGTCAATCGTTAGTTTTTAAATGCAAATCCTCGAAGGCAGCTGGGTGTCCTCTTGTTGTTGGTCCCGGGGTCCCTAATCGGGCCCCGGTGTGCCCAGCCGCTATACTGTGAGGTAGCATGGACTCCCCGATGGGTGTCTAGATAGCTGGCCTGAGTGATTAACCACGTGGAATCTAGTCAACGTGGTTTATCCTGTTAGCATACGGTAAATTACTGCATGGTGGGAAGGTGCCTTACATCTTTTAGGAGATGTTATTCGTGGCTTCATACCTGTGTGGGCTTTATGGAGCCCCCGTACTACTAGGTCTGGAGGTACTGCAATTGACTTGTTGTGGTTGATGTGATTATGGGCGATCGGCCGTATTTTTATGCTCTGGGGGGGGGGGGTTCTGTTGACTAGATGCCTCTCCTCATTGTTTCCGGCCCGCGACCAACCGCCTTGTTTTGTGGATCCAACATTCTCTATTGGTGTGCTTTGCCATCCTTCTAGGAGTTCCATGAATTTCGCTTGGTTGATCGAGCCTGTGGCTCGGGCCGAATAGGCTTGAGCTGTTCTTTGTCCGTTTACTGGACTGGGAGTTGCTGGACTTTGCGCCAGTTTCCTTGTCTTGACGTTTATGACCTTTGGGCCGAGGCTTGAGGGTGCCTCTTCGTGTATGTTTCTTACTGTCTTGGACCATATTGATGTGTGGACGTCTGGGTGTGTGCCTGTGGTTTTCCTGCTCGAGTTGAGGTAGCCAGTTGTGCCATGTATGCCCTTTGTTGGGGCTATCGAGTTCGTGTTTTTCGGTGGCCAGTACCTTGGTCCACCTATCCACTAGCACATCTTGGTCAGTTTTAAGCTGCTCTTTCTTCCTTTGCAGGCTCCTTGCCATGGCCATGAGCCGTCGCTTCAAGCGAACTTGTTCCACTGGGTCTTCAGGTACGCCGAATTCGTCATTGCTGAGGCTTACCTCGTCGTCGGAGGGGGGTGTATAATTGTCCCTCTCCAAGTATTCCATCGTGACCGGTCCGGCCTGCTTGAGGGTAGGCTGACCAGGGCTATATTCCTCTTCGGCACCATCCGGACTGCTTTTGTCTCCGGGGCCGGTGTTGATGTGGTGAGGCTTGGAGTGGCGCCGATGACACACATGCTTTGCTTTTCTTCCTGAGGGGTTATCCTCCGTTGCCTCGCCGCCATTGGTTTCCTTTGGAGTGTCCACCATATATATATATATTGTATGAGGAGGTGGCCGTCCACCGCCCTATGAGCGGTGGCTCCTGTAGTTCTCCTGCATCGTCGTCTATACCGTCGATGTCTTCAGAGTCGGAGTCAAGCACATCGGTTAAATCATCGACCATGGCAATGAAGTGGGTGGTGGGTGGGCAACGAATTCCGTCGTCGCCGGCTTCCCACTCAAGCCAGACATAGTTCGGCCCAGAGTCTCCTGACAATGAGAGAGACTTCAATGGTTCAGCATGTCGCCAAAGGGCGAGTGCTGAAAGATGTCCGCAATGGTGAACTCCATCACCGGAGCCCAACCAGGCCCGGCAAGCTCGGAAGTGCGCGGACTGGAACCTACATCCGGATACGAATCCGGGGGTCCAGAGTCACAGGCTCCCTCGGAAGTGAGGCCTGTGTTTGGCTCCATCACCGATGAGGGCATGGCCTGCGGGGCGGGGTCCAGCCCTCCGCCCTTAGGCAACGCAATCTGCCCCGCATTTAGATCCGGGGCTTCTGTCGGGGTGATATCCCAAGAATCATCTGACAGCAGGTGTAAGCCGTGCTCATCGTGACTGTTCGGTGCTCCTGGTGCTGGCCCGAATCTGTTGAAGATCAAGTCTCCGCGAATATCCTCTATGTAGTTCAAGTTTCCGAACCTGACCTGGTCGCCGGGGGCATAGCTATCGATCTCCTCCAGGTGGCCAAGCGAATTGGCCCGCAGTGCGAAGCCGCCGAGCACGAAGATCTGTCTGGGGAGAAAAGTTTCGCCTTGGACAGCGTCGTTGATAATGGTTGAAGGAGCCATCGAGCATGACAGCGATGACATAGAGGAACTCTCAATGAAAGCACCAATGTCGGTGTCAAAACCGGCGGATCTCGGGTAGGGGGTCCCAATTTGTGCGTCAAGGCTGATGGTAACAGGAAGCAAGGGACACAGATGTTTACCCAGGTTCGGGCCCTCTCGATGGAGGTAAAACCCTACTTCCTGCTTGATTAATATTGATGATATGGGAAGTACAAGAGTAGATCTACCACGAGATCGTAGAGGGTAAACCCAAAGAGCTAGCCTATGATGGTATGATTGTAATCGTGATCGGTCTTCTAAGAACCAACCTCTCCGGTTTATATAGACACCGGAGAGGGCTAGGGTTTACATGGAGTCAGTTACAAGGAAGGAAGCACAATATCCGGATCGCCAAGCTTGCCTTCCACGCCAAGGAGAATACCATCCGGGCACAGGCCGAAGTCTTAAGTCTTGTATCTCCACGCTTCAATAGTCCAGACGTTGTACACAGTCCAGCTGTCCGGATACGCCCTAATCCAGGACTCCCTCATGGTGTCCGCCCAGTCCGGCATGGATTTCAGCCAAGAGCTGCCGCCCTTCCTCCTCGGAGATGCATCTTTGGAGCACTTTGGTGGCACTTTTCTTGTAGAGTTCCCCTTCATGGACTTTGTAAGCTTTAGAACGCCGGACAATGCAGCGTGCTCCGTTTTGGTCTTCTGGGAGCTCCTGCCTATTTAGGTAGGCCAAGAAAGGCTCAGTCCATGGGGCGACTACGGCCATGATTTCGTGGACCGAAGATGTTATTTTGGTGGTAGAGCCTCCGATTATGTTTGATTGTTCAGAATCTGGGGGTGTGTTCAGATCCGTGCTAGTATTGCTAGACTCCCCTTCCCATACTACGGATGGCTTGAACAACCTTTCCAGAAATATGTTAGGTGGGACAGGGTCACGTTTAGTGCCGATACGGGCGAGAACGTTAGTCGTGTGATTGTTTTCTCGAGCCACATGGTGGAATTCGAGCCCCTCGAATCGAGCTGACATTTTGAGGATGGCATTACGATAGGCCGCCATTTTCGGATCCTTGGCATCAAAGTCTCCGTTTATTTGTGATATTGCGAGGTTCGAATCCCCGCACACTTCCAGGCGTTGGATGCCCATAGAGACTGCCATCCGAAGACCGTGCAACAGAACCTCATATTCGGCTGGATTGTTGGAATCTGTGTGTAATATTTGGAGGATGTACTGGACCGTGTCTCCGGTGGGAGACGTCAGGACTACACTTGCTCCCAATCCGGCCAACATTTTGGAGCCGTCGAAGTGCATGATCCAGTTGGAATACGCGCCATACTCTTTAGTGAGTTCGACTTCTGTCCATTCGGCGACAAAGTCAGCCAGTACTTTCGACTTGATGGCCCGCCGTGGTTTTTATATTATGTTGAATGAAAGGAGCTCGATAGTCCATTTAGCAATCTGGCCCGTGGCGTCGCGGTTATTTATTATGTCATTGAGTGGTACTTCAGAGGCCACCGTAATCGAACACTATAGAAAGTAGTGTCGCAGCTTCCGGGATGCCATGAAGACCACGTATGCTATTTTTTGATAGTGTGGGTATTGGGATTTGCATGGGGTGAGCACTGTGGATACGTAATAAACCGGCTTTTGGAGCGGGAATTTGTATCCGTCCACCTCTCGTTCGACGACGAGCACTGCGCTTACA
The DNA here is from genome assembly GCF_018294505.1 of Triticum aestivum. Taxonomy (NCBI): domain Eukaryota; kingdom Viridiplantae; phylum Streptophyta; class Magnoliopsida; order Poales; family Poaceae; genus Triticum; species Triticum aestivum. The sequence goes on along the minus strand of NC_057795.1, from coordinate 88,426,792 downwards.
ACTTGATGTGTTGCAGCTAGGTACAGTAGCATGGGCTCGCCAATATTTGGCGCTGTTAGGACTGGATTACTGCCCAGTAAGGTCTTTATTTCATCGAGTCTGGCCGCGGCTGCATCCGTCCATGCGAAGTGTTCGGTGTGCCGAAGGAGCCGGTAAAGAGGTAATGCCTTTTCTCCTAACCTGGAGATAAAGCGGCTCAAAGCGGCCATGCATCCAGCTAGTTTCTGGATCTGCTTGAGGTCTGTTGGTATATCCAACTACGATAGAGCTCGGATTTTTGCCGGATTCGCTTCAATTCCTCTATTGGAAACAATGAAGCCCAGCAGTTTCCCCGAGGAGATGCCGAAAACGCATTTTTCCGGATTAAACTTGATGTCGTATGTCCGGAGGTTATCGATTGTAAGCCTCAAGTCATCTATTAGGGTTTCGTCGTGTCTTGTTTTTATGACCACGTCATCCACATATGCCTCCACTGTTTTGCCGATTTGTTTTTCCAAGCATGTTTGAATCATGCGTTGATAGGTTGCACCGGCATTCTTAAGCCCAAAAGGCATAGTGTTGAAGCAAAAAGCGCCATATTGCATTATGAAAGCTGTTGCAGCTTGGTCAGACTCTGCCATCTTTATTTTATGGTATCCAGAGTATGCATCGAGAAAACACAGCGAGTCGTGTCCAGCTGTGGCATCGATAAATTCATCGATGCGAGGGAGGGGAAAGGGATCCTTGGGGCAAGCCTTGTTGAGGTCTTTGAAGTCGACGCATAGGCGCCAGGATTTGTCCTTATTTGGTACCATTACCAAATTTGCCAGTCAATCCGGATGTTTGATATCTCTGATGAATCCGGCCTCAAGTAGCTTGGCTAGCTCTTCCCCCATTGCTTGTTGTTTGGGTTCAGAAAATCGCCTTAGGGTCTGTTTGACAGGTTTGTATCCCTTTAGTATGTTAAGGCTATGTTCGGCCAATCTGCGTGGGATGTCCGGCATGTCCGATGGGTTCCAGGCGAAAATGTCCCAATTCTGTCGTAAAAAGTCTCGTAGTGTGGCGTCCATTGCGGGGCTCAGCTGCGTCCCGATGGAAGCTGTCTTCGTGGGGTCCGTTGGATGGACTTGGAATTTAATTATCTCGTCTACGGGTTTAAATGAGGTGGACTTGGATTGCTTGTCGAGTATCACGTCGCCCCTATCCACGGTGGCCTGTAGCGTTGTTAATTCTTTGGCTGCTAGGGCTTTGGATAATACGTCCAGGGCTAGTGCTGGGGTTTTATTTCCGGCACGAAGTGCGATGTCCGAATTACTAGCTAGAGTGATGATTCCGTTGGGCTCGGGCATTTTAAGCTTCATGCACCCATAATGGGGTATGACTTGAAAGCTCGTAAACGCATCCCGCCCTAGAAGGGCGTGGTATCCGCTGCTAAAAGGAGCCACTTGGAATGTGATTTCTTCGGACCTGTAGTTCTCTGGGGTGCCGAATACCACATCGAGTGTGATTTTTCTCGCACACCCCACTTCCCGACTAGGGATAATTCCCCTGAAGGTTGTGCCACTTTGTTCAATGCGTCTTTTATCAATTTCCATCTTGTTGAGCGTTTCTTCATAGATCAAGTTTAATCCGCTCCCGCCGTCCATGAGTACTTTAGTGAGCCGGAAGCCATCCATGATTGGGCAAAGGACCAGAGCGGCTGGTGCCCGGACGGTCTGGAATCGAGGTTCATCACTTGCATTGAAAGTTATAGCAGTGTCATTCCAGGGGTTTATTTTTGCCACATGGCAAATTTCCGCGGAGCTTCGATGTGCTCGCTTGCGCCTATTGTTTGAGGCGAAAGTCTTGAAGACTATTAGTACCGTATTGTGCTCGTTGGCGGGATGTTGTTCTGCTTTATGGTTTGCAAGAAGATCCTCGCCACTTTTTGCAACCCGCCAGAGTATCCAACACGCCCTAAGGCTATGGGTTGGTGCTGTGTCCGGAGCACTATGGAGTTTACATGGCCCATCAAGCCATTCTTCCAGTACGGTTCCCCACCCTGGGGTGTGCTTTGGTTTATTGGGAATTGGATCGGCCGACTTACGAGAGTTCACCTGTTTAGTTCGGACAAAGGACTTGGTGAGAGCCATACTATCCCAAAATTCTGTTTGGGTTTTCCAGGCGCTTTCCATCGCACAGTACTTCTGTATTATGGTTGCCAAGTCCGTGAAGTGTGCTATGTCACGGCGACTTATAGCATTAAGGAGTCCTTAGTCCATGCAGTTTTTGCAGAAGAGTGAGACTACGTCCTCCTCGCGGCAGTCCTTGACCTTGTTAAGCGCAAGGAGGAATCTGGCCCAGTAGCGATGTACAGTCTCCTGGGGCTCTTGCCTGATGCGGGAGAGACGGTTTAAGTCTAGGTGGGTGTTGTTAGCTGAATCTGGATTCTGATCCGATCTAACACCCAGGGGCATGGGATGTTCTGAGCCTGACAGTTCGGGATCCGGAGTGTTGCCCAATTTCTTCGGCCCGATGCCCGATTTTAAGTCCGGGAACCGGGTCATGTCTTCCTTTGAGCAGGTGTTCGGCTCAAGGAGTTCGGTGATCCGGACATAATTCGTCCTCAAAGTTGAGGGGCAATCCGTGTGTGGTTCCTCCACTACCGCTATCTCTTGGGTGGCCGGCGGGGATCTAATGTCCCTTCGGTCGGGTTTAAGCCCGATCCGGTCCTAGTCTGTAGCGACTCCCAGAGCGGCGATGCGATCCAAGAGCTCATTAAGGGAGGAGAGCTCCGTCGGATCCATATGTTCGGTGAGCTCCAAACTGACGTGAAGGTTATGCGTAATGACCCGAGAGGCCATCATCGGCGCAACCGCCCATGGGGCAGCCGTGATAAAGCTGCCAAGTCGAAGAGTTTGGCCTACGATCAGTGCTCCCCCAGAGGTAATGTTGTCCTTGACGACGATACGAGCCATCGAGCCTTGCGGCGACGACACAGAGGAACTCTCAATGAAAGCACCAATGTCGGTGTCAAAACAACGGATCTCGGGTAGGGGGTCCCGATCTGTGCGTCTTAGGCTGATGGTAACAGGAAGCGAGGCACACAATGTTTACCCAGGTTCGGGCCCTCTCGATGGAGGTAAAACCCTACTTCCTGCTTGATTAATATAGAATATATGAGTAGTACAAGAGTAGATCTACCACGAGATCGTAGAGGCTAAACCTTCAGAGCTAGCCTATGATGGTATGATTGTAATTGTGACCGGCCTTCTAAGGACCAACCTCTCCGGTTTATATAGACACCGGAGAGGGCTAGGGTTTACATGGAGTCGGTTACAAGGAAGGAAACACAATATCCGGATCGCCAAGCTTGCCTTCCATGCAAATGAGAATCCCATCCGGACACGGGCCGGAGTCTTGAGTCTTGTATCTTCACGCTTCAATAGTTCGGATGATGTATACAGTCGGGCTGTTCGGATACCCCCTAATCGAGGACTCCCTCATATAGCCCCACCATGCTTGGTGGGTGACGGATATGCATGCATAACAGGTTGGTTTTGAAGGAAATATGCCCTCAAGGCAATAATAAAGTTGTTATTTTATACTTTCTTATTCATGATAAATGATTATTATTCATGCTAGAATTGTATTGATTGGAAACCTAAATACATGTGTGAATACATAGACAAGCACTGTGTCCCTAGTGAGACTCTACTTGATTAGCTCATTGATCAAAGATGGTTAAGGTTTCCTAACGATGGGCATGAGTTGTCATTTGATAATGGGATCACATCATTAGGATAATGATGTGATGGACAAGGCCCATCCGTTAGCTTAGCATATTGATCATTCAGTTTTTTTGCTATTGCTTTCTTCATGTCAAATACATATTCCTTCGACTATGAGATTATGCAACTCCCGGATACCGTAGGAATGCCTTGTGTGCTATCAAACTTCATAACATAACTGGGTGATCATAAAGATGCTCCACAGGTATCTCCGAAGTTATTTGTTGAGTTGGCATAGATCGAGATTAGGATTTGTCACTCCTAGTATCACAGAGGTATCTCGGGGCCCTCTCGGTAATACAAATCATAAGAAGCCTTGCAAGCAAAGTGACTAATGAGTTAGTTGCAGGATGATGTATTACGGAATGAGTAAAGAGACTTGCCGGTAACGAGATTGAACTAGGTATGAAGACACTGATGATCGAACCTGGGGCAAGTAACATACCGATGGACAAAGGGAATTACGTATGTTTCCATAATGGTTCGACCAATAAAGATCTTCTTAGAATATGTGGGAGACAATATGAGCATCCAGGTTCCGCTATTGGTTATTGACCGAAGAGCTGTCTTGGTCATGTCTACATAGTTCTCGAACTTGTAGGGTCCGCACGCTTAATGTTTGTTGATGATATAGTATTATATGAGTTATGTGATTTGGTGACCGAATGTTGTTCAGAGCCCCGGATGTGATTCCGAACATGTCGAGGAGTCTCGAACTGATCGAGAGGTAAAGATTGATATATAGGCCGATGGTAATCGGACACCGGAAGTGTATCGGGTATTTATCGGAGTACCGGAGGGGTTACTTGAAACCCCGGGGGACATATGGGCCACATGAGCCATGGGAGGGGAGCACACCAGCACACAAGGGGTGGCGCGCCCCCCTTATGGTAGGAGGCCTAATTGGAGAAGGAGAGGAGGGGGTTCGCCGCCCCTTCCTTCTCTTCTTCCATCTTCCCTTTTTCCTTCCAGCAATTACGGCACGGGGGGGGGGGCAAATTGGGGAAGACCACAAGAAGGATTCGGCCTACTTGGGGCGCACTCCTTGGCTGCTCCTCCCTCCCTCACCTATATATATATATATATATATATATATATATATATATATATATATATATATATATATATTCTGATCCTGGGATCAGAATAACTATTCTTATCATAGCGCCCCCTATATAGTGCCCGATGGATGTTGCTGAACCGGCCCAATGAGGGGGGGAAAGTGTCACGCTGCACCTTATCCCCAACTTCCCTGACCTCGCCGCCGGCCCGCCCTGCCCAGCACGCCGCCCACTTGCCGTCCCCGACGTGACACCGCCCGTGCACCTTCCCAGCGCGCCGCCGGACCGCCTTCCCCAGCTCGCCGCCGTCCCCACCTCCCTCCGGCGGCAAAAGCACTGCCGCCCCCATCTCCCTCCCTTGCAGACGCACCTCCGCCCTCACCTCCCTCCCCGACCGACGCACCATCGTAACTCCACCTCCTGGCTGGGCCGCCGCGAGCCTCCACCTCCCGTCTTCCCGGCGCCACCCCATTTGCCTCCTCCCGTGGCCCCGCTCAATCCAGCCCCGCCGTCTTCCCCGTGCGAGCCAACTAGGCCAGTCGGCCACCCCCGCAAGCACTCGGCCTCGGTGTTTGCTTGGTGGAGACTAGGAGCAGCGACAGAGACGCCGCCCCGAGGCGGAATCCCTGCGTTCGCTTGGTTCCGTCCATGGCAGCACAACACCTCTCCCCGTCATCCACATGCCAAGTTCATGTCGACAGATGACCTTCTCTCCAAACGCGCACTGACCTTCCTCCTCCTGTCTCTTCCAACTCCCCATCTTAGATGATTGAACTCTGTCGCATGGAGTAGTAGAACTGCCGGCGTGTCCTGCTCCCATTCTATATTTGTGCGCCTTGGCTTCTAGCGGTGCCACGATGAGAACCAACTCATCATATTTTGCAGGGTAGTGGTGAAGTTCAGAATGAATGTGGATTAAGGTTCAGGATGTGCAGTATTTGTTTAGTACATTCAGAGTGTTTTTTCCCTGTTTTTCATTTCTTAGCTTCTTCATAGATTATTAGAAAATTTTCGTGACCAACATTCCATCATCTGAAGCTTATACTCTCATGTGCGTACGAAAAAACACATTTTGATCAGTATACTCTGCATCCGTGTGAAATTATATGAAAAGGGATGAACGGTCTGGCTGTATTACCGGTTCAAGTTGATTTCTCCCTGTAGATACTTCAATTTGTTTTCCCAAGTATTCAGTTCTCTATATTTTTTTTATGATGATGCATCTCCCTGGATCAGTGCCAGACTTTACAAACACGGATGCTTTCAAAAATAACAAACAACATGTTTTAATATAGCATGGTGTCAGTTTCTTAGACCGCCATCTCAAATTTCTCTGGCAGTACACCCCTCCCCCTGCACCTACAGCCTCTGCTGCTACTTCTTCAACTTCGTTATAGCTAGCTTATGGTGCTTTGTTTCCTTCCCCCGCAGCTTCCATTTCAGCCGTTGAAGCTGCAGATGGAGCGCGACATGCAGTAGTGTCGCGCCACCAGACATGCAACACCGATGACGGCAGGGTGTGGCGTGCGTCTGTCCGGCATGCTAGGCATGGTGCCAAGGGGGCTGCAGTTTGAATTGGGTGGGGGTTAAAGTTCAGTTAATGCTATTGTCTGGTGGCAAAGGACCATGCAGGCTGTTTCGTTACTGAAAAAACGCGTGACGAAAAGGAACAAGATTTTTTCAATGAACTCCTACTCTTATTCTTTTCCCCTTCAGCTTTCTCTGCCATGGTTGTGTGCATGGGTGTTATGTGCGTGAGTACGCTATAGCAATTTTCGTAAAAGAAGCATTTTTAATTGGGCAAAATTAGTTGATGGTAGTCGAAGTTCAGACATTTGTATTGGTGATGTTCAGTAATTATAGAATGAGAAGTAGTGCCCTTCTTGAGGAGCAGTGTAGTGCTCGACAATGGCCGTGAAGAGCTATTTGTTGACTCTGTGCAGATATCTATATGGGGCGCATAACCTGTGTTTGCTAAAATGCCACCGTGAACAAGATACTGCTTCCATTAGTTTCGAGTACGTGTGGTCCTCTATTTTTTATTCTTCCGAGAAATTCTTGATGTGTTCTATTTGCAATGTATTTCCTTGGTTCACTACTCCTTGTTTCTTGTAGTGGGGCGTCCACTTATGATGTTCCACGAAAACATTTCTGAAGCTTGCACCTCCTTCCCCCATCCTGTTAGCTGCTACTGCACATTGAACCTGCTTGACATCGCGGCTCCTTGCTAGCTGCTGTTGGTGTCTGTGAAACGTACAAAAATGTTTGGTGTTATGCTTTGGTAGAAACCTTTCTAATCAATCAAGTTTAGCACAGATTTCAGGTCAAGGGAGAGTTTGTAAGACAGTATGAGCCATTTTCAGTTTAATTGGAAGTACAACACCGCAGAATTTTAGTTCAACGAGTTGTTGGATTTTGCCCTTTTGGGGTCTTCGCACTACACCTGGCCACTTAAAAATTCATACATATGCGGGCAAAGTTATATATTCCTATCATGTGTACGTGGTGCAAATAGTAGTTAAACTAGGATATATCCTGCTGATGTACTTCATAGTTTGTGCCTGAAAACTATATTTTTTATGTTTTCTGGTTGGAAAAGGGGCGCCCTCTGTGTGCTTGGAAAAGGGGCGCTTTCAGATTTTCCCGAATACTAAAGTCAAGAGGTTCAATTTAAAAAACCGGAGTAGTTCAATGTATCTCTCATGAACAGAGAATAAAACCAAGAAGTTCAATTTGAGAAACAGAGCAGTTTGATTTTTTTTGAAAAATCGTATTTTTCCGGTTACTAGAGAATAAAACTAATAAGTTCAATTCGAAATAATGAAGAAGTTTGATGTTTCTAACGAAACACCAATTTTCACATTTCTAAAAAATACACAAATCTAATAAAACAGTAAGAGCGGTTCGATGTCTACAAAAAACTCGGATTTTTTTCCATTACTAAAGCGAAACAGAGAGAAGTTCAAATTGATAACCGTCGGAAGTTCATGTACTGCATGGTCTGCATTTTCGTATGAGAATAGAAGAATAAAAGGCAAATTCTAACTATTTTGTTGCTCGAAGTTCAAGTGACCTACCCGAGAAAGTTTAAACATTCTTGTGAGAGAGGTTCACCATGTCTTTGCATGTTCAAAAACACATACAAAAATGTTGTTTTGGTGTCTTAAAATAACCATTTTTTTAAAGTTAGATTTTCCTCGTTTCTAAAAAATAAGAGACAAGGCCAACTCAAAATAACACAGTAGTTCAAAAAAAGTATATAAAAAAGGATTTTAAAAAAAAACTAGAAATTTTGAAATAACCGACAAGGTCAAAAAAACATAGAAGTTCAAATTTGGAAACCCTAGAAGTTCAATTTGAAATAACCGAGAAGGTCAAAAAACCTAGAAGTTCAAATTTAAAAACCTAGAAAATTGTTTGCTTATTTAAAACCATATTTTTTCTAAGAAGTTCAAAGTAAAAAAAGAGAAGTTCAAAGGATAAAAACTTAGATGTTTTCTCATTACTAAATAATAAAATGAAGAAGTTAAAATTAAAAAATAAGGAAAAACTAAAAAAGTTTTAAAAGACTTAATAGTTCAAAAAATTGTTTGAAGAAAACATTTTCCATGTTTCCAAAACAAATTAGATGTTGAAATTTTACAAACATAGAGGTTCAATGTTTATTACAGAACCAAAAAATCAAATTAAAAACACAAATAAGTTCAACGTTTTAATAATAAAGGGGTTATATAAAAGCCTAGAGGTTTGAATTTAAATAACCAAGAAGTTCAATTCTTAGTACAAAACCAAGATGCAAGTTAAAAAATCTAAAAATAAGAAGTTCAAATTAAAAAGATGAAGAAGTTCAATGCTTGTTACAAACCCAAAAGGTCATTAAAAAAAGAATCTCAAACAATTTTGTAAAAAAAGATTTTCTAAAGTAGGATTTTTCCCGTCACTAAAGGAAATAAAACCAAGAAGTCCATATTAAAAAGATGGAGAAGTTCGATAATTATGGAAAACTCAGATTTTCCTCGTTATTAAAGAATGGAAACAAGAAGTTCAAAAATAAAATAACAAGAAGATCAACTATTAAAAATAGAGCGCTTCAAAATTCACAAAAAATGATTAATAAAATTAGATTAAAAATTTATAAAAAAACTCAAATATTTTCACGTAACCAAGAGAAGATCAGGTTGATAACTACCAGAAGTTCATGTACTACACGCTGTGCATTTGTATGAAAAAAAAGAATGAAAAAGAAATGGCTAAAAGTTTCATTGCTAGAAGTTCAAGTGCTCAACCCGAGAAAGTTCAACAATTCTTGTGAGAGAGGTTGAACAAAAATACGTGACAGAAGTTCAAGTTGAAAACAGCGGGAAGTTCAAGCAAAGGATAAAATTTCATTGCTAGAAGTTCAAGTGCTCGGCCCGAGAAAGTTCAAAAACTCTTGTGAGAGAGGTTGAACAAAAATACGTGACAGAAGTTCAAGATGAAAACAGCGAGAAGTTCAACTACTACACAAAATGCATTTCAGATAAGAATATAAGCATAGAAAACTAAAATCTTCAAAGGTTTGTTGTAAGAAGTTCACGTGCTCCTCCCGGTGAAGTTCGAGATCTCTAGTGCAAGACGTCCAACCTTCAACTACATGTTAAAAACAAGTAAAAACGATGTTGATTTTGCCATTGTTAATACTGCTCTCAAACGGTTACGAATTTGTGACAATTGTCTCGATGAAAAATTTAGTTGCTCGAAGTTCAAGTGACCTGCCCGAGAAAGTTCAAAAAATGATTTTGCTTGTTACTAACAAATAAAACTAAGAAGTTCAATTTTTAAAAATGGTGAAGTTCGATGTCTATAAGAAATGCAGATTTTTCTCATAATTTTTCCCGTTACGAACGAAAAACACAAGAAATTCAGTTCAAAAATATCCAAGAAGTTGTACGATGTTTATTACAAAATTAGCATTTTTTCCCGTTACAAATGAATGATACCAAGAAGTCCGAATTGAAAAAAACCAAGAAGTTCAATTTAAAAAAAATACAATAGTTCAATGTATATGAAAAAAAATTCCTCGATAATAAATAATAAACCAAGAAGTTCAATTTCAGAAAATGGAGTAGTTCAATATTTATCACAAAAACTTCAATTTTTCCAATTGCTAACGAATAAACCAAGAAGTTCAGTTTGAAATAACGAAGAATTTGTATAATGTTTATTACAAAACTAAGATTTTTTCCGTATAAAAATCAAATGCAATCCTTTACTCGAAATATAAAAAGGTGAAGTTCAAATTGAAATAACACAAAAGTTTGGAGTTTATTAAAACCTAGGATTTACCTGTTGAAAAAATAAAAAACACAGCGCCATTTTTTGCACTTTTAAAAACAACTCCTAAATGAAAAGAATGGTTGATAGAAGTTCAATTGCTCAGCGAGGAAAAGTTCAAAAAATTCTTGTGAGAAAGGTTCACCGTGTATTTAGATATCCAAAATACATAAAAAATTATGTTTTTTTGTGTTTTAAAATAATTCTCTCAAACCAGAGAGAAGTTCAAAAGTTCACGTACTACATGGTGTGTATTTCATACAAGAAAAACATAAATAAAGTGAAACAGAGTGAAGTTCAAACAGACATGCCCCAGAAGTTCAACTACTTCATGCAGCGAAAAACAGCATGTCAAAAAATAGCACGTCAAAAACAGAGTGAAGTTCAAACAGACATGCCCGAGAAGTTCAACTACTTCAGGTAGTGCATTTCCATTTGCGATGAAGGCAGAAATCATGATCTTGTCATTTTCTAAATTACTTGAAAACGATATGAATATCATTTGTGTAAATTCAAGTCCTCGGTCGGAGAAAGTTAAAAAAATATTGTGAGAGGTTTGTACAAAAAGAATATCATTTGTGTAACACTGACGAAAATGGATGGGAAAATTACAAACAAAAATATGTAATATAAGTCCAACGTGAAAACAGCAGGAAGTTCAACTACTACACAGAAGAAAAACATTTAAAACCGTCGCGAGTATGAAAAAATGATCAACACAGAAAAGTTGCGTGTTTATAGCAGCTTTCCATCGGTATATCACTTGCTTAATTCCAGTGTGTGAATGAAGAGCTACGAGCAAAAAAAGCACGCGAAAAACAGAGTGAAGTTCAGGCAGAACTGCCACAGAAGTTCAAGTACTTCACGCAATGCATTTTCAACGAATCTGTTTCGCGATAAAGGCAGAACGAGTGATCTCGCCGTTTCTGAAATTACTTGAAAATTGCTGGGATTCAGAGAAAACCATCAACATGAAAAAGTTTCGCATTTTTCGTAGCTTTTTAACAGCATATTATTTGCCCCATTCCGATAAAATTTGTAGAAATTACGGCGAAAATACATTTTTAGCTATTTTCAAAGTCAACGTAAAACCATAATGAATTTGGAGAAACAATATATACCAAAAAGTTTCGCATTTGTTCAGGCTTTCCAACGCCATATCATTTGCTACGTTCGGACGTATGATTAAAAAAATATCGAAAATACAAACTTGGTACAAATTGTATTGTTTCTAAATTACTCTTAAACTATTCAAAATTAGAAAAAAACATTCAACATGAGAAAAAAGCGCATTTTCATAAGTTTTCCAACGCCATATCATTTGTCTCAATTGGATTAGGCGTTTAGAAATGGCAACGAAAATACGAAGTCGGTTGTTGGATTTGCGAAATTTTACAATTTTTCACATTACTCTTTAACCATAGGAATTAGAAAAAACTTTCAGCATGTGGAAGGAGCGGTTTTACAGCAGCTTTCCAACGCCATATTATTTGCCTCATTCCGACAAACGATTTAGAAATGCGATTGAAAATACGATTCACGTTTTTTGTATGAAGAAAAAACGGTTTTCAAAACTGCTCTTAGACCACTTGCATTTTGTCCAAATTTGAAGTTGGGTCATGATACTGGTGTCCATAGCTTTCCAACGGTATATCGCAAGGCCCATTTGGGCAATGTTGAGCAAGCCCCATTTGGGCAATGTTGACCGAAGTTCAACCTAACACTATGGGAAGTTCAGGTCGAACAAATCAGGCAGTAAAATTGCAAAAAACGCAATTTCATCAGGACCCGAGAGCAAAATCCGCAAGCGAGCGAGATTTCTATTTAAAATCGGTATTTAGTTGCTAAAAACCTTTGCTAGATTACACTAACATCATATAGAACACTACTAACCAGAATAATTCGCGGGGGAAGGCACGGTTGCAAAGATAGCCGGAAGGTTGGATCGTACAGAGGGAAGTTCAGGCGCGTGTACAAACAAAAATACGTCACAGAAGTTCAACGTGAAAATAGCATGAAGTTTAACTACTACGCTGAATGAATTTCAGATGAAAAACTTTTAAAATCGTTGCGAGTATGAAAAAATGATCAAGACGGGAAAGTTGCGTGTTTACAGCAACTTTCCATCGGTATATCACTTGCTCAATTCCTGTGAGTGGATGGAGAGCTAAGAGCAGTGGATAGAGATATACGAGGAAAAAAAAGGCACATGAAAAACAGAGTGAAGTTCAAGTATACGTGCCGAGAAGTTCAGGTTCTTCACGCGGTGCATTTTCGAAGAATCAGTTTCGCAATAAAGGCAGAACGAATGATCTCGCCATTTTCGCAATTACTTGAAAACGGCTAGGAATCAGAGAAAACCATCAACATGAAAAAAGTTTCACATTTTTCGTAGCTTTTCAGCGGTATATTATTTGCCCCATTCCGATAAAATATGTAGAAATTATGCCAAAAATACGTTTTTATTCATTTTCCAATTTGAATTAAAACTATAAGGAATTAGGAGAAACAATATATATAAAAAAGTTTCGCATTTGCTCAAGCTTTCCAACACCGTATCATTTGTTGCATTCGGACTTATCATTAAAAAACTATCTCGAAAATACGAACTCGGTGGAACTTGTACCATTTTCTGAATTACTTTTAAACCGTTCCAAATTAGAAAAAAACTTTTAACATGAAAAAGTAGCGCATTTTCACAAGCTTTCCAATGCCATATCATTTTCCTCAAATGGATTAGCCGTTTAGAAATTACAGTAAAAATACGAACTCAGCTGCTCGGTTTGCAAAATTTTATGATTTTCAAAATTACTCTTTGTCCATAGGGAATTAGAGAAAACTTTCAACATGTTGAAGGAGCGGTTTTGCAGCAGCTTTCCAACGCTATATTATTCACCTCATTCCGATAAATGGTTTAGAAATGCGATAAAAAATACGATTCATATTTTTTGTATGAAGAAAAAATGGATTTCAAAACTGCTCTTAAACTGCTTACATTTTGCCAAAAAATTAACTTAGATCATGATATTGGTGTCCATAGCTTTCCAACGGTATATCGCAAGCACCATTTGGACACTTTTTAGCTGAAGTTCAACCTAGTACTCGGGGAAGGTCAGACGCGTTACTCGGGAAGTTCATGTTGTGATCAGAATATTATTCTGATCCCGTGATCAGAATAGTGTTTATATATATATATATATATATATATATATATATATATATATATATATATATATATATATATATAGGCTATTATGTTACGCGTAACAGTATATTATTCTGTTACCCTTTTTGAACTGAAGAATTCGAGAGGTTGTACTGATGCTCTCATTTTTGTCGAACTGATCATCTCCTTTATGAACTGATGCTCTTAGTTTGAACCTGTGTTACCGGGCTCATGGCGTTTTCATCCCCGCAGCGTAGTCGCCACAGCCGCTGCCGCCGTCGAGGAGCTCGAAATGCTCACCCCGAGGGTTGTAAGCTATCGATAGTGGATATTCGAATCAAGGGAAGGAATCGGCCATTGCTGGCTGTACAAGCTCACACGCGTCTCGCGAGGTTCGGCCGAAGCCACCAGTTCCAGCCCAGATCCACACGCTACTGTTCCAACAATTATATCCCACGTACACCCTTAACGGGCCCAGTTCGGGCCTGCAAGCCACTGGGGAAGATGTCGATCGCGAGTGGGCCGAGACGGAGGCCCACGAGTCAAGTCCTTGCCTTCGCGCGCTTCCTTCTGATCTGCCTCGATGCCTTGATCGCTGACATTCCTCCCTTCTTCAGAACCGGCTTCTCCCCAAGCCAGCGCACGCGGAAACAACTGACGAAGCGAATCCTTATCCTCCCAGGTTGCCGAAGAAGCATCCCCTCCACTCCATTGGACCAAGACTTGCTCCACCGATCGGTGGTCCCCGTGGCGAATCCGCTCCTATAGAATTTTAACAGGAAATTGTAGATGAGCGTCAACAGAAGGAAGTGACCTGAATAACTCCTGGTGTGGCAGCACACATTGCTTCAACTGTGACACATGAAAGACCGGATGAATACGGCTAGATGCTGGCAACTGTAAGCGGTAGGCCACTTCCCCGATCTTCTCCAGAATAAAAAACGGTCCAAAATACTTGAAGGCAAGTTTGTGATTCGCCCTATGTGACACAGACGACTGCACATACGGCTGGAGTTTGAGGAACACGCGATCACCCACAGCAAATGTTCTCTCCGTGCGCTTCTTGTCAGCTTGATGTTTCATTCTCTGTTGAACACGCAACAGATGCTAGCACACTAACTGTTGCACCACTTCCCTAGCATCCAACCATTGTTGCAGATTAACAGGATCAACTGCATCCGAAGCCGAAATGCCAAAGTGTCTAGGACTATGGCCATAAAGGACCTCAAAGGGAGATTTATTGAGTGTTGAATGCCAATTTGTATTGTACCAAAACTCACAAAGAGAAATCCACCTTGCCCACTTCTTGGGGTGAGCGCTGATAAAACATCTCAGGAAGCACTCCACTTGCTGATTGACATGCTCTGTTTGACCATCTGTCTCTGGGTGATAAGCTGTGCTCATGTTAAGAACAGCTCCTATCCTTCTCACCAAGGACTGCCAAAACCTGCTAGTGAACACAGGGTCCCTATCTGACACAATATAACGAGGCATGCCATGAAGTTTATAGATATTGTCTAAAAACAATTCAGAAATCTTCTGGGCAGTGTATGGATGTTTGACAGGAATAAAATGCCCATATTTGGTAAACTTGTCAATAACCACCATGATGCAATCATATTGATTAGAAGAGGGTAGGCCTGAGATGAAATCCATAGTGACAGTTTCCCAAGCCTTGGCAGGAATAGGTAAAGGAGATAGCAGACCTGGATATGCCACTCTCTCTGGTTTTGCTTGCTGACAGACTAAACAGGATTGTACAAACTGTTGTATTTGTTTCTTCATACCAACCCACTTAAAAAGTGCTCTGATTCTTTTGTAAGTGACAGGAAAACCTGAATGACCACCCAGAGGAGTGTCATGGAAGGCCTGGCAAATTTTGACATGCAACTCATTGTCACTGCCCACCCAAATGCAGCCTTTGTACCTCCACACTCCCTGGAATATCTTGAAATTGCTGTTGGAATGAGGCTTCACTGATAGTTGTTGCAGCAGTTCTTGAGCCTTGGAATCATGCCTGTAGCTGCCAATAACTTCCTCAAGCCAACTAGGTTTGACACCAGAAATTGCTAGCACCATAGAATCTTCCTGGGGTCTTCTAGAGAGAGCATCAGCTGCAGAATTGTCAGACCCTTTTTTGTAGATAATCCTATAATTAAGCCCCATAATTTTTGTAAGTGCTTTTTGTTGCCAAGGTGTGTGCAACCTCTGATCAGTCAAATTAACCAGACTCCTCTGATCTGTTCTGATAATGAATTTCTGGAACTGCAGATATGGCCTCCACTGTTCAATAGCTAATAGAATAGCTAAATATTCTTTCTCATAGACAGACAAACCTCTGTTCCTAGGACCTAGTGCTCTGCTGACAAAAGCAATGGGATGGTCTTGTTGCATGAGAACAGCCCCAATACCAACATCACAAGCATCAGTTTCAACCACAAACTGTTTGGAAAAATCAGGTAAGGCTAGAACATGGGCATTAACAAGAGCTTCCTTCAGTGTTTGGAAAGCTAGCTCTGTAGCTGGTGTCCACACAAAAATAGTCCCCTTTTTCAGCAAATCAGTCAGGGGCCTACTAATTAGTCCATAGTTTTTTATAAACTTCCTGTAATATCTAGTTAACCCCAAGAATCCTCTGACTTGTTTGACATCAGCAGGCACTCGCCAATTCTTGACAGTTGCAATTTTACTGGCATCAGTAGAAACTCCCTTGTCACTAATGACAT
This sequence comes from Triticum aestivum, assembly GCF_018294505.1. Classification (NCBI taxonomy): domain Eukaryota; kingdom Viridiplantae; phylum Streptophyta; class Magnoliopsida; order Poales; family Poaceae; genus Triticum; species Triticum aestivum. Next base: position 88,410,777 of record NC_057795.1, on the reverse strand, counting down.
GACCCAAATAAGCAATCTCTTGTTTAGCAAAATCACACTTGCTTAATTTGACTCTCCATTGTTTTTCCAACAGAATGCTCAACACCTTCTCTAGATGTATAAAATGCTCCTTGAGGGTCTTGCTGAATATAAGAATGTCATCAAAGAAACATACTGCACATTCGTCCTCTCCTCTTAGAACTGGGGCTAAATCTTTGTTCATTGCCCCTTGGAAGGTATTAGGTGCTCCAGTCAGACCCATAGCTACTACAGTGAACTCATAGTGGCCAGAATGTGTTTGAAAAGCAGTTTTAAATTCCTCTCCTGGTGCCAATCTGATTTGATGATATCCAGCTCTAAGGTCCAACTTGGAAAACCAACAAGCCGCAGCAAGTTCATCCAATAACTCATCTATGACAGGAATAGGATACTTAATTTTCAGTGTCAGTGCATTAACATGTCTGAAATCAATGACCAGCCTCCAATCTCCCTCTTCTTTCTTCTTGACCATCAGAGCAGGAGAAGAAAATGGACTATTACTCACTTGGATCAGACCTTCTTTTAACATTGTTTGCACCTGCTTTTCCATTTCAACATTTAAGTGGGGATGAATTCTGTAAGGCCTGATAGACACTGGTTGTGCCCCAGGTATTAAAGGTATGTTGTGGTCAAATTTCCTTCTGGGAGGCAATCCAGTAGGTGGAGAAAAAACCACTGCATATGTGTCCAGTAGGGCTTGAATTTCTGGTATTTGCTTCCTTTGTTCAGAGCTGGTGTGCTGAAAAATAGCCATGACAGTAAAAGCACACTCCTCAGGTAGTTCTCCCTGCAAGGTAACTATAGCCCCCTTGTATTGGAAGGAGAGCCACTTTTGGTCCCAGTCAATGTACATGGGACTGTGTTTTGCTAGCCAATCTAGGCCCAAAATTCCATCATAACCACCTAGGGATAATAGCCTGAAATCATGAGAGAAATTCTGTCCTTGACAACCACACTGACATTGTTTCACTTGTTGAGAACATCTCAATTTTCCTCCATCTGCTACCTTGACAGCGACTGCCTTAAATTCAGTAACTCCTGATAGAATGTGGAGTAGACAATTATCCACAAAAGAATGGTTACTGCCTGAATCAACCAAAAACTTAAGCTCTGCATCCTTGATGTTCACTGGCAATGACAGAGATAACACAGAAACAGTATTACCAGTAGCAGCTGCAGACAGCAACATTAAGTTATCAGAGTCACTATCTGAATCCTCAAGAGAAGGAGAAGAGCTCTGCAACTGTTCAATAAGCTCCTGTACCACATGTAACTGAACTGTGGATTTGCACTGATGATCCTTGGACCATTTCTCCCCACAAATGAAGCATAACCCTTTTGCCTTCCTGTAATTTCTTAATGAGGTCCATTTGTCTTCAGTTGACTATGTCCTGTGACTCTCCGTAGGTTTCCTCTCTTCTACGGATTAGGCCTTATACTGATACTGACCAGTTGTTGTTGTGTTTCTTTTGACAGTATTGTACTGGATTTCTCCCAGTTCCTCATGAAGCAGAGCCAACTCATAAGTTGTGTCAAGGTCCCGGGTTTTTTGCATAGCTATTGCCATTCGTACCCCTGGTTTCAACCCGTCTATGACCGAGTGGTGTAATGCAAGGGATCCGGATTGCTTTCATAGGCCGTGAGCTGGTCATACAACTCTGCAAACTGATCCACATATTCCTCTACAGTCCCAGTCTGGTTGATTCTGAACATATTATGCAACAGGTTCTGATGCTGATTACGACCAAACCGTCCTTGCAATAGGTTACAAAATTCAGTCCAATGTAGATCTGCAGTCCTCCTCTGCACCGACTCCAACCAGCGAGCGGTTGCACCTTCAAACTGAGCAGTAGCATATGAAATCCACCTGCTATGATGCGTACCCCACAACTTGAAATAATCCTCACATCTCGATTGCCACAGCCGTGGATTAGAGCCATCAAATCGTGGCAACTCGACCCGGGGCCCTGAACTGAACTGATCCCCTTGATCTAGAGCCACCAATTCACGAGGAGACTGAATATCGCGCGGAGATGACAGATCACACATACCTCGGGCCAGGGGAGGAACGTAGATGTTGTGATTCCTCGCCTCTCGACTGGATGAGGGGCCTCCCGCTCGTCCGTCGTAGTCGCCCTTGTCCACCCGCTCCAGATCAGAGTGGATCTGCTCGATATCGAGATGGAGCTTGGAGTGGACGCCGCCGACGCGGGCGGAGATGAGGCCATCCAAGGCCTTGGTCGACTCCTGAAGCAGCTTGGTCATGGACTTGAGGAGATCGTCGCTGTGGGACTTGAGGCGCTGCTCGAGATCGTCGGCGACGGCGGACTTGACGAAATCATGGATGTTGCGGCCCTCCGCAGACAGGTTCTCCATAGCCTCTCACCAGCGAATTCCGAGGAATCTGGTGCGGTGCGGGTGGCGGGGGAACTCCAGGACGGAACGGCTCTGATGCCAGATGTAAGCTATCGATAGTGGATATTCGAATCAAGGGAAGGAATCCGCCATTGCTGGCTGTACAAGCTCACATGCGACTCGCGAGGTTCGGCCGAAGCCACCAGCTCCAGCCCAGATCCACACGCTACTGTTCCAACTGTTATATCCCGCGTACACCCTTAACGGGCCCAGTTCGGGCCTGCAAGCCATTGGGGAAGATGTTGATCGCAAGTGGGCCGAGACGGAGGCCCACGAGTCAAGTCCTTGCCTTCGTGCGCTTCCTTCTAATCTGCCTCGATGCCTTGATCGCTGACAAGGGTCTTCACGGGCACCAAAATGGACTGGGCTCATGGTGTTTTCATCCCCGCAGCATAGTTGCCACAGCCGCCGCCGCCGTCGAGGAGCTCGAGCTGCTCGCCTCGAGGGTCTTCACGGGCGCCGAAATGGACAGCCATGACCTGGGCGTGTCCAGCAAGATCGACAAGACACCACACGAGACCACGGCGCCGGACATGGAGTCGGAGCCAGCGGCGGAGCGCATGCCACCGTGGTGCGAGCAGGTGACGGTCTGCTAGATGGTGGTGGTGCTGCTCATCGGCATGGTGTACACAGTGATCGTCATGAAGCTCAGCCTCACCACGGGGCTCGTCCCCACGCTCAACGTCTCCACCGTACTGCTCGCGCCTCACCATTGCCTATCGCCCCTTCACGCACCAGTAGAACACTGTTGTTCAGACCTGCACCGTCGCCTGCTACACCATCAGCTTCGGTGTTAAGCTTCTCCCTCAATCTCTCTCTTGTCGGCCTGATCGAAATCAATTTATTACCCCCAATTCGGCATCCCCGCTATTACCGAACCTTTTTTAGATCAAATCTTGATTAGCTTGCTAACTAACTAATTCTGGTCCTACGCTGAATCCTGGGTATGCAGGTGGGTTCGGGTCCTTCTTGCTGGGGCTGGACAGGAAGATGTACGAGCTGTCCGGGGTGAACACGCCGGGCAACGTGTCGGCGTGCTACAAGGAAACTGGCATCAGCTGGATGATGGGCTTCCTCCTTGGCGTCAGCTTCGTTGGCCTGCTCACCCTGCTCCCTCTTAGAAAGGTACAAACTCATGTGCCCTGCCCCCTTGTGTGATCTCTCCGTATCCATGGTGAGGCGCACTTCCTGATTTTTTATGGTCGTTAGTGTTACTGTCAGACTTACTGAAACATTGGCATTGCTTGCAAGATCGTAGCTTCAGGGTTGTGATCATTGACGGTGATTAGTCTCCCACCTCATACGCAAAAAATTATTTCCCCCTGTTCTCACTTGTTAACTGGAATTTCAACATCAACGACCAACCCCCAAGTCATTATTTGCTACAATGCAGACGGAATCTAGCTAGTCTGCATTTTATTTTGTTCTTGATGAGAAGAACATTTACAGTCGATTTCGTAGTCGCAGCCGGTCTTCAATTGAACTGCCGATTTGGTGAAACCAAGCACTTTCAGGTACTGGAGATCGACTACAAGCTAACTTACCCAAGTGGGATCGCCAGCGTGGTGGGGTTGAACTGATGCTCTCATTTTGGTCGAACTGGTCATGTTTTTTAGTACTGAGGTATTTTCACATACCTTAGTATTGACTTTAAAATAGCAGTTAGAAAAAATAAAGTACTTGTACTGATCTATGTGTATGTTTGTACTGAGGTATTTTTTGCAAAGTAATGTTGAATAAGGTGAGACTGGTCGTGTTGTTTTTTTCGTCCTGAAAACAGAGTACTCAAACTCATCTTTGTATGGGTTTGTACTGAGTACTCAAACTCATCTTTGTATGGGTTTGTACTGAGCATAATTTTCACAACCCGGACTTTACATTGTATTCCTCACTGCTATTTTGTCGATTTTGAAGTTCCGGTTTTTCTGTCCTTGAACTTATCCAAGTTTTTTCCTAGTAAAATGTGCACTTTCTTTTGGAAAGAGAATGTATGAACGTTCACATGGACAGTAATTGAACTTTTGAGCAATTTCTTTTTATATAAACATTCTTTTTCTGACCCTGGTTTATTAACTTCATGTGGAAGTGCCACATTTTCTTTCGCAGGCGAAACTTTTTTGCTGTGTGGGTTTTGGACTTATCCGTCTTTCTAGTTTGAACTCACACAACAATTTTTTTAACTGATGATAAAGCACATAGTGAATGTCTACACTTAGTGTATGTTTACTTGTACAACCATGGGGGCATACTATGTGAACATCTATTATATAAACATTTATTCACAAAATACAAAGAAGTCCATAAAGAGTACATCTCTCACGAAACTACCCATAAACACATAAGTTAATAAAGACTACATCTCCCAGGAAACTAGCCATGAACACATCAGTTCATAAAGTGTACATATCATTGAACATATAATGCAACTAGCGAAAAGTAACAACACAAAACATTTATTTTTTGAATACAAGAACATTTAATTTTTGTTTCTGGTGTCGCCGGATAATTGTCACTATTTGTCGGCAGCAAAGTCCTTGAACTTGGCCTACACCAGTAGTAGAACTCACTCGTTCTGTCACCTAAAATGCAAAACACACACAAAATTCTCAAGTAATGAAATCTGTAGCAAATTTCCATGTTGAACTTTCCTAGTTCAGATCATTGAACTCTCCCAGCCGGCGATGCTTCTCTTAGGACAGAACCCTGTGGACCCTGCACACGGAAAGCCCAGCGTGGCAATGTTAGTACTTCCCAAGGTGTTGCATCTGTACTCACTATGGCGATGTGTTTGTACTGCCCAAAAACATAAGCAGGAGCACAAGGTAAACATTTTTTAAAACTTGTGCTCACAGGAATAGTGACAACACCTAAAGAGCATGTTCTTTTCACATCTTCCCAACTACTCAATTAGCATAACAACACATCTATGCATTTGATGCACATAGAGGACTACCATCAGCGCTCAACCTGGACGGCTGCCAGCAACCATGGTGGACGGGCTAGTGGTGGTGCCTTTACCTTTTTGTAAATCAATGCTCCTACGTTTATGCTATACTTTCATGCAATTCTTCACTCAAGTAATAATTTCAGTTTAACCTTGAAGAACCAACTTCAGTGTTCGAATTAGTACCTTTTTCAGAGGTGCAAATGCAACAAGAAAGAAGTTCTTGTGGAGCTTGAGGGAGCGCTGGACATAGCATGACAGGGAGCATAGAACTACCCTCTACCAGGAGGTTGACCTACAGAGGAGCATCTATTGCCCACGGCGAGGCAGAGGTGCGTCGGCGAGTGATGCCACCTCATTGGAAGTGGGCGGATGCGGGGCCGATGTGACGTAGCTTCGTTGGATCCAGGTGGCGCGGAGGCCGGAGAAGCCCGTACTGCTCATGAATAGAGGGGGTGTGGAGATGATGTTTCTATGCATCAAATCTGCTAACAAAAATTGAGAGGAAATATTATAGGATGGTCTCAAAAATACTACATCAGGAACTAAACACCAGCTTGTAATTGAACTAACCTAAATTAAACTGAAACTATAACTATTGAACTGATCTGTAACTATAACAAGAATTGTACTGAACTAAATTTAGTAATTGAACTGAACCCAAAAAATATTCAGTAATTTAGTAATTGAACTGATGGTCTTTTTGTCGAATCGCGCACTGAAGAACTGCTACAGATCATATGGAAAATATACCAACAAGAAACCAGAGGTGTGGCGGCACCGCTGCAGCACTTGTGTCTTTTATAACATTTTCAAGAGAATCTGACCAGACACTTGCTGGAAAAATGGAACTTCTAATAAATCTATTCGGCAAGAGGCATCATAGGGTATCCTTTCTTTGCCCTATTATACCAAGTACCAAACAACAAAAATTGGTTCTCATAAGCATTTCAACAAGCACCTAGACCAGCAATTATTTTCATATAAGTAGCATGGAGTCGAATGGAGCAACAGTAGGGCATGAGAAGAAAGAAGTAGCAGCAATACCTCAAGATCCTACCATTTTTTGTACATGATGCATCTCCCCTATCGTTCAGATACACGAGATCATTGAGATCACTTATAGGAGATCATTCAGTTCAATTTGTGTACATGCTCGCACGCCGCATCAGGCACCAGGCATGCACCAGCACACACGCCACAGCACCCCACACAAGTTCTAGTAGGCAACATGGATTATTTTGTTGCATCCATTGAACTGAAGGGAGCTCCTTCGCCCTGTAAGATGAACGGAAAAAAGAAAATGAAATTTGTCAAGGTCGAAATGACCATAATAATCATGTAAAAATAACGACAAGTTCATGCACAATAACATTAGAAGTACACAAAAGAAACCTAAATAGAAGTTATGTACTTTGAAATACTTCATTTGTTTCAAAATATGAACTTCTGTATTTATGTTCTTAGAACTTATTATGTTTTCCCTGCAAATTACATGGGTGAGAGCATGGTGCTCCAATTCAATTGCATATATCTGAAACTCCACAGCGACCTGGCCTTATGCATAACAGTATGAGTGCAGAATACTTGTAAGCATAAGAAAAAGACATAGAGCGCACATATAATTTTCAAGATTTCCTTGATGTTCTGCATATTAAAGTTGATTTCTTGAAAAGAATGCACTTTTTGAACTGAAAATCAAGTAAAAGCTGAACTCATAAATTTCAAGGTCAAAAGAACCTCCACATCCATCAAAATTCATATCCTGTTTCATTTTGAAAAGCTGCAACGCTATCTTTCTTTTTAGAGTACATCCACTAGGAGACAGCAGCAGCAGCTCCTCACACAGAGTGAGAGAGAAAGATGAGCGAACACACCTATGGCTGAGCACAGATAGCAACGTCGTCCTGGTCATCACAGAGAAGTAGAGCTGCCCCGTCGTCTTCAGCAGCAGCACCGACTCTTCGCAAGCCATGTGTGGGGAGGCGAGGCCAGCGCGCTGAAAGGAGGCGGCACTGCGGGGATGCGGCGTTGGCTTTTCCCTGATGTACCATGCTTTCTATTTTGATGCTCACACTAGCTAGGTCTATAGAAGTTGTTCCATGAGTTGTTATGCAAGTGGAAAAACAGAATCTTTTAGAGCTCAATTTCTTGTGGAGGAAGTGGAAGAAGGATTAACTAATATTTGGTCTTGGCACAGTAAATATATTTGAACCTAGGAAATTTAACTGGTTGAACTAAGACAGTCAAATTGGTTAGCACATTCAGGTATAATGAGATTATTTAACTAGTTGAACTGAGACAGATTAGCACCACTAATCCACCATGTGATTTTGTTTGTAGTTTAGAAACATATACAGCAATGACTCCCATTACAGTAGCTCAGCAAGCATCAAATTCTTCCTAAAACTTCCATTCTTAGAACGATAATCAGTGTACATTCTAACAAGACTTAACATCCTACCAAAAGGAACACATGCATACTAGTTTAGTAGCAACAATTACAATTAGCCAAGTTCATTTGAGGTAGCAGATGCACAAGTGCAGTGGCAGCTCGACGCACATACGTGCTCCACTGCTTCATGCATCCATCTCACTACTCCCTAGTACATTGGCTGCCGACTTGATGTACCCTGCACACACAAAACCAGCAATCCGCATGCACACACACAACCAGCCACACACCTAGGACCGCGTCTTCTCCACAATTTGCACCAGCGATGTAGCAACACAGAAAGAAATCTGAAGGAGTCGTCACTGTCGTCCTCCTCACCGCCCGAGTGATGTAGCAACACAGGAAAAAAATCTGGCGGTAGCCAATGCCAGGGGAATTGGGGCGGCCGGCGGCTGGCGCGATGTGTGCATGAGGCGGTTGTGGCGGCCAGCGCTAGGGGAGGACAGGGGGGTGGACTACGGCCAGGGAGCTGCGACAAGTGAACGGCCTGGGCGGCCGGGTTGGACTGCTGGTCGCAGCGGTAGCGAACCCAACACCCTGGCCACACCAGGATGAGAGGCAACCAGAAGGAGGTAGAGGGGCGTGTCCACGGCGGAAACATTGAACGGCGCGTGGTCGCACATTGAATTGCCTGCAGGCAATGGGGAAGAGGGTCGGACGGCGCGCGCTGGGGAGGGAGGTCGTGGCGGTGGCACGCTGGGGGAGGGGGTGTGGCGGCGGCATGTCGGGGAGGGTGGTCGTGTTGGCGCCGGCGTCCGGCGAGGCAGGGGAGAGATGTGGCGTTCGGCGGCGTGGGGGAGGGAGGCAGCGTCCGGCGGCGCGGGGGAGGTAGGTGACGTCCGGCGGCACGGGGGAGGAAGGCGGCGTCCGGCGGCGCGGGGGAGGGAGGCGGCGTCTGGCGGCGGGGGAGAGGGAGGCGGCGTCCGACAGCACAGGGGAGGGAGGCGGCGTCCGGCAGCACGGGGGAGGGAGGCGGTGTCCGGCGGCACGTGGAAGGGAGGTGGTGGGCGCTCGGGATGGAGAAGGTCGGGGATTGACCAGATGCAAGAGGTCCGGTGGGCTTTGGACAGACGAATCGCCTCCTCTATATAGGGCGCGAGGGTAACAAAATATTATTCTGTTACTAGTAACAGAATAGTCCAGCCCTATATATATACATATATATATATATAGTAGCACTATTCTAATCCCAGGCTTAGAATAGTTATTTGGATCACAACAGCCTCTATAAGGGCCCGACAGGGCCCTCCTGAACTTCCCAAACTGCCGTTCCGACCCGACAAGATCCCAGCCGATCCCGAGGCCTCCCCGACAGGATCCACCTGATCCCGATCCCGAGCGGCCCCAGCCCAACTCCTTCCCTCGATCCCCCGACCTCCCCCCGTGGTGGCCGCAGATCACCGGATCCGCCCCTCCCCCCCCCCCCGTCTACAGATCCTGGTTTGTCGGATCCGCCACCTCCCCTTCTTCACCACCTCTTGGCCGGCCGGGTCCGCCGCCTCCCCTCTATCTATAGCTCGTTGCTGGCCACCGGCGCGAGCGAGCGAGCGACGGCAGACGCCGGCGCGAGGGAGCCCGCGTCGCCTGGACGCGGCGAAACCGCCATGGACTTCAGGAAGCCACATCCTCGTCACATCACCACCGCCCGAAGACTTGGCAGACCAGATGACGGGACCGGCAGCGAGCGGCGCGACCAACGGAGCAACTCCTCCACGGAGGCGGCATCTGCTGTGCCCTCAAATTCAGCCGCAGTAGTACATGAACTTCCTCCCCAATTTTGCCTTCTTCTTCAATATTGCATTCTCTGACCTTCTTGCTTCGTACAGATGAACTTCGCGCCCTCTGCAAGACAAGGATTGCCATGGGATTCCTCTCATACCTCCATGACGAATTGTTCCCAGGGTGGCCTATCAGCTGCTGGGAAAGGTTGGCCGAACTTATAGCCAGGGTATGGTTGAACTTCTTCCTTCCTTTGGTTTGTTATTTACTTACAACCATGAGAAGTTCTGGTAGTGTATGAGCCTCAGTCCAGGCTACAAATGCTTTTTAAAAATCTCCTGCTTACAACCATGAGAAGTTCTGGTAGTGCATGAGCCTTAGTCCAGGCTACAAAAGCTTTTTTGAAATCTCCTGCTTACAACCATGAGAAGTTCTAGTAGTGCATGAGCCTCAGTCTAGGCTACAAACACTATAAAATCTGCCTGCATTCACATTAGCATTTCGCATTAAAAAAATGAAAATAGAACATGCATGTGATGAGACTTGAAGGTCAGGTTGGTATGCACTAGCAGTCCAACCATTCAAAAAACTCGTGAAGGTTCAGGTTTCCTAACTGTAGACAATATTTCCCCTTTGCAAGACAAGAAGTTCAGGTTGTGTAGAGTGCTCAGTTCAGGTACATATAGGGTGTGTTTGGTTTCTGGAATGGACTGGAATGGACTAGGTCGGACCCGTTCCTGGGCCTAGTTCTCGCGTTTGGTTCGTAGGTGGAATGGTAACCAACTCGTTCCCGCATACCGAATATTCGGTCCAGATGCGGAACCGAGTGGAACCTCCAAATCGAGCGGACGACATGGAACCGTCTCCCTCGTCTCACTCCTGTCTCCCGCAAACCCTGTTGACCGTCACCTCCGCCGCCCCCCCTCGCCTCTCTCCCTCCCCAATCTACTCCACCGCCCTGATTCCTTCCAAACCTCGCCGCTGACTCATTCTTCTTTTCTCTCTCGATCTGCAGCACCACACGGGAGTCACGGACAAGGCAGAAGATCCTCCTCTCTCGATCTGCAGCTGTGTGGCGGTGTTCTTGCAGTGGGGCGACGGTCTAGGTGTGATTCCGGTGGACTAATTGTTCGCTCGTCCGTTTGTCAGTTAGATGGCCACTCGTCCGTTTGCAGCTTGACCCTCTCCTTCCTTTTTTGTTTCCTTGGATGGGAAAGTGCGTGAGGACAACAACAAGCAGCAGAAGGAGCGACGGCAGTCAGCGCTGGAAGTGGCAGATTGATTTGTTGTCTTTCCAAGCCATGGCCAGCGGTGAAGGCTCAGTTCCTCTCCCCTGATGGTGAATTCTGCAACTCACCGCAGCAAGCAGTGTACAGATGGATCTGTATGAGTTGCAGAATTAACTCTGGTTTTACAATTATTCATTAGTTAACAAAGTACAATGTACGTATGTTACAGAATAAAAAATACATGGTTAAGTATGACACTTGTGTAAATTTCGGATTGGATGTATATTGTTTGCTTAGCTCCAAAATGTTTGTTTGTATGCTTGTGAATGCTCTTTGTTAACTGTTTGTGCTGCAAACAAAAATATATATGTTGCTGAAAATTAAAAAACTACGCATGTAGTTCAGTTTGCAAAGGCTATATTTGTTTCACATGGTACAACATCTATATATGGGAGATAATCTTGCCATCCATATAAAAGAGATGAGTGGAATTTTATCCCATTCCATTTCTCCAACCAAACATGGGAACATAACCATTTCGTTCTATTTTTCAGCTCCAACCAAACATAAGAATGGAACCGACCCGTTCTCCTGGAATGGAACCATTCCATTCCATTCCATTTGGTTCCTCAACCAAACATACCCATAAGTAATCTAATATTGCATAATTAAAAACGCTCGCTGTGAAGTTCGTTCTGTGAATGGTGCTCAATTCAGGTACAAAGGCATTGGCAGATGCTCACTTCAGTGCTTACTGTGATGTCTCTCACCACTTTTATATGAGAAGTTCAGGCTGTGAACAAAGCTAAGTTCAGTTATGAAGGTATATCCAGATATAACCCGTGTGCTAACAGACATTTTTTCCTTTTATGTCAGCAAGACAAGAGACGCATCAAGAAGCTTAGAACTTCCAAGCAGCAAGTTCACAATGCAAAGCATGTACACGTTGCACCACCCTCTCAATGGGTCACGCCTCAAACGCACAAACAGCATTACCAACCTGCTCCAGAGCAACAATGGACGACACCCGAAACACACGGATACTACCGAGAAGCTGGGTCACAGCCCTATCCACACAAGTTTGCGCCTCCACCTGATTGGGTGACGCCAGAAATCCCCCGCGGATTCTTTGTATCCACCAGCAGACTACCAAGCACGCCAATGGAAGAGGGGGTTAGCTCAAGTCCTGCGTGTAACTCTGGAGGTTATCCTGGTGTGCATCATCAATGCCAAAGCGAAGGAACTAAACCGGATCCCAGGACAAATCCAACAGCAACACACACACGGAGGAGAGTGATCCGCACACTACCACCGTTTGATCCTGCTGCTGTTGCTGCTACAAGTCGTAATTGTACGGGGCATAAGGTAGATGGATTGCTTCAGAAAACAAAAGAGCAAACCAAGAACAGGATCACAATACCTCCACAGCCACCTCAAGCAAAAAGAACACAAAGAAGAGAGAGGCCATCTTCAGCCCTCCTTCCTCCTCATGATCCACTGCTGCATCCTGCTATGATTACTCCGCCATGCCCCATCCCAGAGGGACAGCAGCCAACGCCGGCGGAGTTGCGATCATACACGCACGTAAGTGAGACAAAAAATATTTATATACGCATCTTGTATTATCTGCAAATTTTCTGCCCCCTCCAGGATAACAAGTTCATAAACTGCATTCTAAGGTGCTTATTGGATTTTTTTTTCTTTTTCTGCAGACACCAGATCTACCGGATTATCTAATACCAAGACTAAAGATGCGATTCAAAGATGTAGAGAAATCAAGGGAATTTTATAACAGATACGCCAGACACGCTGGTTTTGGAATCAGGAAAACGGGTGGAAATGACAACCACAAGTATTTTGTTTGCGCCTTCCAAGGGATACACACATCTTCAGTTTCAGAGGCCAACAGGAAGCGAAACAAAGGACGGGCTGCAACGCAAAAATGAGGGTGAAGGTGCAAGAGGATGGCACATGCGTGGCAGTGGACATTGAGTAGAATCATAATCACCAGCTCATGCAAACTGATGACATGCTGGTGTTTCGCACTCACACAAGAATTATGACCCCACTATCTTGGAGTACGTAAAGCTCTTGTAGTACCATGATGTCAAGCACAAAACAATCATGTCAATGCTATCTGAAAATGAAGATGGAAGCTACTTCCTAAGCATGATCGGACGAGACCTGCTAAACCAGTAAGTACTCAAACACCAACATACTGCAATGTAAAAATAGCATCCTAGCTCACAATCCTTTGCTAGCAAAAAATGAACAAATGCATACACTATGAATTTCAAGTAATATTACTGCAGAAGTCCTGGTATGCTATGCCAGGAATAGATGTGCTGGTGATGTATTGCATGAAAGTGCAAACAAAAAACCAACATGAAAAACATACACTGTGAAGTTCAAGTAATATTACTGCAGAAGTCCTGGTATGCTATGCCAGGAATAGATGTGCTGGTGATGTATTGCATGAAAGTGCAAGCAAAAACAAACATGAAAAACATACATTGTGAAGTCCAAGTAATATTACTGCAGAAGTCCTGGTATGTTATGACAGGAATAGATTGGCTGGTGATGTATTGCATGAAAGTGCAAGAAAGAACAAACATGAAAAACATACAGAATGAAGTTCAAGTAATATTACTGCAGAAGTTCTGGTTTGAAATGAGAGGAAGTGCTCGTGTTGTATTCCATGAAAGAGCAACCAGAAGAAGTTCTGGAATGTAAAATCGATGTTGGAAAAGAATATGCTTAAAAAATAAAGTTTCACCGCATAAACTAAGGTTATCAAGCCTAACCTAGGACAACGTGTTCAAATGTCAAGTCCTGCTTGGATACGTGCAGAAGTTCATGTACAATGCCGACAAAGATAAAAGAAACGTCAACAATATCTCTGCACAAATTTACATGAGTAATACATTCCCACTTGAAAAAACATAAAAAAAACAAATACAGATTCTACGCAAAAGCGTACATATTAGTTGGGTTGAAAATTACCAATACATTACACAACACAGAATATCCTCTCCATCTGAAAACAGCAGCCCAGCCACATCTCAAAGCAGTAGTTCAAGTCTACAATCATATGTTAGGGGCCCAATAATAAACAACACCAAAAAATCAAGCAGTTCAACCCAAACCGAGGCAGAAGTTCGGGTACATCTGTTGGGGCAAAAACATTCAACACATGGATACTGAAAAACGACGTAGTACATTGAAATTCACAAAGCCAAATCATTCTTCACACCAAATGCATTTGTCCACAACAACATAAGTAGTAGTGCTTCACCTATAGTAGATACACAAATCACTAAAAACATTCTTACACCGAAATCTTTACGGAATTGTTCAAATCATTGCCAAACCTAAAAATCTGTATGAAATCAAATCTACAGATGAAACTAATGCTTCGAATTCACGGGCCGAAGGACTGGATCTCTTTAGGGAGCTCTGAACGCATGACTTCATTCTTCTCACTAAAAATCAGAGTGTGCATGAACTCAGCCTTCCAGTCATCTGCAGCAGCCTGAAAACAAAAAGAAAGGTGAAAACGATGGTTTAGTAACGCATATCTAAAACCACAGCAGGAGCGTCACAGCAAAAACACACAAGAAAAATCACAGGATGATGAGACAAGAACAAAGATAGAACATACTTCAACATCACCAAAATCTTCAACAATCTCGTCGCCATCATACGAAGAGCTGAACTTCACGGCAAAGAAACCCCAATCATTACTCTTCTACTTCGGAACATCGATGAAAGTCGGCCTCTTTGCAATAGTCACCCAGTTAGGCTGCTTGCTCGCCTTGTACGCAGCCTTGCCGTATACCTCCTCGAGCAACCCAACAAATCTCTTTATCTGCCGGAAATAACAAAATTACATGAAGTCTAAAACATGTTAACCAAAATAGTTAAGTTCAGGTACATAAGAAAGCGACACTCGCATAAGATCCACCTAAACAAACTAGCAGAAGTTCAACTTCTAAATGATAGTCAGTTCAAGCAGTATTACCAAAACAGAGACAACAACATATTTTGTCAACACAAGGCATAATAATCTCCGTGTCAAACAAGAGAATGTGGAAGGAGGATCAGGCTAAGAAACACTCACGATATTTTGGCAGTCCCTCTGGAAACTCGTTCGCGACATTTCCATATCATTGTAAGGAAGTGAATCAAGGATGTCAATGCTCCCACGATATCTATTCACCACATACACACTGTAGTGCACCATTGTGCCAATTGGCTTGAATAGAATCAATAAAACCTGCCAAGAATGAAAGGACCGGTGAACACAAACTATAAAGCATATGTACTGAAGAAACGGCATGAAGAAAAACTTATTGCAGCAAAAGGATGGACATGAAATTAAGAAAAAAGCAAGGATATATGAAAAACTAACCAGCTTTGTGTTAAGAAGGTCTTCTTCCTTGCGAACAAACATTGGGAGGAGTTTAGCCGATTTTTTGCATCGAACTTTGGAACTGTTGCGGCGTAGAAATCATACTCCAGGCAGTACTGTGCATTCAGCAAAACACAATTAAAACACCTCACAGATGCCGCTACAACAAAGCTAAGGCAAAAAAAGGAGATAGGGGTGCAAAGAACTAAAACCTGTATGAAGTAGGGACCAAGTACAACCCTGTCAGGATTAGAGAATATCTCAGAGGTCTCCGGGTTATCCTTCCACAAAGTTATGAGATAATCCATTATGTCTCCTTCCATCTGCTGCCCATCACCGAAAAGCCTATAAACGAAATCTCGTGTGAGGTCATTCACATTCCCAGGGATGGTAAACATGCAGTAGCTTGTCCTGCAGAAATACAAAAGGATGGTAAAGATATATATTAGAAGTTCAGATACAACAACAAAACAGAAGTACAGTCACCATAACTCAAAAAGGCAAGAGGAGACATAAAACAGGAGTTCATATACTACAACAACGGCAGTTCAGACAATACAACAACAGAAGTTCAGACACTACAGCTCCAAGGCAATGGAACGACGGAAAGAGGGTAACTCACCCAGAATACTTCTCCATACCGTCTTTACTCAGCACATATTGTTTCACCTTCCGGGCCTCGGATAGATGAGGGTAACTGTATTTTTTCAGGGGAGCGACAGGAGAACGCCACTTCAAAGGCAATCTTGATGCTCGCTTGGAGGTAGTTATGTTCCCAGAGTCAACTGCCGGTTTCCTCCTGGTCATCACAACATTCTTCCCACCTCTACCAGCAATAGTTCCAGCAGCACGTTTAGCATTCTTCGGGCAAGCAATCTTCTCAAAATCATCATCGGACGAAATCACTTCTGCTTCGGCTACTTCCACTGCATCAGCCTTCCTGTAGCATGGGGTGATGGAGTCATGTACCTAGGGTAGGGTCACAGACCTGATCTAAGTACCCTGCCCAAGGACACCCTTAGAAGAAATCACCTTCCAGTCGACCTACGAGGGACTCACTCGACTGACTTGAAGGACTCGACCACGAAGACTCACTCGACCACCAGAAGGACAAGAGGCACTCTGCACTGCAACGGTCTGTAATTAAGTAGACTTTATGATAGTAAAGACACTTTATGTGGGGCGTTACCAGTAACGCCCCGGGCTTAATGTACCTTAAACCCGTCATTACGTGGGCTGGCTGGGGTCCTGGCGCACTCTATATAAGCCACCCCCCTCCACAGGCAGAAGGGTTCGGCACCCTGTAATCCATATACACATAATCCACGCGACCGCCTCCGGGCTCCGAGACGTAGGGCTTTTACTTCCTCCGAGAAGGGCCTGAACTCGTACATCTCTCGTGTTTACAACCTCTCCATAGCTAGGACCTTGCCTCTCCATACCTACCCCCCACTCTACTGTCAGACTTAGATCCACGACAGTTGGCGCCCACCGTGGGGCAGGTGTTTTAGCGATTTTGTGGAGAAGTTGCGATTCTTCCGAGTACTTTCATCATGGTAGCTGCTGGAGTTTTGGTCGAGGGTCGAGAGATTCGTCTCGGTGCTCTCACCTTCGTCGCCGACGACTCCGCCTGGCTCCAGGAGGCTCCACTCGACGTCGATGCGCTCCCCGTCCGCGGTGCGACGCATTTTCGCGCATGTGTCCGCGGCGTTCTGCTGCGGCAACCGTCGACCCCATATCGGTCGACTCCCCTATCGACCGCCCTCCCGGTCTCCCGCCAGCGCAAGCGCTCGGGTCGGTCGAGGCTTCAGCGGTGGGTGAGACACGCGGTGGCTCGCCAGACGGCCACCACCCAAGTTGCGGCAATCGAGCCCGACGAATCTCTCTACGGCCTGTTCGATCTGTCGACTGGCTCCGTAGAGACTGCATCCGAATGCGATAGCAGTGATCCAGCGGCGGAAATCCTGATGGTCGACGGGCCTCGCAGCCCCCCTGGCTTCGCCCGTGATGGTGGGGCAGGCGACGGAGGCGACCCCGCACGAGACCACGAAGAGTACCAGCCCGAGCCACTCGACTCTCTGCAAAGAGAGGAACTTCGCCGCAGGAACATGGATGCCCTGCATACTCCCATCGCAGGAGAAACCCCCGAGGCTCGCGCCTTGGAGGAGGCACGTTTGGCCAATTTGGCCGAACGCGCTCGCCTGGAGAATCTTCAGCGAGCACTCGACGAGCGCGCGCGGCAACGAGTTCCCGACGCCAGTCGACGTCAACTCTTCCCGCCGACTCAGGTATATCGAACCCCAATCCAGAATTTAGCAGCTGCGACCCGTATTGCAGAGTCCATCCAGCCCTCTCAGTCGGAAGCTGGCAGAGGCTTGATGCAGATCAGGGATCTGCTCCGGGCAGCAGGAGATCAGAATTCAGCCGTGTCGCAGTCGCGCAACAGAATTCACAGTCGATCCGTCGCTGCGAATACGGTTCAGTCGGCTCACAGCCCCAGATCGCCTCCGCGGCGTGAAGGGCGCGAGAATCGGCGAGACCAATATGGAGACCGACACGACCGAGATGATAGGCGTCGAGTGCCCAATTCCCCTCCGAGGGGTGGGTCTTACGCTCCTCGGCAGCAAGATGACAGACGTCAGCTCAGTGCGGGGCGAAGAGTTCCAGTCGACCCCAGAGAACCAGGCTTCGACGCGCGATCCATTATCGTGCAAGGCTTGGTCGACCGGAACAGAGCCCATCGAGGTGGACTCGACAGAGATGCGCCTACGAGCAGTCGAGTGCACGTTTCTGGTCCGGAATGTTTCAGCAGAGCTATCAGAGCCGCAGTGATTCCTCCCAATTTCAGGTTGGCAACAGGAGTCAGCAAGTTCACCGGTGAGTCTAAGCCTGAAACTTGGCTTGAGGACTACCGAGTGGCAGTTCAGATTGGTGGTGGGAATGACGAGGTGGCCATGAAGCATTTGCCCCTCATGTTGGAAGGTTCTGCCAGAGCGTGGTTGAATCAGTTACCTCCTAGCAGCATTTACACTTGGGAAGATCTGTCCCGAGTGTTCGTCAGAACGTTTGAAGGAACTTGCAAGCGACCGGCTGGATTGACGGAGCTGCAAGTCTGCGTGCAGAAGACCAATGAGACTCTCAGGGAGTATATTCAGAGATGGATCACTTTGCACCATACTGTGGAGAATGTGTCTGATCATCAGGCAGTCTGCGCCTTCAAGGATGGTGTCAAGAACAGAGAATTGAGTTTGAAATTTGGTCGAACCGGTGACATGACCTTGAGTCGGATGATGGAAATTGCTACCAAGTACGCCAACGGTGAAGAAGAAGACCGACTCCGAAGCGGCAAGCACAAGCCGAGCCAGTCGGAGAAGGGAAACACCAGTCGGAAACAGAAGCGGAAGGCTGAACCGGCAGCTCCTGGAGAGGCTCTGGCCGTGGCTCATGGAAAGTTTAAGGGAAACCAAAAGGATCCTGGAACCCTAAGAAGGTAAAGGATAAAGAAGGGAACGACGTGATGGATATGCCGTGTCACATCCACACGAAGAAAGACGAAGAGGGGAATATCATTTACCCAAAGCATACCACTCGCCAATGTCGACTCCTGATCCAGCAGTTTCAAGGAAAACAGTCTAAAGACAAGGAAAAGGAGTCGGACAAGGCCGAAGACAAGGAGGACAGTGAGGAAGGATATCCGCATGTCAACTCCACTCTGATGATCTTTGCAGATGTGGAAAGCAAGAGTCGATTGAAAGTCATTAACCGCGAGGTGAACATGGTTACCCCAGCAAAAGCAAATTATCTGAAATGGTCCCAAACACCCATCACATTCGACCAATCTGATCACCCGACTCATATTGCCACCCCTGGGAGGCAAGCTTTGGTGGTCGATCCAGTTGTCGAAGGCACTCGACTGACAAAAGTGCTGATGGACGGTGGTAGCGGGCTGAATTTGCTGTATGCAGACACACTGAAAGGAATGGGCATTCCGATGTCCCGACTGAGCGCCAGTAACATGAGCTTTCATGGAGTTATACCAGGGAAGAAAGCCGAGTCACTCGGCCAAATAGCTCTGGACGTGGTGTTTGGTGATTCGAAACATTTTCGCAAAGAGAAGTTGACGTTTGAGGTCGTGGATTTTCAGAGTGCATATCACGCCATTTTGGGGAGACCAGCTTATGCACGGTTCATGGCTCGACCATGTTACGTGTACCTCAAATTGAAGATGCCCGGCCCCAAAGGAGTGATCACTGTCACCGGTGATCGGAAAAAGGCAGAAGAGTGCTTTCAGAAGGGCTCAAAGATTGCTGATTCCCAGGTGACAGCGGTCGAGTTTGAAGAATACAAGCAAAACGCAGATCCGAGTGATTTGCTGCGATCCAAGAAACCCGCCACAGAATCTGCATTTCAGTCGTCCGGTGAGACGAAGCCTGTTCACATTCACCCGACCGACCCCGATGCAGCTCCGACCCACATCTCCACAACACTCGACCCGAAATAGGAAGAAGCGCTCATCCAGTTCCTCCGTGAGAACTGGGACATTTTTGCATGGAAGCCCGCTGACATGCCAGGTGTTCCCAGGGGACTGGCTGAGCATCGCCTAAGAGTCGACTCATCAGCAAAACCAGTCAAAGAGCATCTTCGGCGGTCCGCCGTCCAGAAGAGAAAAGCCATTGGTGAGGAAGTGGCTCGACTGTTGGCGGCAGGATTTATCCGAGAGATATACCACTCCGAGTGGCTCGCTAATGTCGTCATGGTTCCTAAGAAGGACAAATCGCTCCGAATGTGCATTGATTTCAAGCACATCAACCGGGCCTGCCCGAAAGATCATTTTCCTCTCCCTCGCATAGATCAAATTGTTGACTCGACCGCGGGATGCGAGAGATTGTCTTTTCTAGACGCCTACTCCGGGTACCACCAGATCCGTCTGTACGGACCCGACGAGGTAAAAACAGCTTTCATCACTCCATTCGGGTGCTTCTGCTATATCACCATGCCATTCGGCCTCAAGAATGCCGGAGCCACATTTATGCGAATGATTCAGAAGTGTCTACTCACTCAAATCAGTCGGAATGTGGAAGCGTATATGGATGATATCGTCGTCAAGTCACGAAAAGGTTCCGACCTGCTCGCTGACCTCGCCGAAACATTTGCCAACCTCAGAAGGTATGATATCAAGCTCAATCCATCAAAGTGCACATTCGGAGTTCCTGGTGGCAAGTTACTCGGTTTTCTCGTTTCCGAGCGAGGGATCGACGCTAATCCAGAAAAGATCGGCACTATTCTCCGAATGAAACGCCCTGTGCGAGTGCACGATGTCCAGAAGCTTACTGGATGCTTGGCCGCATTAAGTCGATTCATCTCACGACTCGGTGAAAAGGCATTGCCTCTTTACCGACTGATGAAGAAGGCAGACAAGTTCGAGTGGACTCCAGAAGCTGATGCAGCGTTTGCCGAGCTAAAAGCTCTGCTCTCCACCCAGCCGGTGCTTGCTGCTCCAATCAGCAAAGAGCCTCTGTTGCTTTATATCGCAGCCACAGGACAAGTCGTCAGTACAGTGCTTACGGTCGAGCGGGAAGAAGAAGGAAAAGCTTTCAAAGTTCAGCGCCCAGTGTATTATTTGTCTGAAGTCTTGACTCCATCCAAGCAGAGATATCCTCATTATCAGAAGCTTGTGTATGGAATATACATGACCACAAAGAAGGTTGCTCATTATTTCTCTGATCATTCCATCACAGTCGTCAGCGACGCTCCACTATCAGAGATTTTGCACAACAGAGATGCAACTGGTCGAGTGGCGAAATGGGCGATTGAACTTCTTCCCCTTGATATCAAGTTTGAGGCAAAGAAAGCCATTAAGTCCCAGGCAATAGCAGATTTCCTCGCCGAGTGGATTGAACAGCAGCAGCCGACTGAAGTTCACTCGGAGCATTGGACCATGTTTTTTGATGGCTCTAAGATGTTGAATGGTTCCGGTGCTGGGGTTGTCCTGGTTTCCCCCAGAGGAGATAAGCTCAGATATGTGCTCCAGATTCACTTTGATTCCTCCAACAATGAGGCAGAGTATGAGGCCCTCTTATACGGATTGCGCATGGCCATTTCACTCGGCGTCCGTCGCCTGATGGTCTATGGCGATTCAGATTTAGTGGTCAACCAAGTGATGAAGGAGTGGGACGTGAGAAGCCCAGCCATGACTGGATACTGCAGTGCAGTGAGGAAGCTGGAAAAGAAGTTCGAGGGGTTGGAGCTCCATCATATACCCCGACTGAAAAATCAAGCAGCTGATGATCTAGCAAAGATAGGTTCCAAGAGAGGGGCCATTCCGAGTGGTGTGTTCTTGGAGCATATACACACTCCGTCAGTCAAAGAAGACCCTTTCACCGAAGAAGCTCCACAGCCCAAGAGTGCCACAGATCCGACTGAGGTTGAAGTCCCAGCAGTAGTCGACTTGGTCATGGAGGTCTTGGTGGTCATTCCCGACTGGACAGTTCCGTATATCGCGTATATCCTGAGAAAAGAGCTCCCGGAGGATGAGGAAGAGGCTCGACAGATCGTCCGTCGATCTAAAGCCTTTACCGTAATCAAAGGACAGCTATATAGAGAAAGCGCGACTGGAGTTGGTCAGAAGTGCATAACACCAGAAGAAGGTCGAATCATCCTTAATGATATCCACTCGGGAACCTGTGGTCATCATGCGTCCTCTCGGACCATCGTGGCCAAAGCATACCGAGCCGGATTTTACTGGCCAAAGGCGAATGAGATGGCAAAGGAAATAGTGGATAAGTGCGAGGGATGTCAGTTCTACTCGAATATGTCGCACAAGCCTGCATCAGCTCTGAAGACCATTCCACTCGTCTGGCCTTTCGCAGTATGGGGGTTGGACATGGTCGGTCCTTTGAGAACAGGGCGAAGTGGCTTCACGCATGTACTGGTGGCAGTCGACAAGTTCACCAAGTGGATTGAGGCTAAACCAATCAAGAACCTTGACGCCGGTGCTGCTGTTAGCTTCATCAGGGAACTGATATTCAGATATGGAGTCCCGCACAGCATCATTACGGATAATGGGTCGAACTTTGACTCGGAAGAATTCAGGGATTTCTGCAACTCTCAAGGCACACGAGTCGACTACGCTTCGGTCGCCCATCCGCAGACGAATGGACAAGCAGAGCGAGCCAATGGCCTGATTCTCAAGGGATTGAAACCCCGACTGATGCGTGATCTCAAGCATGCAGCTGGAGCTTGGGTCGACGAACTTCCCTCGGTGCTTTGGGGACTGCGGACCACACCTAATCGGTCGACCGGAAGAACTCCATTCTTCTTGGTCTACGGAGCTGAAGCAGTCTTGCCGAGTGATCTTCTCCACAATGCTCCTCGAGTTGAGATCTACAACGAAGCAGAAGCTGAACAAGCGCGGCAGGACGCAGTCGACCTTTTAGAGGAAGAAAGGGAGATGGCTCTGATCCGATCGACCATCTACCAACAAGATTTGCGTCGTTTCCACGCCAGAAATGTGAGGGGTCGAGCCTTCCAGGAAGGAGATTTAGTTCTCCGAGTGGATCAGAAGAAACCACACAAGCTTGCTCCTTCTTGGGAAGGACCCTTCATCGTCACCAAAGTTCTCCACAATGGGGCGTACCGTCTTTACAACGTTGAACATAATATCGACGAGCCCCGAGCTTGGAACGCGGAACTACTCCGCCCATTCTACACTTAAGCTTATCACTCGGATGAGTTGCAATAAAGTACTCCTGTAGTTCATGGATTTCAAAATAATAGTGTCATAGTTCCTCCATAATTTTTGTCACTTTTTATTTTTGTCCAATAAAATTTTCCCCTCAGTGGGTGACTTAGCCGCGAATCCGTTTCGCCTAAGTTTGTAAAAGTCCTTACCGAGTGGTGAGCCAGACTCCCACTCGGAGGCTTAGCTGCGAATCCGTTTCGCCTAAGATTAAATAAAATCCTACCGAGTGGTAAGCCAGACTTCCACTCGGGGGCTTAGCTGCAGTCCAAGTACTCGCCTAAGTTATAAAAATCCTACCGAGTGGTAAGCCAGACTTCCACTCAGAGGCTTAGCTGCAGTCCAAGGACTCGCCTAAGTTACCAAAATCCTACCGAGTGGTAAGCCAGACTTCCACTCGGAGGCTTAGCTGCAGTCCAAGGACTCGCCTAAGATATAAAAATCCTACCGAGTGAAGAGCAAACCTCTCACTCGGGGGCTTAGCTGCAGCCCAGTGCTCGCCTAAGATATAAAAATCCTACCGAGTGAAGAGCAACCTCTCACTCGGGGGCTTAGCTGCAGCCCAGTGCTCGCCTAAGATATAAAAATCCTACCGAGTGAAGAGCAAACCTCTCACTCGGGGGCTTAGCTGCAGCCCAGTGCTCGCCTAAGATATAAAATCCTACCGAGTGAAGAGCAAACCTCTCACTCGGGGGCTTAGCTGCAGCCCAGTGCTCGCCTAAGATATAAAAATCCTACCGAGTGAAGAGCAAACCTCTCACTCGGGGGCTTAGCTGCAGCCCAGTGCTCGCCTAAGATATAAAAATCCTACCGAGTGAAGAGCAAACCTCTCACTCGGGGGCTTAGCTGCAGCCCAGTGCTCGCCTAAGATATAAAAATCCTACCGAGTGAAGAGCAAACCTCTCACTCGGGGCTTAGCTGCAGCCCAGTGCTCGCCTAAGATATAAAAATCCTACCGAGTGAAGACCAAACCTCTCACTCGGGGGCTTAGCTGCAGCCCGTGCTCGCCTAAGATATAAAATCCTACCGAGTGAAGAGCAAACCTCTCACTCGGGGGCTTAGCTGCAGCCCAGTGCTCGCCTAAGATATAAAAATCCTACCGAGTGAAGAGCAAACCTCTCACTCGGGGGCTTAGCTGCAGCCCAGTGCTCGCCTAAGATATAAAAATCCTACCGAGTGAAGAGCAAACCTCTCACTCGGAGGCTTAGCTGCAGCCCAGTGCTCGCCTAAGTGGATTAAGGAATAAGTCGACTGCGGTGAGCGTCTTGCTTGAACCCGCAAAAGACATTTCAAGCCAAAAGCAATCATATTCAAACATCAAATTCAAGTTCGGAACGATACCTAAAGGAACCGAAAGTGCTCAGGCGCTGAGCCTGTTAAAGTTTATCGGTTACAACTCCACTCGGCATACCGAGGCAAATTTAAAGCGTCGAGCTTAAAAGAAGTTTTTTACCCCTCCTGTGGAGGGCTGGAAGGTGCAACAAACTCATCAAGATCAATTCCATCTGCGATCCGAGTGGCAGCAGCAATGAAAGTTTCCATAAAGGACCTGAAGTCGTGTTTCTTGGTGTTGGCCACCCGGAGGGCCGCCAGCTTGTCTTCTCGCGCATCTTTGCAGTGGACTCGGGCCAGACACAGAGCAACATCTGCACCGCACCGAGCCGAGGACTTTTTCCACTCCTGCACTCGACCAGGGACTGTGTTCAAGCGAGCCATCAGCGACTCGAGGTCGTGCTGGAGTGTCTCCCCGGGCCAGAGCGTTGAGTCGATGCGAGATGTGGCGACCTTCAGCCTTGCGAGATAGTCCACGACAGCTGCGACACGGGACTCCAGTCGGAAAACATTCATGGCAACTTCGTCGTCCACCGGAGAATTGACGGGGTCAAGGTTTGGTTCCAGCCGGCTAGTCTCTTCTTCAAAGTCTTGACAAAATTCTGCAAGGGCGATCACCGAGTCAAGGCAACGGTCGAATGGAAAAATCACAGTTGAAAATGATTGTTGAGCATAAAGGTTTACCTTCAAGCATAAGGAACAGCTTCTTGGCAAGACCATTCAGGAAGGCCTCCAGATCATTTTTCTTCTCAAGAGCAGCTTTCAGATTGGTATTTTCTTGTTCAAGCTTGGTGACTGAAGCTAACTTCTCGTCGGCAAGCTTGATCCTCTCAGCTAGTTCAAGGTCTTTTTTCTGTTGGGCCTCCTTCACCTTACCTGCAAGTTACAGCAAGATCAGATTTTGAAACAAATAAAGGGAAAAAGCAGTCGTCGAGGTCTCACCAAACATACCTTTGGTCTCCTCCTTTGCCTTCGTCAGATTCTCCTGAGCCAGCTTCAAATCCAGCTCGAGCTGAATGTGCTTGTTTTCCAGCTCAGCGTAGCGAGCCGCAAGGTCACAGGATCTCTGGGAAGAATCAATCGACTAAATGTCAAAGATAATTCACTTCCGAGTGGAACAGGAAAAATCATGCGTTTCTAAGACTACAGCCGAATACAAGCATTCGACCGTAGTCTCGGGGACTACACCCAGTGGGTGCACTCAGCGTGCCCCCACTAATCCTGTTGAAGACAGAATCGACCAGTCGACCTCAAAAAAAACAAGATGTATTCTTTAAGACTGTAATCGACTGCAAGCAGTCGACCATAGTCTCGGGGACTACACCCAGTGGGTGCACTCAGCGTGCCCCCACCGGTTTGCGAAATCCATTCGCCGTAGTCGAATGACGAAGAGACTGAACTTATAAAGCCTAAGGCCGACTGCCAGCAGTCGACCTTAGCCTTGGGGACTACACCCAGTGGGTGCACTCAGCGTGCCCCCACCGGTTTGCGAAATCAATTCGCCATAGTCGAATGACGGAAAGACTGAACTTATAAAGCCTAAGGCCGACTGCCAGCAGTCGACCTTAGCCTTGGGGACTACACCCAGCGGGTGCACTCAGCGTGCCCCCGCTAACACGGAGTTTAAATCGACACACCCACTGGGTGATTACTATAAATTCTGGAAAGAAAAGTTTTTGATAGCATATCCTAACAGAACAAGTGGTGGTCGACTGACCTGAACATTGCTTTGAAGGGCGGAACTGGCGTCGTAAGCTGCCTGGCTCGCATCCCGGATGGTCTTCAACTGCTCCATCATGATCCCTGCCTGGCGTATCGCCTCCTTCGCGGCGCCAGCTTGGTCCTCTGGGACGTGGTGCGTCGTGAAGAGGGAGGGCTGCAGAGCACTCGTCAGCGGATCTGCGAAGGACACAGCGTGTCGAGTGGTGTTCTCTTCCTCCGCGTCCAGGGTCTTAGGCACCGTCATATCCTGGAGCACCCTGCCGGCAGACGCTTTCCTACTCCTTCTGTGCTTCAGCGGTTCCTCATCTTCATCATCATCAGGGAGAGTGATAACAACATTGGATGGAGCTACAGAAAAGAATCAGAGTCAGAGATCATGAGTCAGTCGACTAGAAACGGTGTTAAGAGTATAGTACCAGGTTTTGAGGTTGCTGCATCCTCCATCTCATGGTCGTCAGCCCGGGCTGAGGTCTCAGAAGTAGCAGCATTGCAACTCCAAGGAATGAGTCGACTAACTCCAGCGCCAACCAGAGATAAAGTTCATACAAAACAAGAAGACTTAAGCAGCATGATTACCTTGATATGGTGGGGATGGACACCTTCATCTTCGGCAGGAGCTTGGTCGGCTTTGACGGGGCCGCCCTGGGCTGCTTCGACGCCTTTTCAGTCGGCGCCGGAGAGGTGGTCCGAGGGCGCTTGGTCGACTGTGTGACAGTCGCAACCCCCTTGCCACGTTCAGTCGCAGGGTCATGGACAAGCTTCGACCGCCTTTCCGAGCGCGGTGGTGCAACCTCCTCCTCCTCTTCCTTGTCCTCACCATCATCATCATCATCGTCAACATTGTCATCATCCTCATCATCATCCTCAGTGGTGTCCGAGTCCCACTCCTCCTCCTGGCTCTCGCCCCCGCTCGCTTCTCCCTCCTCAGTCGGAGCCTGTGCTCCGTTGGGCATCGAGTACAGCTCAGTGAGGGCCTGATAGACATCAAGACAAAGATCAGTCGACCGATCGGCAGAGAAAACAGAAATAAAAGTGACGAGAATACAATGGGAAGTGGAGCAGACATACCTTGTTTGGATCACTGTGGCAGTCGAGTGGAGGAATCCTTCTGGCTCCGCGAGGGTTATTCTTGTTCCCAGTAACAGCGGCCATCCACCTTTCTAGAGTGGCATCGTCGACTGTTTCTGGATTGACCCGAGTCACATCCTCAGTCCCGCAGTACAACCACATGCAATGGCTCCGGAACTGAAGAGGCTGGATACGACGCCTAAGGAAAACCTCCAGGAGATCCATACCCGTCACTCCCTCCCGAACCAACTGAACTACACGCTCCATCAGCATCTTCACGTCAGCTTTCTCCTCCGGAATCACCTGCAGAGAGGAGGGCTTGTTCACTCGGCCCATGGTGAACTGAGGGAGTCCACTCGACTGCCCCGGCGTCGACTGATCCTGGCAGTAGAACCAGGTCGACTGCCAGCCTCTGACTGACTCGGGAAATGTCATGGCTGGGAAGGTGCTCTTGTTCCTCACCTGGATCCCCAGACCCCCACACATTTGGACAACTCGGGTTTTTTCGTCGCCTGGGCTCGCCTTCTTCACGGTCTGAGAGCGACACGTGAATATGTGCTTGAACAAACCCCAATGCGGTCGACAACCCAGGAAACTCTCACACATGGACACAAACGCGGCAAGATAGGCGATAGAATTCGGGGTGAAGTGGTGGAGTTGCGCTCCAAAGAAGTTCAAGAAACCACGGAAGAAAATGCTCGGCGGCAAAGAAAATCCGCGGTCGACATGGGTAGCCAGAAGCACGCACTCACCCTCTTCCGGCTGGGGCTGCCACTCTTTCCCCGGAAGCCTCGCAGCTCCATGAGGGATCAGGCCCTCGTTGGCCATGTCGAGGAGATCCTTCTCCGTGATGGTCGACTGGATCCAATCTCCCTGGACCCAGCCTTTCGGCAGGCGAGATCTAGACGAAGACCCGCCACGACTGGTGGATCTCCCCTTCGCCTTCTCCGTCGCCGACGCCTTCTTCGCGCGTTCCAACGCCGCCGTCTTCTCCTTGACCATGGCTGCCGGCGGGACGCGCGAGGGGAAGTTGTGCGGAGGCGAGAGCGAGCGCGTTGGGCGGAGACGAAGGGAGCAGAGAGAGAATGCTGAGGCACTGTTCAAAAAACCCTCGCCGGGCGCATTTATAAGATCCCTTCCGAGTGGATGACAGGTGGGCCCGGTCGATCTAATCATATCCTGAACAGTTACGCGGACGCGATACGTGGCGAAAAAAGCGGCGCGGGGATCGAGGCGTCTATGCCCTGTCCCGTCCGAACACCGCGGTCCGCCCCGCTTCGCGCGCTTCCCCAAATTTCGCATCCCGCGGAATCCGCGAACGGCAGATCGGTCTGCCAAACGCGGGATTTCCTGCGATCCGTCGCTCGGAAATCGGCGAAGTCCAAAAGATCACTCGACGAAGGAAAAGAATGGATCGAGTCGACTGAAGAAAAGTTGCTCACTTTCAACAAAGAGATTTTTTTAGTTCAAAACAACGCACGACCAGTATGCGAAGGCTAATCGGAAACAACATCAACTCCTTCATCACTCAAGCCTCAATCCATTCGGGGGCTAATGATGGAGTCATGTACCTAGGGTAGGGTCACAGACCTGATCTAAGTACCCTGCCCAAGGACACCCTTAGAAGAAATCACCTTCCAGTCGACCTACGAGGGACTCACTCGACTGACTTGACGGACTCGACCACGAAGACTCACTTGACCACCAGAAGGACAAGAGGCACTCTGCACTGCAACGGTCTGTAATTAAGTAGACTTTATGATAGTAAAGACACTTTATGTGGGGCGTTACCAGTAACGCCCCGGGCTTAATGTACCTTAAACCCTTCATTACGTGGGCTGGCTGGGTTCCTGGCGCACTCTATATAAGCCACCCCCCTCCACAGGCAGAAGGGTTCGGCACCCTGTAATTCATATACACGTAATCCACTCGACCGCCTCCGGGCTCCGAGACGTAGGGCTTTTACTTCCTTCGAGAAGGGCCTGAACTCGTACATCTCTTGTGTTTACAACCTCTCCATAGCTAGGACCTTGCCTCTCCATACCTACCCCCCACTCTACTGTCAGACTTAGATCCACGACATGGGGCTTTTGGAGTACCACGAATACCGCCAGCCTGCTCCCCCAACTTGGAAGGAATGAGGGTCCGAGGTCTATCATCTTCTATCGGAGCTGTACTCATCTGTTCCTCCCTAGGCTGGTATTCCTGTGACCCGAGGAATGAGTAGTGGTAATCGTTCAACTCCAATGGATCCACTGTCAAGGAAAAATAGAAAAGAAAACATCACCATTAAAAACAACTGAAGTTGAGGGCCATCACAATGTGCAGTCCAACTAATAAAAGATGACATAATTACTACTCAATGACCTAAAAAAATTAGTTGCAGTAAAAAACTAAATGAAGTTCAGGCACAACAAGAGGCACAGTTCAAGATAA
Organism: Triticum aestivum; assembly: GCF_018294505.1. NCBI lineage: Eukaryota > Viridiplantae > Streptophyta > Magnoliopsida > Poales > Poaceae > Triticum > Triticum aestivum. Next base: position 88,381,290 of record NC_057795.1, on the reverse strand, counting down.
ACCGATGAACTCGAAATCTTTCAACTACAGCTAACAAAAGTCGAAGAAAGGCATCATCTCTGAAAGTACAATTAGAAATGGAAGGACATACATTAAGCAATGGAAGGACATAAATTAAGCAATGGAAGTTCATGTACAAAGAAAATGCTCCTCTCCTTCCGAAACAAGCAGCCCAGCGACATCTCAAGTAGAAGTCCAAGTTTGAGAGAAAAAATATGAAGTTCAGGTAGAATAAAAGATGCAGTGCAGGTAAGCAGCCCAACGTCCAAAATACTTACATGTGTAGTAGCCAAACAGAGATTGGAAGTCTGTCTTAAATAGGTTAGAAGAAGCGATTGAGTACAGCCACGTCTTCCTGATATCAGCGATATTCTCATGGGAATAATTTGCAAGCACCCCATCATGATACGAATTAACATTCATAAGCATGAAGAATCCGCAGTCGATACTGCCATCAAACGTAGTAAAAAGAATAGTGTTAGAATAGAAAAAGAAAGCCAACGAATTAAACGCGTCGCAGCTTAAGTACAACTACAGTTAAACATATGTGATAAAAGAGAAAAAGTGGAAATCATACTTGTTTTGCTGCTGGGGGACATCAATCCAATCTAGAGGGAAATTGTTGATGCTAACTGGACTGAAGGGTGTCTCCCTGTCGTTGCTGGCATCCTTCCAAAGCCTCTTGATGTTGTCGGTCATCCGCCGAAACAGGAGTACCGCACATTCATCTTTTGGTCCATAGTAGGAATCAAGATGCTGGAACCTTGCATTCTTCAGGTCAAGGAATACCGACACCCAATGACCGACACCACCCATGGAAGCAGGAACCTCAGAAGGGTCAAAAGTAGGGAAAACAACCTGAACAATCATAAACACACGAATCGTTAAAAATATGAGAATTAATATCAGAATTGTACAAAAGAAAAAAAACAAATATTGACACAGTGGATCGCACTGCAAAACTAGTACAGAGGCAAATAACAAGATATTGCATACCGAATCTTGTGCATCCATGCTATCTGGACCACTCGCCATGAAGTACTTCCTCACACGGGAATGAAATTGACCTCTGAAAATCTTGTCCTATAATAATGCAGGCAACACCAACATATGAAAAAAATACAAAAAAGAGACAAACAAGTTTTAACTAAAAAGATGGTAAGGAAAAAAGGGAAAAGAAATCACTGTATGGTTGACTTACAAAAACCCAATACGGCAGGATGAGTTTGTCTGATCCCTGGTACTTTGCACGTAGACAGTAGAGTGCACACTCAGCCACATTTGACTGAAGCATTCCGTGTGGACCAAAAGATATTACGACATCTTCAACAGAAGCTTCACACTCCTTGTTTTGGAACATAATCATTGATCTAAAACAAGCGAACAGAAAGTAAAAGAAGTTCAGCCTCAGAAAACTCAGGGAGTTCATAGCACATGTAAGCACAGAAGTTCAGCTATATCACAAACAGGCAGTACAAGTACATAAAAGAGGCCAGAAGTTCGCAACAGATAAGTAAAAAACAAGAAGTTCAGGTACATATAGTTGGGAAGTTCAGGTAAGAAACCACAGGCAAATCACAGGGGGCGCATGGATGATGTAAAAAATTGAGCAGCTGCACTCACCTCTTGGAACGATCATTCCTAAGCCTAGTTATGCTATAATAAAAGTCATCAACCTTCTTTCGGACGACAGCAAGGTCGCTATCTGCTCACCAAAAAGAAAATAGCAATTAACAGCAACACTCAAAGCACATAGATTCACGACAGTATAAATTAAGACCAACATTCAAGCACAAACATTCAAAAACATAAACACATCTCAGCTGCTACATCAGAAAGGATAAAACCACAGCATCATAGACATCACAACACATGCATTACAAACATCCACCCACATAGAAAAACAGGCTCACTTAACATTCTTTACAACCCACAAGACAAGCAACAAAACAAGAAGTTCAACTTAGACCACACAGGCAGTTCACAGGGGATATCATGGACTAAAACCAAACAACAAAGATGGGAGGGGATGGGGAAAGAAGAGAGAAGCATGCTCCTCTCTTCATGGATCCTTTCCTAGACCAGTGGCAGCACTGGAATGATCAACCTCCTCTCCATAGCTATCGCTTTCAGTATCTTCATCGTCGTCTTCAGTAGACGTTGCAGCTTCGTCGGGAAGGACACCAGCAGCAGCTATAGCAACCAGAGAATCTGAAACAATAAAAACATTTGGTTGTGCCTGTGCAGCATCAACATCAACTGATGGATCTGCTGCAGGAGACTTCTCCGGGCTTGCAGCAGTACTACCACCAGTTTGTACAACATCAACATCAATAGATGGCTCTGCTACAAGATACTTCTCCGGGCTTGAAGCAGTACTACTACCAGTTTGTACAACAGACTCAACATGATCTTTCTCCAAAATAATGTCTCCAGTTGTCTTGCCCTGCTCAGCATCAGAAACCTTAGCGCCAACGGACGACTGAGGTTCAGTCAAGACCACACCGTCGGAGCACCCCATGCCTGAGACGGACATGTCTGCAGCCTTCTCTAGAGCAACACTAACATCATCATTCTCCTGCTCCAAAAAAGAAACAAAAAGTCATTACAAAGGTTGACTGAACCTCATGCACAGGGGTAGCAAGTCCGTCTCAGGGGCAACAAGACAAATGGACAAGAAAAATGGTACCTTATTTTCACTGCCATGAACCTCATCAACTAATACATCACTAGAGGGGCAAGGATCATGCACAGGGGCAGCTTCATGCACATGATCATCTTCAAGCACAGGTAAAACATCCTCCCTACCCCCAGCACCATCATCAACAACCTAGAAAAAATAATCATGTAGAAAACAAATACCTAATAAGCAAAAAGTTCATGTTACATAATCAAACAAGGTCAGGTATCACAACTGGCACATAATGGAAGTCCAAATGCAGTAAACATAGCAGACTAGATATCAAACTACCATTAATATGCAAAAAGAAGACAAAAAGGGAAAGTCATCAAAAGTCATAAAAGTTCAAGTGTAGAAGCACTTGAAGTTCATGTCTTATAAACAGAGAAGGTCACCTAGGAACACACTACTACCAAAAAAGAAAAAAGACTAGAAAATATTCATGTAGAAAACAAATACCTTATCAGCAGAAGTTCACGTTACATAATCAGAGAAGGTCGGCTATAACAACTGATACATCATGGAAGTCCAAATACAGTAAACATAGCAAATAACATACCAAACTACCATTTGATACAAAAAGTAACAAAAAAGGGCCAGTCATCAAAAATCATAGAAGTTCAAGTGCTGAAGCACTTGAAGTTCAGGTCCTATAAACAGAGAAGGTCACCCTATAACTGCATAACAGTAATAACTCAAAGCTAACAATGAACACTAGTGCAAAAAGAAATATCAAAAGACAACATAAACAAACCTCTTAGGTACGCTCCACATGGCCTCCTTCACGCCCCAAATGAACGGGATCCTGCCTCTGAATCTCTCTCACAACAACACTCACCTCATCTTCAAAAGGCTTGCATCGGGCGTCCTGCATTTCCTTGAACAGCACAAAACTAGCCCGGAGGTGGGAAGTGCTCTCACGAAGCTCGGCAAGATATTTAGCTTCAATCGACAATATCTCATTCGAAGACTCGGAATCAAAACCGTGGCCGGGAGGAAAAATACCATCCACGCGACTAAGGCGCTCAACCGTTGTCGGAACACGGGCCATCTCTCCACAAACAGTTTATAAAAGTCCATCAATCCTAGAAAGGGAAATATTCGCAGCATCGAACAAACTATCGGAAGAAACACCACCTGCAGCCCTCACACGGGCAGAAGAACCTCCTATATCTACAGGGGGGCACCACTGTTAACATCCCGCGAGAATTCAAATTTCGGAGAACTTCCACTACCTAGGCCGACGGCACGAGGCATAGTAAGAACAGGGCGTTCGATGACCCTAAAGAACACAACCTCAGCCTGTGTCTTCCACGCATATATGAAAACAAAAATCAACACGTCACAGAACAAATGAAAAGAACATTGAAGCAGAAATACAGAAGACAGTAGCAGAAGTTCCAGTTAGTACCACAAGCTGGTACTAGAAAAAGAGACAATGACAAGGAAAAAAAGGCAGAACAATCAGATACACAAAACTACACCAAAAAATCCAATAATGCCTACACACGCAGTACATTTCAGAAGTCCAACTACGTCTACATAGGCATTACAACCATGTATGAACACTAGTTTCAAGAATGTTGGAAATTTAAAAAGCATAAGTTCAACCATGCATACCAAGGCAGTAATCAAACATGTATCTCAGAAGTCCAACTATGTCTACATAGGCAGTACAACCATGTATGAACACTAGTTTCAAGAATGTTGGAAATTTAAAAAGCAGAAGTTCAACCATGCATACCAAGGCAGTAATCAAACATGTATCTCAGAAGTCCAACTATGTCTACATAGGTAGTACAACCATGTATGAACACTAGTTTCAAGAATGTTGGAAATTTAAAAAGCAGAAGTTCAACAATGCATACCAAGGCAGTAATCAAACATGTATCTCAGAAGTCCAACTATGTCTACATAGGCAGTACAACCATGTATGAACACTAGTTTCAAGAATGTTGGAAATTTAAAAAGCAGAAGTTCAACCATGCATACCAAGGCAGTAATCAAACATGTATCTCAGAAGTCCAACTATGTCTACATAGGCTGTACAACCATGTATGAACACTAGTTAACATGCTTTCAAAAATGTTGGAAAATTAAAAAGCATAAGTTCAACCATGCATGTGTAACAACAAAGTTTAGATTATTTCATATGAATATATCCAGAAGTTCGCATATGTACATAAAGGCAGTAATGCCATATAAGCCAAGCAGTTCAGCTAATTTACCATCATCTATATGAACCAGAAGGTCATCTATGTACATAGCAGAAGTTCAACCATGCACACAAAATGCACTACTAACTACACAGAAAAGAAGAAACACTCAGAGGTAGTCTCCCAAACACCCAGTTGGTTGGGTCGTCATCACCTTTCCTGACCAAGTCAGCCGCAGCGAGCTCAAGAAGCTTAGCCTGATCCATGTAATTGATGCGAGGCATCCTCAAGTCAACATTAGGCGTCTTGCCAATGATAAGGCAGTCCAGGTACATAAGAAGCGGCGTGATGGCACAACCTGTGACAGCTTTTCCTCTGCTAGTACCTTGCTGATACCTAATAACAGCACTTCGAAGGTCATCAACAACCAACTGGCAGTAGTCCATATCTGCCATATCCTCGAACACAAGATTCTCAGCCATTGCTGCCTCCCTGGACACTCGTGTAGATGTTCCAGGGATAACCACCTTCATGGAAACAATCAGGTAAAACACCTGCAGAGCAAGATCATCCTTTGTCTCATCGTTCACAAGATCCACGAGGATATTCCGCACATCGAAGTGGACAAGGACAAGACAATTAAAAACATTTTCTGGTCCAATGCAAGCTGCCGAGGACCCTTTCAAGACTTCGGCGATTGCGTAACATTCGACACGACTTACAAGACCAACTGATTTCACATGCCCCTGGGAGTGTTTATTGGAACAAACCATCACTTGCAGTCAATGATATTTCTTGTCGCCCTGATAAGAGACGAAGATGCAAAGTCATTCAAGTGGTTGTTCGATACATTTCTATGGTGCATGAACAACAAGCACCCAACTTGCATTCTAACAGGTGAGTTCAAATAAAAAACTCCTCAAGTTTCATCATCTTTTTAGTGCATGGGTCTGTTTGGGTATATTTGGTTTTATCTGAAAATAATATACAGCAAGCAGTTCAACCACTATTAGCACATAAGTCCAACTAACAGTTGAAGAAAGCAAAATTATCTGTCACATGTTTAGAAAAAACTGGTCATGAATGTGAAGTTCAAGTGCAGGAATCATAGAAGTTCAATGACAGATAGATGTAAAGAAAAAAACATGTAACATGTTCAGAAAAAATATAGTTATTTATGTGAAGTTCAAGCACTCGCACCACAGAAGTTCGGCAACAATGCTTTAAGAAAAATTTTGTTTGCGACACTACTAGTTTGTCCTACTACTAACTGTGAAGTTCAAGCACTGATACCTCAGAAGTTCAGCAACACTGCTGTAAAGAAAAATTATATGTGACATTCTTAGATACCATACTGCTGCATGTGAAGTTCAAGTACTTGTACAACATAAGTTCACCATCAGTACAAAAGAAGAATCAAGTTTCATTTTTTTAAATTCATGCAGACCAATGCCCATCGATGGCGAAAGCTATACCACAATCATTTCCAAATACCGTCCATAAGCTATGCCGTTGGCACATCATGAAGAAGTACAGGGAATACCTCGCGTTGTTGTACAAAAAGTATAAAACATTCAAAGAGGAGTTCACAGCTATATTAAATTGGCCGCTGATGCCAACGGAGTTTGAAGATGCCTGGGCTAAACTCGTGCACAAGTACAACCTGGAGAACGACCAGATGCTGATGCAGCTCTGGAGTGATAGGAAGATGTGGATTTCGGCATATTACAAGAACATTTTTTGTGCTAGAATGACTTCCACACAACGAAGCGAGAGCATGAACCACGTGCTAAAGAAAGGGTTTGTCAAGAGGACCCAGAACCTACACAAGTTTGCTAGGCGGGTCAATGCTTGCATACAAACTCGGATGCAGAAGGACAACGAGCAAACAATGACCAGCATGGTATGATGACAAGTACAAAACACCCCCATCATGTTCTGTTTTACATTCAAACATGTGCACTTTGAATTTTTTAAAAATGAGACCCATGACTCTGCTTCGACTAATATCTCACTTTTTGACATGTGCAGACCAATCCTGTGACAAAAACAACTTACGGCTACGAGGAAGACATGTCGAACAAGTACACGAGAGCCGTGTACACCGAGATGAGAAATAGGATGAGAAAGGCAACGCTATTCCGCGCAAAGCGTACAACAGAGCCAACTAAGTACCTTGTGCAGTACCACAACAAGCCTGGCAATGATGATGAAGAAAGATTTTCCTGGTCAAAGCATGAATTCCAGGTTGTAGCTGACCCAGAGAATGAAATATACAAGTGTGAATGCAAGCTCTGGACACACACAGGTGAGCGAAAAAAACAACCTCATTAAATAGCTAGACTGGTAGTATCATATCAAAATTTATGAAACTCATTGATGGCTCTCAAACTATGCGTTCTGCATTCATCACAAAAATGCAGGCCTGTTCTGCCTTCACATCATGAACATACTTGACTACCTCAAGCCTGACAATTTTACAAACAAGTTTTGATACCAGGACTGCAAGATCACAACCAACTTTTGATACAAGGGACTACAACACAACGGCATCGGATGGCAGCTCAAGGCTATCGAAGCAAGACATATTGTTGTAGCTGAATTTGATGGTTAACAAGAAAGCGATGAGATGTGACCAGCAATATGACAGAGCATACTATGTTCTCAAGAGGCTTGTGGAAGAGCTTGATGCAATACATTCAGCAAACCAAGCGGATGCTGACGAAAGGATGGCTGAAGAGGACGCTGCAATTGAAGATGACCTTCATTATTATGCAGCTGAAATGCTCAACGCCACCGCTGAAGCCAGCCAATACAAGCAGGGTGATGGCCAGTCAATGGAGCAGCAACAACAAGAGACGATGAAATTGCCATTGTATTCTGAAACAAAGGGTAGGAAGAAAATTACTGCAGCAAAGAAAAGTGACAAGAGAGCTCAAATAAAGGCACCACCTGCAGGAAGAGTCGTCGTGCAGGACGAGAATGGAGTGCCACTTGGACACAGGAAATGCAGTGTGTGCAACCAGGTTGCAGGATACAACAAGCTGACCTGTCCAACACTCTTGGAAGGAAACAATGCTGAGGAGGTCAAGCAACCAAAATCTCAGAAACAGCAGCCCAAAGTTATGGAACAAAAGAAGGGACCACACCCACGGAAAGCAAGCAGCAGGCTTTGTAGCATATGCAAGGAGTATGAACCACATAATGCAAGAACATGCCCGAAGCGCGCAGATGCTGAAAAGACAAGCAAAATTCCAGAGAAGAAACAGAAAACAAGACCTAGAGCCAACAACAAGAAGGTGGTGGAAGATGAAGAGGAAGACGAAGATGAAGACAACGACGGAGAGGAGGAAGACGAAGATGAAGAGGAAGTGGAATGCGACGACAAAGAGGAAGAGGAAGACGACGATGAAGAGGAAGAGGACGATGAAGAGGAAGAGGTACATGTCAAGCAAAAACCTCTACCGCCAAAGCCTAGGAGGAGCGCAAGGCTCATGAACAATTAGAATAGGTCAATTAACACAATTAGAACATTATGTCATCATCCCCTGGTAAAAAACACTGTGAAGTTCAAGTAATATTACTGCAGAAGTCCTGGTATGTTAAGGCAGGAAGTGATGTGCTGGTGATGTACTGCATGAAAGTGCAAGCAATGTTTAATTGAAAAACATACGCTGTGAAGTTCAAGTAATATTACTGCAGAAGTCCTGGTATTCTATGCCAGGAATGGATGTGCTGGTGATGTATTGCATGAAAGTGCAAGCAAAAACAAACATGAAAACATACATTGTGAAGTCCAAGTAATATTACTGCAGAAGTCCTGTTATGTTATGACAGGAATAGATTGGTTGGTGATGTATTGCATGAAAGTGAAAGCAAGAACAAACATGAAAAACATACAGAATGAAGTTCAAGTAATATTACTGCAGAAGTTCTGGTTTGAAATGAGAGGAAGTGCTCGTGTTGTATTCCTTGAAAGAGCAACCAGAAGAAGTTCTGGAATGTAAAACCGATGTAGGAAAAGAATATGCTTAAAAAAATAAAGTTTCGCCGCATAAACTAAGGTTATCAAGCCTAGCCTAGGACAACGTGTTCAAATGTCAAGTCCTGCTTGGATACGTGCAGAAGTTCATGTACAATGCCGACAAAGATAAAAGAAACATCAACAATATCTCTGCACAAATTTACATGAGTAATACATTCCCACTTGAAAAAACACAAAAAAACAAATACAGATTCTACGCAAAAGCGTACATATTGGTTGGGTTGAAAATTACCAATACATTACACAACACAGAATATCCTCTCCATCTGAAAACAGCAGCCCAGCCACATCTCAAAGCAGTAGTTCAAGTCTACAATCATATGTTGGGGGCCCAATAATAAACAACACCAAAAAAATCAAGCAGTTCAACCAAAACCGAGGCAGAAGTTCAGGTACATCTGTTGGGGCAAAAACATTCAACACATGGATACTGAAAAACGACGTAGTACATTGAAATTCACAAAGCCAAATCATTCTTCACACCAAATGCATTTGTCCACAACATCATAAGTAGTAGTGCTTCACCTATAGTAGATACACAAGTCACTAAAAACATTCTTACACCGAAATCTTTACAGAATTGTTCAAATCATTGCCAAACCTAAAAATCTGTACGAAATCAAATCTACAGATGAAACTAATGCTTCGAATTCACGGGCCAAAGGACTGGATCTCTTTAGGGAGCTCTGAATGCATGACTTCATTCTTCTCGCTAAAAATCAGAGTGTGCATGAACTCAGCCTTCCAGTCATCTGCAACAGCCTACAAACAAAAAGAAAGGTGAAAACGATGGTTTAGTAACGCATATCTAAAACCACAGCAGGAGCATCACAGCAAAAACACACAAGAAAAATCAAAGGATGATGAGACAAGAACAAAGACAGAACATACTTCAACATCACCAAAATCTTCAACAATCTCGTCGCCGTCATACGAAGAGCTGAACTTCACGGCAAGGAAACCACAATCAATACTCTTCTGCTTCGGAACATCGATGAAAGTCGGCCTCTTTGCAATAGTCACCCAGTTAGGCTGCTTGCTCGCCTTATACGCAGCCTTGACGTACACCTCCTCGAGCAACCCAACAAATCTCTTTATCTACTGGAAATAAGAAAATTAGATGAAGTCTAAAACATGTTAACCAAAATAGTTAAGTTCAGGTACATAAAAAAGCGACACTCGCATAAGATCCACCTAAACAAACTAGCAGAAGTTCAAATTCTAAATGATAGTCAGTTCAAGCAGTATTACCCAAACAGAGACAACAACATATTTTGTCAACCCAAGGCATAATAATCTCCGTGTCAAACAAGAGAATGTGAAAGGAGGATCAGGCTAAGAAACACTCACGATATTTTGGCAGTCCCCGTGGAAACTCGTTCGTGACGTTTCCATATCATTGTAAGAAAGTGAATCAAGGATGTCAATGCTCCCACGATATCTATTCACCACATACACACTATAGTGCGCCATTGTGCCAATTGGCTTGAAGAGAATCAATAAAACCTGCCAAGAATGAAAGGACTGGTGAACACAAACTATAAAGCATATGTACTGAAGAAACGGCATGAACAAAAACTTATTGACAACCTCAGCAAAAGGATGCACATGAAATTAAGAAAAAAGCAAGGATTTATGAAAAACTAACCAGCTTTGCGTTAAGAAGGTCTTCTTCCTTGCGAACAAACATTGGGAGGAGTTTAGCCAATTTTTTGCATCGAACTTTGGAACTGTTGCGGCGTAGAAATCATACTCCAGGCAGTATTGTGCATTCACCAAAACTCAATTAAAACACCTCACAGATGCCGCTACAACAAAGCTAAGGCAAAAAAAAGGAGATAGGGGTCCAAAGAACTAAAACCTGTATGAAGTAGGGACTAAGTACAACCCTGTCAGGATTAGAGAATATCTCAGAGGTCTCCAGGTTATCCTTCCACAAAGTTATGAGATAATCCATTATGTCTCCTTCCATCTGCGGCCCATCACCGAAAAGCCTATAAAGGAAATCTCCTGTGAGGTCATTCACATTCCCAGGGATGGTAAACATGCAGTAGCTTGTCCTGTAGAAATACAAAAGGATGGTAAAAAATATATTAGAAGTTCAGATACAACAACAAAATAGAAGTACAGTCACCATAACTCAAAAAGGCAAGAGGAGACATAAAACAGGAGTTCATATACTACAACAACGGCAGTTCAGACAATAGAACAACAGAAGTTCAGACACTACAGCTCCAAGGCAATGGAACGACGGAAAGAGGGTAACTCACCCAGAATACTTCTCCATACCGTCTTTACTCAGCACATACTGTTTCACCTTCCGGGCCTCAGATAGATGAGGGTAACTGTATTTTTTCAGGGGAGCGACAGGAGAATGCCACTTCAAAGCCAATCTTGATGCTTGCTTGGAGGTAGTTATGTTCCCAGACTCAACTCCCGGTTTCCTCCTGGTCATCACCCTAAAGAACACAACCTCAGCCTGTGTCTTCCACTGCATATATGAAAACAAAAATCAACACGTCACAGAACAAATGAAAAGAACATCGAAGCAGAAATACAGAAGACAGTAGCAGAAGTTCCAGTTAGTACCACAAGCTGGTACTGGAAAAAGAGACAATGACAAGGAAAAAAAAGGCAGAACAATCAGATACAACAGGCACTACAACAAGAGACAGTGACACGTTTAGCATTCTTCCCACCTCTACATAGGCAGTACAACCATGTATAAACACTAGTTTCAAGAATGTTGGAAATTTAAAAAGCAGAAGTTCAACCATGCATACCAAGGCATTAATCAAACATGTATCTCAGAAGTCCAACTATGTCTACATAGGCAGTACAACCATGTATGAACACTAGTTTCGAGAATGTTGGAAATTTAAAAAGCAGAAGTTCAACCATGCATACCAAGGCAGTAATCAAACATGTATCTCAGAAGTCCAACTATGTCTACATAGGCAGTACAACCATGTATGAACACTAGTTAACATGCTTTCAAGAATGTTGGAAAATTAAAAAGCAGAAGTTCAACCATGCATGTGTAACAACAAAGTTTAGATTATTTCATATGAATATATCCAAAAGTTCACATATGTACATAAAGGCAGTAATGCCATATAAGCCAAGCAGTTCAGCTAATTTACCATCATCTATATGAACCAGAAGGTCATCTATGTACATAGCAGAAGTTCAACCATGCACACAAAAGGCACTACTAACTACACAGAAAAGAAGAAACACTCACAGGTAGTCTCCCAAACACCCAGTTGGCTGGGTCATCATCACCTTTCCTGACCAAGTTAGCTGCACCGAGCTTAAGAAGCTTAGCCTGATCCATGTAATTGATGCGAGGCGTCCTCAAGTCACCATTAGGCGTCTTGCCAATGATAAGGCAGTCCAGGTACATAAGAAGCGGCGCGATGGCACAACCTGTGACAGCTTTTCCTCTGCTAGTACCTTGCTGATACCTAATAACAACACTTCAAAGGTCATCAACAACCAACTGGCAGTAGTCCATATCTGCCATATCCTCAAACACAAGATTCTAAGCCATTGTTGCCTCCCTGGACACTCGTGTAGACGTTCCAGGGATAACCACCTTCATGAAAACAATCAGGTAAAACACCTGCAGAGTAAGATCATCCTTCGTCTCATCCTTCACAAGATCCGCGAGGATATTCCGCAGATCCTTTGTCTTGATGTCGTCACTCCTAGCGTACCCAAGTTTGCCCTTCAACCTCATAACAGCATCATCAAACCCATCATTCGAAGGCCTAGGAGGGGTACGATTACCTTGAGGGAATCCAAACAGATGGTGAATAGCATCACTTGTAATATGCAGAACCTTGTTCGCCTCACCCATATCCAGAACCATGGTTGCAGGGTCAATCCTCATGTAGATGTTGCCCATCAAAGGGCAAGAAATGTTGGAATCAACCTTAAGATCAAACACACAACCAAAACCAGCCTTGATAACCCTCGTCTTGTGCCTAAGCTGTAGCATTTTCGCACACGTCTTCACCTCTCCAAGTGAGCAGCGAACCGTCTTGTTAAAACGTTTCACCTCACCTCCTCCTTGGCCACCTTCTTCGGGCGCTTTGCATCCTCTCTTCCTCCTCTCAGGCCGCTCCACAAGCTGATACTGAAAAAATGAGATACACAAGCTACACCAAAATTCCACTAGTGCCTGCAAAATTACACACTCAGTACATTTCAGAAGTCCACATATGTCTAAATAGGCAGTATAGCCATGTATGACCAGAAGTTAACATGCTAACAAAACGTTGGAAATTTACACAGCAGAAGTTCAACAATGTACAACAAGGCAGTAATAAAAAATAAATACCAGAAGTCCAACTATGTTACATGGGCAGTACATCCATGTATGACCAGAAGTTAACATGCTTTCAAATTCTTGAAAATATACAAAGTAGAAGTTCAACCATGTATGCAAAAGCAGTAATCAAACATATATCTCAGAAGTCCAACTATGTCAACATAGGCAGTACAACAATGTATGAACACTAGTTAACATGCTTTCAAAAATGTTGGAAATTTAAAAAAGCAGAAGTTCAACCATATACACTAAGGCAGTAATCAAACATGTATACCAAAACAATTAAGCTAATTTGTTCATGTATATACCCAGAAGTCCAACTATGTACACAAAGGCAGTAATACCGTAAAAGCAAAGCACATCGGCTAATTTATTCGTCTATATGGAGATGGAGTAGAAGGTCACCTATGTACGCCAAGGCAGTGGTAAAAACAAAATAAAACTACATCAAATAGCGGCAAATGCTCTAAAAAACAGTAAACATGGGAAATTAATACCTGATTAGCAGCAGCAGCAACATCGTCGACGTCGTCCTCATCATCAACATTGAAATCAGCATCATCCTTGTCTTCTGGGTTAACACGAGAACGCTTCTTCGCACCCTTGTTGACCTTTGCAGGTGGAACCTTGCGCTTCACGCTGCATTTGTTCCCCTTACCAGATGCACCAGCACCAAGCGGAGAAGGTGTAGGCGCGGCAGTGGCAAGCACATGAGGACTACGGCGTGGCATACCACCAAGGCCTAAGCCTTCATCTTCAACAACTTGTGCAGGCCTTGAAACACGTGGGCTCTTACGAGGAGTAACTGCACCAACTACTAGCTTCCTCGCAGCAATCTTCTTGATTTTCTTCTTAACAGGGACAACAGTGCCATCACTACCACAAGGCACGTCTTCCTCAACAGTGAGCTCAGCCGCACGAATAGATCCAGGAACATTAGAACCTTTCTCAAGGGTCGCCCTCCTCTTGTCAAAATCTTCTTGCTTCTTCCTCTTCTGTTGGTCCTCCAAGAGAAGCTGAAGAGGCACATCCTCGGGTTGTGTGACAGGTTCAGTGCCATCAACAGGCTGCGACTGCGTCTCTGACATCTGAAGAGAGCACAAAGGATCCTGAACGGAATCACAACCTTTGACTGACAGAGCCCCCTCCTCAGCAGCAGCAGGGGTTTCTGATAAACCCAAATCAGATAAAACATCGTTGATGGTGTTCAAAGCTTCCTCCTCTGTGGACACATCTGCAAAGAACACAAAAAATCGAAGCAAAAAATAAAAAAAGTAAGGAACAATAACAAAAACAAACAACATGAACAAGCTAAAAAACATGGCTCAAAACTTTAAAATGAAAAGAAAAGGGGTTTCACATACTAGGTGAAGCAAGAGCTGCAGAAGCAAGATCCTCAAGGCTCGAAGCAACCTCAGCAATCATAGTCAAAGGAATAATGGGTGATTTAGCCGCATCAGATATTGGAGAATCAGTATTAACCTCTGAAGCTCCATCTTTATCGCAGGCATTTTTTCCAGAACTATTCAACTCATCACCAACTACAAAAAATGCAAGTAAAAAGGGCAGCTGAGTTCTAATGCACAATCCTACATCAAAGGGACTTCTACTTTTACTTCAATGTCCAATACCCTGAAGTTCAACAATAACTAACAAAGCAGTAAACATAACAAAACAATCTAAAAATTACATACTAAATATAAAAAAACACTAGACCAGAGGTGCTACTACATACAAGATTAATCTCCTGAAGTTCAACAATATAAAACAAAGCAGTAAAACAAAAGGTGCATAAACAGAACTTCAACCAAATTTCATCACAAGCAAAGACAACAAATAAAAAAACAAAGATATGCACTTTAAATATGAAATGGCACACACATAAACTACGTGTAAAAATACATACACACAAAACTTGTTAGAAGTTCACACTACTAAGACTGGCAGTCCAACATAAGTACCAAATGAAGAAATGGGCAGACACATATAACAATACTACTATTTAAAAAAAAGATACAACTGCATTAAGATACCCGGAGATGATTTTGAAGCCATGACAACGCAACCACCTCGATGAATGCCCAAACACTAGAACAACCTGTAAGCAAAGAAGATTAATTCCATATAGTTAGCAAGTACAAAAACATACAACAAAATGCAAAAAAGGGAACTAAATCAAACACTAGAACCACCTACAAACAACAAGAACCAACTACAAACAACTAGAACCAACAAGTATGAAATAGACAGTAGCACATATAGGCAACCACAACAAAAAAACATATCCAGAAACTAACTACAATGTCCCAAACATAATATAGACCTCCAAATCCATAGCACTAATGCCATTAGATACAACGGATCTAGCATCAACAACCACACCGCAACTTCTCTGACATGCACCTGACTCCTAAAATCAACAAAGGGGAAAATGAAAAACCACACACAAGCATATCACAAACAAATCTGGCCGCGGGGGGGGGGGAGGGGGGTGCATTCCAACCACCACACGCACAAGAACCCTACCTAATGTCCCACCAAACCATCAGAAAAGGGGGGTAGGAGGCAGACGCGAGAGCAAATAGAGCAATTAGGGCAGGCCTCCATAGATCTGGCGAAAGTGAATGCAGGCATTAGGGGGGAGGGGGCGGGGCGCAGCGTTTGTACCTCTCCAAGCAGGATTCCGCGGCGGTTCTTCACTCCCCACAAAGCCACGCGCAAGCAGTTGCCACCCTCGCTTCAAAGCAGAGGAGCGCGGGCTGGGCGAGGGAGAGCGCGGGGCGGGGGGGGTAATAGGAGCGGGAGAGTGCGCCGGTTACTCCACTCGCGAGCGCACGGGACAGGGGCGGAGAAATCATGGGGAGTAGTAGTTGAAGGAGGCAGCGGAGTGACGGAGAGGGAAGAGAGAGCGAGCGATAGAGGGAGAGGAAATTTCTGACAGGTGGTGGCGAGGGAGATGGCCAGTTAATGCATGTCTGTCGTGGGACTTGAAGCCACACCAAATTTACGGTTTTACCCCCCAAGAGCTAAAATAGTAAATACATGTCTAGATAAAATAAATGCACCATTTGAATGCATCTATTATGATGAGATAAGATCACGAAAACAGCAAAGCTGATATCCTCAAAACGAAAAAATAGATGGCAAAATAAACTACTAAAGGAAGAAGCATACATACATAAATATGCCCCTAAAAACAAGAGAAAAGAAGTTCAAAAAATAAAGAACAGAAGTACAAGTACTATAATAAAAGAAGTAAATCAATAAGAATAAATAAACCATAAAGAAACAAAAAGAAGTAGTTCGGGGCTTTGGCAAAACCTCAAAATTACCATTATAAAAACAATTAGCATACAGAAGTTCGGGATAGTTACTAACTGAAGACCAAACAAATACTATAAGTACGAAAACATACTAGGAAAATATAGGAAATATACGCATATCCGTAGGAAAATTACATTGTTGCTCATGGGTCTATCAAAAAAATCCAAAAGCAATGCAAAAGTATGAAAAATAACATAAAAACAGAAACAAATACAGAGGGGCTTGCTTCCCATTACATTGCAAAGAACGAAAAACAGAAGTTCAGGTATGGACAGTACAGAAGTCCAGCTTGTACAACAACCGTTAGATGATCTGGAAAAAAAGTGCATGCATACTTGGACTAATCAAAATGATTGCTCACGAGACAAACTTTAAAACTAACATCTCAGGAAACTAAAATTATAAAAAAACGAAAATAAGAAAATATATAGCACCATGCACCTTCGCCTTGCAACATATTGAATGCAATCTGGAAACACAGAAGTTCAACCATTAATTAGAAAGAAGTCCAACATCTTCTGAAGATAGTGATTATCGAAAACAACAAACATCAACTGAAGTCCAGCATATACCTAGAGTGCAGAAGTTCAGGTGCGGAAGTTCTAGCAATCCAGCTTGTACAAACAGAAGGAAAAATGATTGAAACCACAACCCCGATTAATTTTGGTTCCCCGATTTAATCTCTTGGGTCAATTACGACACGTCAACGGCCATTTTGAACGTCTTCCTACTACAGAAAAAAACATCCAAAAAAAATTAGCCATAAAATCAGTGCGCTCGACACAACGAACCACGACGGGAGGCGGAAATTGCGATCCGTAAATTAGGAATGAACGAGCCATCCAAAACAAATTAACAAAAACGGGAAGGATTCAACAGCCATTTCGAACATCAACATGCTCCAGATAAAATAAGAAAATGATCCCCGTTATATTGTCCCTCGAACAAAAAACCACGGCGGGAGGCAGAAGATCGAATCACCAGATTATGATTTGTATGAGCCCGAATAATCAAATTAACACATGGATAGCATTCTGTCTCACTCATGCACGCGAAATCCACACCGAATTTGAACAGAAAACCTACAAATCTAAAAAACCGGCCGAAACGAAACCCGCTGACGAAGAACATATGTGGCGGAACACCAAATCGAATTCGTTTGAAAATAACAACAAATCATGAAGTAAACTCGTACCTAAACACAATTTTCATCCTGTTACAGATAGTAGAACATCCAGTACATGCAAAACAACTGCGACAGATCGTTGTTCAACACCGCCCGAGAGCACATCCGCCAAACAGCTAGATTCCTAATCAAAAACAAGCATTTAGATTCTAAAAGCCGTGTAAACATTACACTTACATCGCCAACAACACGAATGATCAGAAAAACTCGCGGTAGAAGGCACGGTTGCGAAGATAGCATGAAGGTCGGGTTCATGCAGAGGGAAGTTCAGGAGTGTTACCCGGGCAGTTCAGGTTGTGATCAGAATGTTATTCTGATCCCGTGATTAGAATACTGTTTATGTATATATATATATATATAAATATATATATATATGTATATATATATATATAAGGAGGGTCGCCTAGCACAAGATAGATCAACTGTTACTCGTGTGCGGCGCCTGCCTCCATGGTTCACATCCTCGGTCATATCTTCGTAGTGCTTAGGCAAGGCCCTGCGAGGATCACTTCACCATCACCGTCACCATGCTGTCCTGATGTGACCTCATGTGCCTTCGCAAATGATACTATTAATACAACAAATCTTCAAGGAATAAAGGATATTTATGTTGTGCCCGCACGGTGTCAAAAAAGGAGAGAGCATGTTGTTGTTTATAGCACCCACCAGGCAGTTCAGATGAGCAAGTTTTATCATGGCATCAAGATGGTGACAAATAAATTTAATGGGGAAACTTCAATCCGAACTTCACCAACAGATGATGTCGAGCTGAAGTTTAGAACATCATGTTGATACATTATGAGTACAACAGGTGCGTGTGTTGGTTATTCAAAGTCAAGTCAATGCACTAGTGGAAAAAGGCCCATTTGTCCCGTTTCCAGAGGCCCATATGTCCCAGTTCTAGAACCGGGAGTAAAGGGTCGGGACTAAATACCATGACATTTAGACCTGGTTCGCTCACGAACCGGGACAGGTGGGGCTCCACGTGGCCGCTACGGTGAGCCCTGGCAGGAGGGCCTTTGGTACCGGTTGGTAACACTAACCGGGACCAACAGGCATCCACAGTGGCTCTGGAGCTGGGTTTTTTAAAGGGGGCGGGTTGGGGGTTTTGGAGGGTTAATTTAGTTAGGGGTTTCATATATTGTGTTAGCTATCTAATAGAGAGAAGTGACCTCTCTTATGTCCGTGCTTGGTCGACGCTACGTACTATACGTATAGAGAGGACTCGACACGCTAGCTAGTAAGAAAATGAAGGAAACCATTAAGTACAGAAGATCGTCATGAACATATATATAGAGAAGTGATCGACCTCTCCTTCTCCAAGAGATTGGTCGAACAACAAGTTTTTGTATATCTATCTGATGCTACTAGCTACTTATATACAATATAAGATCTATTACAATCCCTGACATCTGAAGTCAAGTTCCACATGGTTTTCCCCTTCTTTATTGATGACGTGGTCAAGAAAGAATCCTGCCATTTTCTCTTGAATTGCTTTTATGCGATCATGTGGTAGGAGCTCATCCTGCATCTGCCAGATCTAAATCGAAGAAGAGGGTCAATACATGTGTATGCATGAAACTCAACACAAATGATGGTAATAAAATACAATTGTGAATATTTTTGCTTATGCACTTCATACTATTTTCCAGAGTAGCCCCGCTTATTCTTCGCCGTCTCGTTGAAGATGAACTCACAAACGTAGTATCCACAGAAATCATTTCATTGTTCCTGCCACAAGCACTTTACGAGAAATAGAGGTCAAACAAACTGATAAGCAAGGATGCTAAATGGTATTGATGAAACTAGCTAGAATCAATGGGAGATGAGCGGAACTAGGTAGTAGTACTTACATTCGTGTGTTTAAATGTCAGCTCGGTCGGCAGTCCCGGAGAAATTGCAGTGAACTCTTTCCAAACCCTGCCAGACAAAGAAAATAATTACTTCATATCAGGACATGATTAAAGTTGCCGATATGGTGCGATAATGATCGATTGAACTTACTTTTGGAGCATTAGTCCTCGGGATCTTTTAGTCTCGAGTCTAAGACGGTTACTTTTCCCTGCTCAAGCTTAATCACTAGGAGAATAAAGTGGAAGTTGCGCACGCATGCACAACTCATCAGTTACATGACTATAACCTTGAGTAATAAGGGAAACCGAATATGCACAAGACAGTAACACTCACTTGAAGTTGTAAGGAAAGCATATTTTATCTTTGCTTTGATTTTTGAGCAACGATTGCAGCAAGTTGTCCTAGGTTTCTGTGAGATTCTTTTGAATTATCCATTCATGTATGACATTTGGGTTAATGAACCGAATGTTATAGATTTGTAATTTTCTGCACTTGATGATCTTCAATCTGCATAACATAGTGAGAATAATTATATATACATGAAATAAAGAGATGAGCTATATATAGAGAGACTTAATTACAGAAAGTAGTACTTACAGACAGTAGCAAGCCACAAGTGATTTGTCGAGGGACTTTTGATTGTAGAACCGGAAAAACTCATCAAAATCAACATTTAACATTTCTTGGCCAATGAAGTCGTGGCCCTCTTTAATTCTCATCTACAAAGCATCCTTCCCAGACTCGCTGCACATTTTCATGTACCATTCATGGAATCTTCGCATCATCATTGTTAGAGCAAGAGTTCCATCTTTGATGAGAGGCTTCCTGTACTGGTATTTGAATTCGTCCACCTCCATTGCATCAAAATATACATCGTTCGGCAGGTAATCACCAGGATTGGTGATGTCTACTACACAACCTTCTTCTTGTAGATGTTGTTGGGCCTCCAAGTGCAGAGGTTTGTAGGATAGTAGCAAATTTCCCTCAAGTGGATGACCTAATGTTTATCAATCCGTAGGAGGCGTAGGATGAAGATGGTCTCTCTCAAGCAACACTGCAACCAAATAACAAAGAGTCTCTTGTGTCCCCAACACACCCAATACAATGGTAAATTGTATAGGTGCACTAGTTTGGTGAAGAGATGGTGATACAAGTGCAATATGGATGATAGATATTAGTATTTATAATCTGAAAATATAAAAACAACAAGGTAACTAATGATAAAGTGAGCGAAAACGGTATTGCAATGCTAGGAAACAAGGCCTAGGGTTCATACTTTCACTAGTGGAAGTTCTCTCAACAATAATAACATAATTAGATCATATAACAATCCCTCAACATGCAACAAATAGTCACTCCAAAGTCACTAATAGCGGAGAACAAACGAAGAGATTATTGTAGGGTACGAAACCACCTCAAAGCTATCCTTTCTGATCGATCTATTCAAGAGTCCCTAGTAAAATAACATGAAGCTATTCTTTCCGTTCGATCTATCCTAGAGTTCGTACTAGAATAACACCTTAAGATACAAATCAACCAAAACCCTAATGTCACCTAGATACTCCAATGTCACCTCAAGTATCCGCGGGTATGATTATACGAGATGCATCACCCAATCTTAGACTCATCTATTCAACCAACACAAAGAACTTCAAAGAGTGCCCCAAAGTTTCAAACGCAGAGTCAAGATGAAAACGTGTGCCAACCCATATGCATAAGTTCACAAGGTCACTGAACCCGCAAGTTGATCACCAAAACATACATCAAGTAGATCACGTGAATATCCCATTGTCGCCACAGATAAGCACATGCAAGACATACATCAAGTGTTCTCAACTCCTTAAAGACTCAATCCGATAAGATAACTTCCAAGGGAAAACTGAATTCATTACAAGAGAGTAGAGGGGGAGAATCATCGTAAGATCCAACTATAATAGCAAAGCTCGCGATACATCAAGATCATGCCAAATCTAGAACATGATAGAGAGATCAAACACATATCTACTGGTACATACCCTCAGCCCCGAGGGCGAACTACTCCCTCCTCATCATGGAGAGCGCTGGGATGATGAAGATGGCCACCGGTGATGGATTCCCCCTCCGGCAGGGTGCCGGAACAGGGCCCTGATTGGTTTTTGGTGGCTACAGAGGCTTGTGGCGGCGGAGCTCCTGATCTATGGTGCTCTTGGAGGTTTTGGGGTATATGGATATATATAGGCAAAAGAAGTCGGTCAGGGGAGCCACGAGGGGCCCACGAGGGTGGGGGCGCGCCCAGGGGGTAGGGCGCGCCGTAGACCGTCGTGGCTTCCTTGTTGCTACCCTGACGTCTACTCCAAGTGTCCTGGATTGCGTTTGTTCCAAAAGTAACTCTCCCGAAGGTTTCATTCCGTTTGGACTCCGTTTGATATTCCTTTTCTGCAAAACACTAAAATAGGCAAAAAAACATCAATTTGGACAGCGCCTCCGGTTAGTAGGTTAGTCCCAAAATAATATAAAAGTGTATAGTAAATCCAATTAAACATCCAAAACAGATAATATAATAGCATGGAACAATCAAAAATTATAGATATGTTGGAGACGTATCAAGCATCCCCAAGCTTAATTCCTGCTCGTCCTCGAGTAGGTAAGTGACAAAAACATAATTTTTGATGTGGAATGCTACCTAGCATATTTCTCAATGTAATTTTCTTTATTGTGGCAAGAATATTTAGATCCATAAGATTCAAAACAAAAGTTTAATATTGACATAAGAGTAATAATACTTCAAGCATACTAACAAAGTAATCATGTCTTCTCAAAATAACATGGCCAAAGAAAGTTATCCCTAGAAAATCATATAGTCTGGCTATGCTCTATCTTCAACACACAAAATATTTAAATCATGCACAACCCCGGTTTCAGCCAAGCAATTGTTTCATACTTTAGTATTCTCAAACTTCTTCAATCTTCACACAATACATGAGCATGAGCCATGTACATAGCACTATAGGTGGAATAGGATGGTGGTTGTGGAGAAGACAAAAAAGGAGAAGATAGTCTCACATTAACTAGGCGTATCAACGGGCTATGGAGATGCCCATTAATAGATATCAATGTGAGTGAGTAGGGATTGCCATGCAACGGATGCACTAGAGCTATAAGTGTATGAAAGCTCAAAAGGAAACTAAGTGGGTGTGCATACAACTCGCTTGCTCACGAAGACCTAGGGCAATTTGAGGAAGCCCATCATTGGAATATACAAGCCAAGTTCTATAATGAAAAATTCCCACTAGCATATGAAGGTGACAACATAGGAGACTTTCTATCATGAAGATCATGGTGCTACTTTGAAGCATAAGTGTGGTAAAAGGATAGTAACATTGTCCCTTCTCTCTTTTTCTCTCATTTTTTCTGGTGGGCTTCTTTGGCCTCTTTTTTTTATTTGGGCTTCTTTGGCCTCTTTTATTTTTCATAAAGTCCGGAGACTCATCCCAACTTCTGAGGGAATCATTGCTTCCATCATACTTTCCTCACATGGTACAATGCTCTAATAATGAAGATCATCACACTTTTATCTACTTACAACTCAAGAACCTTAGAACAAAATATGACTCTATGTGGATGCCTCCGACGGTGTACCGGGATATGAACCAAGAGTGACATGTATGAAATAATTATGAATGGTGGCTTTGCCACAAATATGATGTCAACTACATCATCATGCAAAGCAATATGACAATGGTCGAGCGTGTCATAATAAACATAATGGTGGGAAGTTGCATGGTAATATATCTCGGAATGGCTATGGAAATGCCATAATAGGTAGGTATGGTGGTTGTTTTGAGGAAGGTATATGGTGGATGTATGATACTGGCAAAAGTTGCGTGACACAAGAGAGGCTAGCAATGGTGGAAGGGTGAGAGTGCGTATAATCCATGAACTCAACATTAGTCATAAAGAACTCACATACTTATTGCAAAAATCTACAAGTCATCAAAACAAAGTACTACGCGCATGCTCCTAGGGGAAGGGTTGGTAGGAGTTAACCATCGCACGGTCCCGACCTCCACACACAAGGAAGACAACCAATAAATAAATCATGCTCCAACTTCATCACATAACGGTTCACAATACGTGCATGCTACGGGAATCACAAACTTTTAACACAAGTATTCCTCAAATTCACAACCACCCTACTAGCATGACTCTAAAATCACCATCTTCTTATCACAAAACAATCATAAAGAATCAAACTTCTCATAGTATTCAATGCACTTTATATGAAAGTTTTTATTATATCCTTCTTGGATGCTCATGATATTAGGACTAATTTTATAACCAAAGAAAATTACCATGTGCTATAAGACTCTCAACATAATATAAGTGAAGCATGAGAGATCATCTATTTCTTCAAAATAAGACCACCGCCGTGCTCTAAAAGGATATAAGTGAAGCACTAGAGCAAATGACGAACTACTCCAAAAGGTATAAGTGAAGATCAATGAGTAGTCGAATAATTATGCAACTATGTGAAGACTCTCTAACATTTAAGAATTTTAGATCTTGGTATTTTATTCAAACAGCAAGCAAAACAAAAAAAAATGACATTGATGACGGGAAAATGGCGGGCATGAGAACACCCGTCCATGTTATTGATATAGAGTGAATAATTTAAATGCATAAATAAAATGGAGATCAAACATTGCAAGTACATTATTTCCAGAGCTCTTACATTTCCATAGAAGATATGTTAATTACATCTCCGAAGAGAAAACCCCTGATTAAGAATTCCAATATTTCTACTACATGGGATTACAACATACGACCATTACAAAATGGTAAAAGAAAATTCTTCCTCCTCGCTGTCGTCGACGACGGCATGCTCGGTGGAGCCTTGGACTTTGTTGATGTTATCATATGCGAAGACTTTCATTTACATTTGCTTTCATTTGACTCGTACTGATATTGGTAGTACGTGTGTGCATGCTTGAATGACTTCACCTACTTTTCCTCGTTGATTAACCAATATATAGACTTTGATTTATTTCCTTTACTTTGTATGAGAAAGTCATTTTAATGGTTAACCAATATTTTAAATGAGTATTCAAACATCATGATGCACGCGTATGGGGCATAAAATCATGCATGCGCGTGTTCTGTGTATGCAAAATACATTAGTACTAATAGTTGTAGTACTCCTTGTTTTATGAGTAGATGACATCTACGTTTTGTTAATATTTGCAAGCCGTATGGGGGATGCATGATATAACTTTTATCTTATGCGTAGATAATCTAGACGTGACCTTTTTGAGCATACACATACATAGAGCAGATAAAAAATATATTTAGTTTGTTTTGGTGGCATATGCAAGTGCACTACAACATTTCGAGTGCAATCAGACTCAGACTCTGATCATCTTTTAGTTTTTTTAATGTATGTATGTCCATATGAAGGGACCATACATTTTATTTTAGTTGCGTGGATGTACACCAATTAACCTAGAATTAGGTAGGTACGATGTGTCCATTTTACTTTGGATGCGCATACACTAGATTCGCCAATATCTGGTTATTTATCGATGATGACGGCTAGCATTATTTAGGGCCAACGCATTTTTATAAAGGGCACCCATTTAGTCTATTTTAGAGACATTGGGTTAATATAATAGCATTTATGATTTGGGCGGCATTTTTTTTATGCACCATGAAGTGGAATGTCAATTTTCTAAGCACCCAACTTTAAACATGGTTAATTAAGTTTTGCTACATGACTCAATTTTAGCATATCATGCACACATGTGATCATCGAACATGTGACTGAGTATGGTGTCTTTTCACGAGCACCTATTGTTTTGCAATATTTTTTATATGCAACTTATGGTATACAGTTTGTTCCTCATTTTTTGTGTTGATTTTCCCCGAGTCATACCCTTGTCGTGATTCTGTTGAGAACAAAGTCTTCACCCTACATAAGGGAAGAAATACCTTGATTTGTGTCAATATGATCAAATCAGAGGTAATTTTCATGCAATTTATACTTCTTGACATGTATCAACATGACCATGGCAAGAACAAAATGTCGAATTTGTGAGAAAACCTCTTGACATGTGTCAATATGACCGTGCCAAGAGTAAGATATTAAACTTGTGAGAATACTACTTCACCTGTTTCAATATGACCATGCCAAGAGCGAGATCTGAAATATGGTGAAAATACTACTTGACATGTGTCAATATGACCAAGCCAAGAGCAAGAATCATGTCATTTGGAGAATAATTCGAGATCTGTGCCAACCTGACCAAATCAAGAACCATGATATGGGGGGAAAAGCAAGGATCATGCTACTTGAAGACAAGCTCTAGATCTATGTCACTATGACCAAATCAAGAACGATCATATCAAGTAAAAAAAGCTACTTGACTTATGTCAATATGACCAAGCCAAGAGCAAAAGGTGGGCAGCATGGAAAAGAATTCATGATCTGTGTCAATGTGACCAAATCAAGAATCATCATATGGGGACAAGCTACTTGGCTCATGTCAATATGACCAAACCAAGAGCAAAGATTGAGCAAGCATGGGGAAGAGCACCAATCAGAGGAGCAAAAACATTAGGAGAGAACCATGAATCTCACCTTCTTGCTGAGCTCCACCAAATCTCCCTCTCCTCACGTATGTGTGTGGGATTTTTTCTTGCAGCAGTATATGTGTAGCAGCAGCAGAACAGGAGAGAATGAGCAGTCCAACCTCCTCCCCTATATGCTGAAAGGGGTATTTATAGAAGCGGGAGGCAGCGGAGGCGTCTCACGCGCGAGCCCATGTTCGAGTCGTGAGATCATGCATGAGATCGTGGGACATGGGGAGTGGCTGGCTCTTTTCTTTAATATTCTTTTTGCTTAATTGCTAGTTCACCAATGCTTTGAACCGGCCACTTCGTAATTAGCCCAGGGCTTGGCCCACCCTCGGATGTCAACCCATCAATCTGCATGCACTTTATTAGCTGATGAATTGGGCCATCCATGCAACCCTGCAAACCACTCACTACGCATGCATGTAGGCATATGTCTTGTGTAAATGAGCTTGGCCTGACTAAAAAAATTGGTTCTAATTTCTTTGCCGCTCCATGAAAAGAAAAAAAACATGGCCATATATTCTTTCATAGACAATTATATGATGGCCAAATTTACTTTTTTACATGTATATATCACCAGGCACCCCCTCTTTTTTTATCATGTTGATATTTCATGATCGATGGAATATGGGTCGCACTTACCGGTCCAATAATTTAGCGATATTAGCGCCTTTTATGACGACTTCATGTTGGCACAAAAAAAACTCGCCATGGGAAACTGTGTATACATGCAGACTATCTGTCCCTCTAATCGTAATCTCATTGGGCCGAATATTCTTTTTACGAATTTTGCAAATATCAGCCTTTACCTATATATGTGCTTTGGTGCATGTTACTCCATATTAAGCTTCAAAAATTCACCAGTCATTTCCTTTGCATATTTGAAAATTCATCATTTAAAAGAATTTTAATTTTACTTTGGCCAAAATTGTTGTCAACAAATGCCCCTCGAGGTCTGAATGCGAATACTATTTTTTAAAATTAATATTCAGATTCAGAGCTCGAAAATGTGTGTGTGTGTGTGTGTGTGTGTATACATATATATAGGCATGTGCATATACTAATGTTATCCAAACTATCAGCTGTACAATGGCCTGACACATATATGGTGAGTGTTGCTTTGAAAGTTTGTTAGGATTTCTTAACGGGATAAGGACGAAGGTTGTTATCAGGCGGCCCTCATATAAGTATGAACCAACACGAGCGTATGCCTTCTCCCTTTCTGATCTTCTCATAGTCATCTAGCTGAGTGCCCGACTCCTCCCCGTGTCGCCCCTGCGAGGTGACCGGGGGGAACCCTTGCGCCGCTGCGTCCTCGTCCCTCCCCCGACCTCTCCTCCTCGCCGCCGCCGGGGCACTTCGCCGGGCAAAGCCCGGTCGGCGGCGGCGGAGGCGGGATCTCTTCTCCCATGGCTCGCTTGATCTAGCTTGGGCGGATTGCGGCGGTGGTTGGCGGCGCGGGCATGGGAGTGACGGCAGTTTCCCCTGGTGTGCATGGGAGTCCGCTCGGGGCGCACGGCGGTGGCCCTCAGCAAGTGGTGGCGGGCGGCAGCGCTCCGGCGTGTGCAGGCGGCGGTGGTCCCTGTGCACGGTCGGCGGCTCCATCTTTAACCCGGACGGCGCGGGGATGGCGGTGGCCTGGCATGGCCAGCGATCTAGATGTGGTGGTGCCGGTGGCTCGCTGATCTGCCGGTGCTCCAGGGTTCTGCCTGGTAGTGCTGGTGGTGACGGCGGCCCGTGCACGAGAGTTGGATCCCTTCGAACTGATCTGGGTGAAAACTTGCCTTTGGCGTCTACTAAGACCGGCGGTGGCGGCGCTATCTGCGTCGTTCCCTTCTTGAAGGCACCGCCGTGGAAAAGTTCAAGGCCACTCTCTGCTACCTCTAGGGGAAACCCTAGATCAGATGATCGTATGACGGCAGCGCTCTGATGTCGTTCCTCCCTCGGGGGTGTCATTCTTGGAGGTACACACGTGATTGAGGGACCAGAGGACGGATTCTTTGGTGGAGCGGTGCTTCATCCTACACACTGATGGCGACTGATCTTGACGGCGTGGCGTAGTGCAGATTTGGAGTTCGCTGTGGGAGGATGGACTCGCGCAGGAGGACGATGCTGTCGGGCGTCATGGTGGCGTTGATGGCAGAGAGACCTGATAGGGTACATGCAAAAGTACAGCTCTGAAGATGGATTGGTGGCAGGTGGCTGCGGCGGCCTCATACCCGGCAGGCGTCCTGGTTGAGGAGTGCGCCCGACTGGTAGGTGCCCCATACCCGGCAGACGTCATGGTTGGGACCTCAGGTCTTAGATGTTTAGGTTTGGCTGCAATGTCTGTTTGGTATTAGGCCCAGACTATCTGCGCGCCCTTCATCAATTGGATAGGTGTAGCGATAGCTATTGCTTAGACGGTGGCTTCAGTCCTGCTGTTGTATGGCTTTGTAAGGTCTTGTGAGAATAATTAATAAAGTAACCGTATGCATCGACCAGATGCAGAGGCCGGGGGTCATCCTCCTTTTCTAAAAAAAGTCATCTAGCTGAGTCATTTTCTCCTGCGTATACCTTAGATCAGATCGGCTTTGGGCCTCAGGTATGCACAACTATTGCAATTGCTTTCTTATAATTCCTTCCAATCTAGGTAACGATCCTTTTGACCCCTCCTCCTTTTTTGCATAGAAGGAGACGGGCTTCAGCGGGATCCGCTGACTTTAGTAAATGTATATTTCGGCTGAAGGTCGGTGATGTTGTGATTATTCTATCTCTTATAAATATCCCTCCACACCGCTAGCTATGTTGTTCAACTTGTTTAATTACTGTCATCAAACTTTAGATCTATAGGAATTCTTGTTTCATGGTTGACGTGCCGGCAAGCCTCTATACGAACTTGGTCCATCGTACATATATGAGGCTAAATATACCTGTACAACAATTTCAGTAGCCTGAAGTCAGATCTTTTTTTTACTTTAAGATGTTATCATATATTTGTAGATTCTCGTCTCATGGTTGACGTGCCAGCAAGCTTCTATACAAACTTGGTCCGTCATACATCCATGAGGCCAAATATACATGTATAATATATTTTTCAGTAGCCTAGATTGATAACAATCTTTTTTAAGATATTCTATTATATTTGGCATGGATCTCTCTCATAGTTGGCATGCTTGGAGCTATGACTTTTTCCGTCCGTCGCACAACTATAGAGATAAACATTATACTAAACTGTTGTTATCCTAGTTGTCTCTCATTTGGCAATTCGGCAAGTCTTCGTGACTTGGTCCGTCCCACAAATGTGGGTGTTATAAGATATTAATTATGCCATTATATAACAGAGTTGAATTTTCCCATCATTGGCATCCCGGCAAGTTTCTGTATGAACTTGGACCGTCGCACAATTAACCTACATGAGCATGCGTATTTTTTTACTTATGCTCTTTTTTTTGAGGAAGAATTCAGTTATTCATCAATTAACTGAGAACGAATGAGCGCCCTGAAAATTCAGGATGCATACAGAGCCCTTTTTTTATGTTTAACTTGCAGATACGTTTTATTTCAATTCATGCCGGTGATTTTATTTTTCATATATGTGTATGTGTAGATGGCGCATGGTCAACCTTCGGTTTCCTCTTATCAGTTGACCCTATCCGAATTAGCTAAACAACAGTTGTGTGAGCCAGCAACTCATGAATTGGCTAACCCGGTACTTGTCCATTCAACATTACCACGGGGAACTTTGGATTCTTCCCTCCGTGGATGGCACTCTGAGCATTTTTGTTTCACGCCTTGTGTTTCCATCCAATGGCACCCATTCCTAGAGCTGATCTAGACTTCACTTTAGGGACCAGGATAATGAGACCAAATCAAGAACCCACTTTACTTCACTTTAGAGCTGACCAAATCAAGAACAATGAGACCAAATCAAAAACCGTTTATTGGTCATCCATTTTTTGTAGTCCCACTGGGCGTGCCAGAATCTGATGATGGGAAAATGGCGGGCGTGAGAACACGCGTCCACGTCATTGATACAGAGTGAATAATTTAAATGCATAAATAAAATGGAGATCAAACATTGCAGGTACATTATTTCTAGAGCTCTTATATTTCCATAAAAGATCTGTTAATTACATCTCCGAAGAGAAAACCGCTGATTAAGAATTCCAACATTTCTACTACATGGGATTACAACATACGACCATTACAAAATGGTAAAAGAAAATTCTTCCTGCTCGCTGTCATCGACGCCGGCATGCTCGGGGGAGCCTTGGACTTTGTTGATGTTATCATATGCGATGACTTTCATTTACATTTGCTTTCATTTGAATCGTACTGATATTGGCAGCACGTGTGTGCATGCTTGAATGACTTCACCTACTTTTCCTTGTTGATTAACCAATATATAGACTTTGATTTATTTCCTTTACTTTGTATGAGAAAGTCATTTTAATGGTTAACTAATATTTTAAATGAGTCTTCAAACATCATGATGCACGTGTATGGGGCATAAAATCATGCATGCGCGTGTTCTGTGTATGCGAAATACATTAGTACTAACAGTTGTAGTACTCCTTGTTTTATGAGTAGATGACATCTACGTTTTCTTAATATTTGCAAGCCGTATGGGGGATGCATGATCTAACTTTTATCTTATGCGTAGATAAGCTAGACGTGACCTTTTTGAGCGTACACATACATGGAGCAGATAAAAAAATATTTAGTTTGTTTTGGTGGCATATGCAAGTGCACGACAACATTTCGAGTGCAATCAGACTTAGATTATGACTGATCATCTTTTAGTTTTTCTTAATGTATGTACGTCCATATGAAGGGACCATACAATTTATTTTAGTTGGGTGGATGTACACCAATTAACCCAGAATTAGGTAGGTACGATGTGTCCATTTTACTTTGGATGCGCATGCACTAGATTTGCCAATATCTAGTTATTTATCGATGATGACAGCTAGCATTATTTAGGGCCAATGCATTTTTAAAAAGTGCACCCATTTAGTCTATTTTAGAGACATTGGGTTAATATAATAGCATTTATGATTTGGGCGGCATTTTGTTTATGCACCATGAAGTGGAAATGTCAATTTTCTAAGCACCCAACTTTGAACATGGTTAATATAGCTTTGCTACATGACTCAATTTTAGCATATCATGCACACATGTGATCATCAAACCTGCGTCTAAGTATGGTGTCTTTTGACGAGCACCTATTATTTTGCAATATTTTTTATATGAATTTTATTTGTTCATCATTTTTTATGTTGATTTTCCCCGAGTCATACCTTGTCGTGATTCCATTGAGAACAAAGTCTTCACTCTACATAAGGGAATAAATACCTTGATTTGTGTCAATATGACCAAACTAGAGGCAATTTTCATGCAAATTGTATTTCTTGACATGTGTCAACATGACCATGGCAAGAACAAACTATCAAATTTGTGAGAATACCTCTTGATATATGTCAACATGACCGTGCCAAGAGTGAGATATTAAACTTGTGAGAATACTACTTGACATATGTCAATATGACCATGCCAATAGCGAGATCTCAAATATATTGAAATACTACTTGACGTGTGTCAATATGACCATGCCAAGAGCACAATGTCAAATTTGTGGAGGATGAAGGCTAGTTGGCATGTGTCAATATGACCAAGCCAAAGGCAACGATCATACCACTTGGAGAAAAATTCTAGATCTTTGTCAATATGACCAAATCAAGAACCATCATACAAGGGAAAAGAAAGAATCATGCTACTTGAAGAAAAGTTCTAGATTTGTGTCAATATGACCAAATCAAGAAGCAACATATGAGGCAAAAGCTACTTGACTCATGTCAATATGACCAAGCCAAGAACAAAGATTGGGCAACATGGGAAAGAA
This sequence comes from Triticum aestivum, assembly GCF_018294505.1. Lineage (NCBI taxonomy): Eukaryota > Viridiplantae > Streptophyta > Magnoliopsida > Poales > Poaceae > Triticum > Triticum aestivum. The sequence goes on along the minus strand of NC_057795.1, from coordinate 88,349,216 downwards.
TTCATGATCTGTGTCAATGTGACCAAATCAAGAATTATCATATGGGGAGAAGCTACTTGGCTCATGTCAATATGACCAAACCAAGAGCAAAGATTGAGCAAGCATAGGGAAGAGCAACAATCAGAGTAGCAAAAAGATTAGGAGAGAACCATGAATCTCACCTTCTTGCTGAGCTCCACCAAATCTCCCTCTCCTCACATATGTGTGTGTGGGATTTTTCTTGTAGCAGTATATGTGTAGCAGCAGCAGAACCACAGATGAAATGAGCTATCCAACGTCCTCTCCCATATGCTGAAAGGGGTATTTATAGGAGCGTGCGGCAGCGGAGGCGTCTCATGCGCGAGCCCATGTTCCAGTTATGGGATCATGCATGAGATCATGGGACGTGGGGAGTGGGTGGCTCCTTTCTTTAATATTCTTTTTGCTTAATTGCTAGTTGACCAATGCTTTGAACCGGCCACTTCGTAATTAGCCCAGGGCTTGGCCCACCCTTTTCAATATGACCAAGCCAAGAACAAAGATTGGGCAACATGGGAAAGAATTCATGATCTGTGTCAATGTGACCAAATCAAGAATCATCATATGGGGAGAAGCTACTTGGCTCATGTCAATATGACCAAACCAAGAGCAAAGATTGAGCAAGCATAGGGAAGAGCACCAATCAGAGGAGCAAAAAGATTAGGAGAGAACCATGAATCTCACCTTTTTGCTGAGCTCCACCAAATCTCCCTCTCCTCACGTATGTGTGTGGGATGTTTTCTTGCAGCAGTATATGTGTAGCAGCAGCAAAACAAGAGAGAATGAGCAGTCCAACCTCCTCTCCTGTATGCTGAAAGGGGTATTTCTAGGAGCGGGCGGCAGCGGAGGCGTCTCACGCGCGAGCCCATGTTCCAGTCGTGGGATCATGCATGAGATCGTGGGACGCAGGGAGTGGCTGGCTCCTTTCTTTAATATTCTTTTTGCTTAATTGCTAGTTGACCAATGCTTTGAACCGACCACTTCCTAATTAGCCCAGGGCTTGGCCCACCCTTTTCTTTAATCACCGCATGGGCCTCGGATGCCAACCCATCAATCTGCATGCACTTGATTAGCTGATGAATTAGGCCATCCATGTAAATCAAGAACCGTAATTCATTATTCTTGTTTTTCGCCATTCGTTTCATGCAACTTATGGTATACAATTTGTTCCTCATTTTTTGTGTTGATTTTCCCCGAGTCGTACCTTTGCCATGATTCTGTTGAGAACAAAGTATTCACTCTACATAAGGGTAGAAATACCCTGATTTGTGCCAATATGACCAAACCAGAGGCAATTTTCATGCAATTTATACTTCTTGACATGTATCAACATGACCATGGTAAGAACAAAATGTCGAATTTGTGAGAAAACCTCTTGACATGTGTCAATATGACCGTGCCAAGAGTGAGATATTAAACTTGTGAGAATACTACTTGAACTGTGTCAATATGATCATGCCAAGAGCGAGATCTGAAATATGGTGAAAATACTACTTGACATGTGTCAATATGACCATGCCAAGAGTAGAATGCCAAACTTGTGAAGGATGAAGGCCACTTGGGATGTGTCAATATGACCAAGCCAAGAGCAAGAATCATGTCACTTGAAGAAAAATTCGAGATCTGTGCCAACATGATCAAATCAAGAACCATCATATGGGAAAAATATCAAGGATCATCCTACTTGAAGACAAGTTCTAGATCTGTGTCAATATGACCAAATCAAGAACGATCATATCAAGTAAAAAAAAGCTACTTGACTTATGTCAATATGACCAAGCCAAGAGCAAAAATTGGGAAGCATGGAAAAGAATTCATGATCTGTGTCAATGTGACCAAATCAAGAATCATCATATGGGGGAGAAGCTACTTGGCTCATGTCAATATGGTCAAACCAAGAGCAAAGATTGAGCAAGCATAGGGAAGAGCATCAATCAGAGGAGCAAAAAGATTAGGAGAGAACCATGAATTTCACCTTCTTGCTGAGCTCCACCAAAGCTCCCTCTCCTCACCTATATGTGTGGGATTTTTTCTTGCAGCAGTATATGTATAGAAGCAGCAGAACAGGAGAGAATGAGCAGTCCAAACCTCCTCTCCTGTATGCTGAAAGGAGTATTTATAGAAGTGGGCGGCAGCGGAAGCGTCTCACGCGCGAGCCCATGTTCTAGTCGTGGGATCATGCATGAGATCGTGGCACGTGGGGAGTGGCTGGCTCCTTTCTTTAATATTCTTTTCGCTTAATTGCTAGTTGACCAATGCTTTGAACCGGCCACTTCCTAATTAGCCCAGGGCTTGGCCCACCCTTTTCTTTAATCACCGCATGGGCCTCGGATGCCAACCCATCAATCTGCATGCACTTGGTTAGCTGATGAATTAGGCCATCCATGCAACCCTGCAAACCACTCACTACGCATGCATGTAGGTATATGTCTTGTGTAAATGAGCTTGGCCTGACTAAAAAATTGGTTCTAATTTCTTTGCCGCTTCATGAAAAGAAAAAAAAACTTGGGCATATATTCTTTCATGGACAATTATAAGATGGCCTGAAACAAATTTTCTTTTTTACATGCATATATCACCACGCACCCCCTCTTTTTTTTATCATGTTGATATTTCATGAACGATGGAATAAGGGTCGCACTTACCGGTCCAATAATTTAACGATATTAGCGCCTTTTATGACGACTTCATGTTGGCACAAAAAAAACTCGCCATGGGAAACTGTGTATGCATGCAAACTATCTGTCCCTCTAATCGTAATCTCATTGGGCCGAATATTTTTTTTTACGAATTTTGCAAATATCAGCCTTTACCTATTTATCTGCTTTGGTGCATGTTAGTCCATATTAAGCGTCAAAAATTCACCAGTCATTTCCTTTGCATATTTGAAAATTCATCATTTAAAATAATTTTAATTTTACTTTGGCCAAAATTGTTGTCAGCAAATGCCCCTCGAGGTCTGAATGCGAATACTATTTTTTTAAAATTAGTATTCGGATTGAGAGCTCGAAAATGTGTGTGTGTACATATATATGTGTTTTTTAAGTGTACTTCCAATTGGCGTAGCATTGTAGGCATGTGCATATACTAATGTTATCCAAACTATCAGCCGTACAATGGCCTGACACGTATGTGGTGCGTGTTGCTTTGAAAGTTTGATAGGATTTCTTAACGGGATAAGGACGAAGGTTGTTATCAGACGGCCCTCATATAAGTATGACCCAACAAGAGTGTATGCCTTCTTGTTGACGTATAATGTGCTGTTTAGTCTCTTCCATCAGATCGGTCATTTGATTGTACTGGCTAGAGTATGCACTTCTACATGGTATCATCCTAATCACGATCCAAACCCTAGCCGCCGCCGCTTCCGCACCCGCGCGCCGCCCCCGGGGCGGTCGGCCTCCATGACCGCCGCCGGGGGCCGCGCCGCCCGTACCTAGGGTTCGTCCGCCGGTCGTGTCGACCGGCTGCCCTAGAGAGTCTTTTTCCCGATCCTTTGATCCGGGTTTTCTCTCTCTCGCCGGTCACTTTGATCAGCGTCTACTTTTTGGTTTCCGGTCTATGTGATCCGGTTTGCGTCGCCCGCCGCCGCCGTCGACCCCCGCGCCTCTACTCCGACATCGGCGTCGATTTCACCGGCTGCTTCATCATCAACCGCGCGGCAAGGCTGGACGCGCCGCCCAAGGGACGCCTTCGTGCGTCGCTGCCGGCCGCTCGTCCGCGCGGTCTCCATCGCCGGCCTGTCTTCGTCGTCATCGCCCGGGACATCACCGACAACGTCGCCATCGACTCCGATCTACGCGTCGTCCCCGCCATGGCGCATACAGCGGCGCCGTCGGTCTGATCAACCAATCACGCGCCTGTCTTCGCCAAGCACGTCCCTGAGCACGCGCCTACCGCCGATCGAGCCACAGGTTGCCATCGTGTCGTCCCTACGGACCGCTGCGTTGCCGCCCGAGGTCTTCCCGTCGGCTGCCCCGACTCACGCGCCGCTACCGCCGACGCCCATACGGGCGGTCGCGTCGCGGAACGTGGTCCACGCTGCCGCCCCGAGATCCTCCCACCGGCTACCCCTGTAGCCGCCGCCGCCTCCGTGTCACCCCTTAGGGTTATCACGTTGCGGCACGCGGTCCACGCCGCCTCCCGACGCGCCATCGCCCTCGGCTAGTGGTTCTCCGCGCGGCTGCCCCGACCTGCGAGCCTCCACTACACTGCCTCTTCGGGCTGTAAAGCTGCGGCATGCGGTCACCGCCGCCGCCCGAGGCTGTCCCCGCGGTTGCACCGACCTGCGAACCGCCGCTACACCACCTCTTCGAGCTGTAGCACTGCGGAACGCGGTCCCCGCCGCCGCCCCGAGGTCTTCCCGCTGTCACCCCGGCCCGCGGTCCATGTCGTCGTCACCGCGCGTCGACCTCCCGTGGTATGCGCCGCGCCGTCTCCCTTGGCGCGGGAACGCCACCGTCCGCGCCGGTCTTCGTCACGCTGTCAGGGTTCTTTGCCTACTTCGAGCACCGCCGCCACACTCCTAACCTAGCCGCCGCCTCCGCCGTCAGGCCGCCGCGGCCGCTCTTCTTTGGACGCCGCCGCCGCTACCTTCGTAGCCGCCGTCGCCGCCCATCCACCCCCTTCGTCTTCGTCCAAGCACCATCCCGTCGCCAGTGTTGCCGTCATCTACCTCGACCACTTCATCTACTCTGACCACCATTGGTGACATCGGCCCTACGCCGATAGACGCCGCAATTGTCGTCGAGTTCTTCTCTGATGGCCCCTCCGACTTCTCCGACATGGCGTACAGCTCGTGCAGGTCCCTCGTCTACGCATGCCCGGTGCTGGCAACACTGATGCGTGCCTTCATCCACGACGTGTCCCCGGGCCTGGCAAGCCTGGTCGGCGCTTCGTCAACTTCGTCTTCGTCCGTCTACGCATGCCCGGTGCTGGCAACACCGGTGCATGCCTTCGTCCACGATATGTCCCCGGGCTTGGCAAACCCGTCGCGACGCATCGTCAACAACATCTTATTCCGGACGCACCACTACTTCGACACCCTTGCGCCCATGCTAACTTGGCGCCCCCATGCGCCTGTGGCTCCATGGCGACTTCCTCGACACCAGCCACCTCGACATCGACATCGACCACGGCATTCTTCGCACGGCTACCTCGACCACGGCTACACCATCCTACGCTCTCGGCTACATCGACATCGGCACAAAGGGCTATCATCCGCTTGAGCAACTCGTCGGCTTCCTCTACAGTCAATGCGTCCGCGACGCGACACCGTCCACGACGCTCCCGCTAGGACTGCGGGGGGATGTCAGTCCGTCGGCTGATATTCTCTCCAGTCTGACCGTCCGCGACGCTCATGTTGTTCGCAACGCTACCGCTACGACTGTGGGGGGATGTTAGAGATATATTTGGGTTACATGTATTTGGTAGTTTAGGATTCCTACCTTATCTCTAGGAGAGGCGTCTTGCCCTCCAAGTCTTGTACTCAATATATACTCGCTCTCGAGGCTCGATAATACATCCATCATATTCCGCAACAATCTCTCTCTCTCCCTTCTACATGGTATCGGAGCCAAGAGGTCTTGAGTTCAAGACCCGGCTGGCGCAATTAAATTCAGCCCACTTTCGGTCCATGTTTAGGCCTGAGGGAGCCACACGTGAGGGGGAGTGTTGACGTATAATGTGCTGCCTAGTCTTTTCCATCAGATCGGTCTTTTGGTTGCACTGGCTAGAGCATGCACTTCTACACTTCTCCCTTTCTTTCCTTCTCATAGTCATCTAGCTGAGTCATTTTCTCCTTCGTATACCTTAGGTCAGATCGGATCTGGGCCTCAGGTATGCACAACTATTGCACTTGCTTTCTTATAATTCCTTCCAATCTAGGTGACGATCCTTTTGACCCCTCCTCCTTTTTTGCATAGAAGGAGACGGGCTTCAGCGGGATCTGCTGACTTCAGTACATGTATATTTCGGCTGAAGGTCGGTGATGTTGTGATTATTCTGTTATAAATATCCCTCCACACCGCTACTTATGTTGTTCAACTTGTTTAATTACTGTCATCAAACTTTAGATCTATAGGAATTCTTGTTTCATGGTTGAAGTGTCGGCAAGCCTCTATACGAACTTGGTCCATCGTACATCCATGAGGCTAAATATACCTGTACAACAATTTTAGTAGCCTCAAGTCAGATTTTTTTTACTTTAAGATGTTATCATATATTTGTAGATTCTCGTCTCATGGTTGACGTGCCGGCAAGCTTCTATACGAACTTGGTCCGTCGTACATCCATGAGGCCAAATATACCTGTATAATACTTTTTCAGTAGCCTAGAGTGATAACAATCTTTTTTAAGATATTATCTTATATTTGGCATGGATCTCTCTCATAGTTGGCGTGCTGGGAGCTATGATTTTTTCTGTCCATCGCACAACTATAGAGATAAACATTATATGAAACTGTTGTTATCCTAGTTGTCTCTCATTTGGCAATTCGGCAAGTCTTCGTGACTTGGTCCCTCGCACAAATTTTGGGATTATAAGATATTAAATGTGCCATTATATAACAGAGTTGAATTTTCTCATCATTGGCGTCCTGGCAAGTTTCTGTATGAACTTGGACCGTCGCACAATTAACCTACATGAGCATGCGTATTTTTTTACTTATGCTCTTTTTTTCCAGGAAGAATTGATTTATTCATCAATTGACTGAGAACGAACGAGCACCCTAAAAATTCAGGTAATGCATACAAAGCCCTTTTTTATGTTTAACTTGCAGATACGCTTTATTTCAATTCATGCCAGTGATTTTATTTTTCATATATGTGTATGTAGATGGCGCATGGTCAACCTTCGGTTTCCTCTTATCAGTTGACCCTATCCGAATTAGCTAAACAACAGTTGTGTGAGCCAGCAACTGATGAATTGGCTAACCCGGTACTTGTCCATTCAACATTACCACGGGGAACTTTGGATTCTTCCCTCCGTGGATGGCACTCTGAGCATTCGTTTCATGCCTTGTGTTTCCATCCAATGGCACCCATTCCTCAAGCTGATCTAGACTTTACTTTAGGGACCATGATAATATCACAAAAATTGGGCTGGGAGTATCATGAAATCCAGTATGTCAAACGTCCAAAGGGTTATACTCAATGGGGTGTTGAGGTCTTAAACAATCATTATTTTAATCTTAAAGTGGGTGAAGAAAATATGGACTATATTCGTGGCGCCATTTATTGTTCCCTTTGCGATTATTCTGTCAGCCCCTCTTTGCTCCGCTCTTTACTAGAGAGGTGGAGTCCTCAAACCAATACTTTCATGCTCTCGTGTGGCGAACGCACCATCACTTTGCTTGATTTGTTGCTTATGGCTGGGCTGCCTATAGTTGGCGAACCCTAGGAAGAATATATCCCGTCACTCACTAAGCTAAATCCTTCATTACTCTTTTACCCGAACTTTTTATTTGATCTTTTGGATGTGTGGGAGGTTCTTTCCGCCCAAAGCAAGCATAAAGAAAAATTTGTTACCTTCTAGGCTTGGTGCGATTATTTCCACAACAAGCGGGCTGATTTTTTGCCATCCACCAGTCTTCGCAAAAGTCGTATGTATGTCGCATCTTTTGTCCCCCTTTGGCTTTGCTGCTTTGTGGTCATTGGTGAAGGGCCGTTTATTTGCCCTGGCGTCCTTGTCATGGCGTCTTAGATTTCTTTAGGGCGGAAGATATCGTTGGCACCCCCTGCGCTTTCCTCCCTATATCTTGCTCTTCGTCGTATCAGCACAAATCCTGTTGGGCCTTCCTTTGAACAAACACCTATGTCTATCCACTATATTATTGGATGGATGCATTTTTATCTGAAGAAAGCTTTTGGGGCCAAAGGCAAAGGGGACAAACTTCGTTCTCCGAAGAGACTTCCTATGCAACTGGCTAAGCTAAGCACGATGTTCCGACCACCCAAGGTCTTTTCCCCAGAGACGGTGCATGAGTTTTTGGAAAACCATAATAATATCATATGGTGCCCCTATTCCTCGCGCAACCTGACAGGGGTCGATCAACTACAAAGGTCCTCTGCCATTTCTATTCGCCGGGAAATGCTTCCGTGGAGGTTCTCAGCAGAGTCCACCGACCTATGTGCATCCGAACCCTATCACCCAGATCGCGTAGCTAGCCAGTTCAAGCTAGATCAACAGGTTCCATACAACCCATTGCAATCACTATTAGCTGAAACTGATGTTGGTGTTGCGTATGCGTACATGTCACATTTACTGCACCCAGTCCAAGAGGATATCCAGCATGCCCTTGGCACTAATTATGTAGGTAGTGCTTCTCTGGCTTGGACCAACTGGTGGAGGAAATTTGCACATCCACACTCTACAATCTTGAATAGCCTCAAGTCTGGCAATATGTGTGGCAAAATCACGTACGATGAGAGGAAAAGCATGTGTGCGGAAAGGGGAAAAAAGTTTTATCCCACACGTACTCTTTCAGAGGATGATCTCTTTATCAGAAAGGAAGTATTAGTAAGCCATCAAAAGGCCTATATTGAAAAAATCGAGGCAGAGGAGAAGGCTTTTGCAGATCATTGGAATCCAATTTTATATGTTTTTCTTTTGGATGATGAACCTTCTATGGAACCCCGACGTGTGAGTAAAATAACTATTACTTGATTTAACCTGTTTTATGACATCAACTTCCTCCTTCCTGCATTTTGTTAACATGTGTTTCTTTCTACAGAAGCGAAATAAAATGGATATTGTTGAATGTCCTTCCCCCGATCCTTCACTTCACGAGCTCGGGGAAGATGATGCCCTCGTCTCTACAGGTGAAGATGTGAGGCCTTTCACTAAAAGGAAGGCGGATACCCTAAACGAAGAGAATGATTCCAGTCCCATTAGATTGGATGGACCTATCCACGTATCTGACCTTGGTAGTGTGGATCTCGGTGGCGTACTTAGTGGAGAGGTTGATTATGGTCAAGGTGATCTAACTAAATTAAATGTGGATGATTATGGTGTATCAAGCTCAGGTCTTGACCCCCCCCCCCTTGTTTCACAAAGTTTGGACTCAAACTTGTCTCTGAGCGCTGATGTTTTAAGCATTTTGTCTACTTCTGAACAGGGTAGATTTATACAACTCTTATCCACCTTTTGACATTATTATTCATCGTTTCCAAGATTATTAATTTTACTTCTTTCTCCATTGCATGGTGGTACAGAAGGAGCTTCTAATCTTGTCAGTGGTGAAGGAACAATGACACGTATTTCAGCGTCACCCTTGGATATTTCTGCCATTACGAAGCCAATTCTGGATGCCATCAATTGGTGTTGAAGAATGCTTTTGAAGCCTTAGACACCCCTACATTAACTGATTCTCAATTTCGTGAGATTTTCCAGGCAGTTTGATCTGTGCTCCCGGTTGGTGATACTGCTCCTCAGATTGCCGCTGTCCGCACATGTTGGGAAAATTTGTTTCAATCTAAGATACAGTGCAGGAAGCCCGCAAAATAGTTGAGGATCAGTCAAAGCAAAAGTCTGAATTTGTTACTACAACACAGAGCAAGGCTGAATCAATTGAAGCGTCTCTGAAAACCTCAGCAGCAGAGATGTCATCTGTGCTGGAGAAACATGCTGAGAAGAAGGAGCGTGTGGAGGCCCTCTCCGCTCAACTACAAGAAGCTAACGCCGAGTTGCGTATAGCTGGAGAGAGGGTCAAGCAACTAGAGTCGGACCGTTCCGCCAAGCAAGCTGAAGCCAAGAAGTTGCATGAAGATTTGCTCGAGGCTAATGCGAAAGCTTCAGAGGAATTGGAGGCTCTTAAAGCAAAGATATCAACGCTGGAGAATGAAGCTGAGTCTATTATCGGAAGTCTGAAGGATTGGCGTTCCAAGCCCAACTGAGTTTTTTTGCTCCTAATAAATTAGACATGTTGTCTATTTACATTTTCTACTCAGACTTACATAAGGCAGCCAATCGGTACACCCATTTTCTCGTGTTTTCCCACACACCAGTAGCACCATTCGCGTATACTTGCATGCGATTTATTCATGTGTATCGAAAGACTATGCAATGCTATTTGTACAGCCTGGTTTTCTGTGTGGTATGAATACTTCGTGCTAATTGCATGAGCTAGCTTGGGTAAACCCTTTATTGATTTACATTTTTTTTGCTTGAAGACTTATTACTTTATTTCATTTTTCAGTTTTTTTATCTTTTGCAAATCTATTTATATTTTTATGTACACTGCCCTTTTGTATACCAGTTTAAGCTCATGAGAATTTGGAGCCATTTCTTTTTACGCTACAGTTTAAACTCGTAAGATATTGGAGTAACATTTTATGTGCCTCAGTTTATACTCGTGAGGACGTGGAGTAACATTTTATGTTCCCCAGTTTATACTCGTAAGGGTGTGGAGTGTATATGTACACAATTTTTTATGATTCTTTTTTTTTTACAGTTTATACTCGTAGGTCATTGGAGTTTCTTTTTGTGTGCCCCAGTTTATACTCTTGAGGGTATGGAGTATATATGCGGACAATATTCGCCATCAGGAGAAATTATCATGTATGCACCGCTAGAGTAGACTTCCTTTACGATGTAGGGACCCTCCCATTTTAGCTCGAACTTTCCCCCCATCCGTCGTGTAACATTCATTGGACGGATGACGGCGAGCACTAGGTCTCCTTGCTTGAATGATCTCCTTTTAACGCGCTTGTCGAAAGCACGGGACATTCTAGCCAGGTATGCCTCCAAATTTTGTAATGCCTGAAGGCATTTTCCTTCGAGCATTTCGAGATCACTGAGGCGTAATTTTATGGCCTCTTCTTCAGAAAGTTTCTCCTGAATAGCAACTCTAAGCGAGGTAATTTGTACCTCTAACGGTAGAACTGCCTCTCCTCCAAATACGAAGGAGTATGGTGTCATTCCAGTTGGTGTACGTGTCATGGTTCTATAAGCCCACAAGGCCTCAAGAAGTTTCTGATGCCACTCATGCTTATTTCTAGACATGGCTTTCTTTAATAATTTGCAGAGGGGTTTATTAAAAGCTTCCGCTTGTCCATTAGCTACTGGATTATAAGCCGTACAATAGTGATGAATTATTTTAAATTTTAAGCATAACTTATCTACATGTTTATTTTTGAATGGTCCCCCGTTGTCAGACATGATATGGGAAGGAATTCTGAAGCGATATATGAGGTGTGTTCTTATGAAGTGCTCCACGTGCTCTCCCTTATCCTCTTTTAATGGTATAAGCTCCGCCCATTTAGAGAAGTAATCGGTGGCAGCCAGGATAAATTTGTGCCCCTTTGATGATGGCGGATTAATAGGTCCTACTATATACATTCCCCACATTTCAAATGGCCATGCAATATTTGTGGGATGCAACGACTCATGGGGTTGATATATGAAATTACCATGTACCTGGCACTCGTGACACCTTTTAGCAAATTTTATGGCGTCGTCAAACATGGTAGGCCAATAGTAACCAAGATGTCACAATTGATAATATAACTTAGGGCCAGATTGATGCGCCCCACACACCCCAACATGCACTTCATTTAGGGCTTCCAAAATTTCATTCCCTACTAGACAGCGGAAGAGGATGCCATCGAAGGAACGTCTATATAGGGTATCATTTATGCATGTATAGTAAACTGACCTTTTTCGAACTCTAGACCTTTCTGCGGAGTCCAGAGGTAAATATCCATGGAGCAAGTATTCCAGGAAAGGACTTCGCCAGTCTCCAACTTCAATCTCGTAGACATTTGCAGTCATTGCAACCGACGTCGTTGTCTCCTCCTCATCTGGTATAGGTAGTATCCTACATTCTTCAACACGAACATCCGTCATTTGATGTGAAGTTAGTGACATACTAGCGGCTAAACCTGGTAAGGCGTCGGCCTTTTCATTTTGACTTCTTATAACATGCTGAATATTTAGATCAGCAAACATGGACATGAGCACTTTGGCTCGTTGGAAGTAAGGCATTAATTCTTCTTTCTTTACCATGTAAATTCCTGTCGGAGTAATTGGACACGGATACCCCGAAGACGGCGAGACAATATTTCAAGACATCGGGGCTAGCAAAGCCCCTCAGTCCGACTGCCCGACCGCTCCTGCCAGTTGTCGACTGCGCCAATCAGCCAGCTGCCGACTGCAGCTCGACCCGACACCGACAAGACCCCAACGTGGCGGCCATACCACGGACGAGATGGATGTACCTCGATGCCATCATGTATAGTGTCACTTGTCCCCTGGCACTATTTATGAAGTGACCCAGGGGACAAGGATGACACCCACCATGCCTTGCTCCCATACCACCACATGGCTTAGATAGTAAGCTAGCCTCACACTATAAAAGGAGGCATCATCCATCCATCCAGGAGGATGGACACTCACGCATACACACAAGCAAGCTAGCTAGCAAGAGAGCTAGCTAGCCATCCACACACTCACGCATGCATACTCAGGCACATGCGGCCATACACACATATACGAGGCCAGATGCCTATGGCACTGACCTCAGATACAGCTCCAGGAGCACTTTGTACTAGATATATCAGATACACTCAGACATGCAACAGTAGGAGTATTATCTCTTCGGAGAGCTCCGAAGCTGGGTAAACCACTGCGTGCTACTCGCATACCCGCTCCCGGGCCTATCAGCAGCAGTCTTACCCTCACACTAAGCCCTTGTGGCATCTGTCGACTCACAAGCCCCCCGTGAAAATTCCATGACAATTCCCAGTAGTTGGTTGATCACTAACTGCGAGTCACCATAAACAGTGAGTGGATCTAACCCCATATTCATAGCTAATTCAAGCCCAATTATCAAAGCCTCATATTCAGCCGAATTATTTGAAACTGCTGAAATTAGGGTAAATGAGTACAGGATTATCCCTTCACTTGGCGTCACAAAGACGACTCCAGCACGTGCCCCTGATTGTCGACATGCGCCATCGAAGTACATTTGCCAACATGTACTAGCAACTGATGTAGTGAACACCTCTTCGTCCGGCAAGTCATCATCTATGGGGAAATCGTCAGGTATTGGATGTGTGGCTAGGAAGTTAGCTAACGCCTGCCCCTTCATGGCCTTTTGTGGTACAAATTTTATATCAAATTGCGACAAAAACATTGCCCACTTAGCCAGTCTACCTGAAAGCACCCTTTTATTTAAGATGTACCTGAGAGGTTATGCCCTCGATACGAGGTGTACAGTATGCTCTAACATGTAATGGCGTAATTTTTGTGCTGCAAACACCAATGCGAGATATATCTTTTACATGTCCTGATAGTTACACTCAGCCCCCACAAGGGTGCGACTAAGGTAATATAGGGAAATTTCCCTTCCAGACTCATTATTATGTGCTAAAAGAGCTCCCAACGACATAGGCATGGCTGCCGTATATAGGATCAGAGGATGTTCCTTAACTGGTGCACCCAGGATAGGTGGGTGTATAAGGTATTTTTTAATGTCAAAGAATGCATTTTGGCATGCTTAATCCCACTCGAATGAGACACCCTTTTTCATGAGACATGAGAAAGGTTTACATCTTCCTGATAAATTTGAGATAAACCTCCGAATATATGATAGGTGACCTTGCAAACTCTTTAGTTCATGTAGATTTGTGGGTGGTGGCATTTTAACTATCGCTTTTACTTTATCTGGGTCAATTTGGAGGCCATTCTTTGTGACCACGAAACCAAGAAATTTTCCGGAGGAAACTCTGAACCCACATTTCATGGGATTCATTTTCAAGTTATGTTCCCTCAGACACTCGAAAACCATTGCAAGATGTTTCATATGGTCCTCCTCACATTTTGATTTTACTACTATGTCATCAATATAACACTCAACAATTACATACAATAATCCATCTAAAACTATGGTCATGGCTCTTTGATATGTTGCCCCGGTGTTTTTTAGTCCAAATGGCATAACCTTATAACAGAATATACCTTTGGGCGTCCTGAAAGTCGTTAGCTCTTCATCTTCTGGCGCCATTTTTATTTGATTATATCTAGAATATCCATCCATAAAGGAAAATATTTCATGATTCATGGTAGCATCAACGAGTATTTCAGATATAGGTATAAGAAAATCATCTTTAGGGCATGCTTTATTTAAGTCCCTAAAGTCTACACACACGCAGATTTGACCATTTTTCTTTTTAACTGGAACAATATTGGAAAGCCATTTAGGATATTTAACTTCCATAATGAATCCAGCAGCCATGAGTTTGTCGACCTCGGCTTCTATCTTGCGGAGTAGCTCGGGTCGAAATCTCCTTTGTGCTTGTTTTACCGGGGGTACATCATCTTGCATGGCAAGTCGGTGCACCGCTACCTCTGGATCCAAGCCTGGCGTTTCCTCGTAATTCCAAGCGAAGTCATCTTTGTTTGCGGAAAGGAACTTATGATATTCCTCTTTCTTTTCTTTGGACAAATGTGCGCCAATAAAAATCAGTCGAGGATCCTTGGTTGTCCCAATATTTATTTCTTCCAAGTCATCAATAGTTGGCTGATTACCATCCTCCATTTGTGGGGATGCCTTAGTTGGGTCTACAAATTCAGTCGAGATCATACAAACCTCATAGCCCAGCCCATGTCTTTTTTCTTTGAAAGACTGACCCTCATGTAGAGCTTCGAGTTGTTCTCGGGACAATGCCTTTTCAAATGGAGCTCGCTGCCCCCGGCCATCGCACAATGACAGGCCAGTGATAGTATCATATCCCATTTTTCTACATCATATACAAAACTCGGTTATCATAGAGAGAAATAGGCAATGACTTGTCATCTTTATTTACCAAGGTGATATGAACCACATTTTTATTTTTATTTTCACACTCATGCGGCTCCTCTTTATCCTACTCAATTTTATGTTGAACCAAAGGAGGTAAGAGCATATGCATTTTGGTACCTTTTTTAACAAATGATTTATCGATGACACGGAATATTGGGTCACCCTCTTTCCTTTGGTCACTTGGTATATACTGATAAATCTTTTGGCCAGATGAGGATTCTGCGGTATTTTTCTTTACCATATTTGACTCAGGTACTACTACAGGCCTTGGCTTGTGTGCTTTTTCAACAGGCTCAAAGTAGAATTTTTCATCGGCGTAGAAAGATTCAGCTATGGTGAATGGTCTTTTATCTGCAAATATTCTTACTGTTTCATCATATTTCTCTTTGTACTTGACACACTGATGGAGTGTAGATGGCACAATCTGATTTTCATGCAACCATGGTTGGCCCAACAGTGCATTGTAAGATGTGGCTGCATCAATCACATGGAATCTCACGTATGTAGATAATGCTTCCATTTTTAGTACCAAGGAAATGGTACCCATGGCCTCTTGACCTGACTGGTTAAAGCCGTGAATGACCACATTTGACCGACTCAAATCCTTAGGGGAATATCCAATCCTTTTCAATGTACGCAGAGGCAGCAAATTTATGGCGGATCCACCATCTATCATTATGCGATTTGTTGGCAAGTCATTAATCTCACCAAACATAAGAAGAGGTATGCTATGCTTCTTCGCTACTAACAACATGTCCTCATTCGTGAATGTAATATTTAACACATCATTTAATGCAGCTTCAGTATGTGAGACTTCCACTCTATAATCTTCAGGAAGTGACAATGCTGTAACTAGTGCCTTACGTAAATCCAAGGAAAGAGACAAAGCATCATATACACAGAAAGCATAGCTGGTATTTTCTTCAAATGATAGATTACATCATACTTGACCGACACCTTAGAAGGCGGGTCGATTGTCTCATTCTCGGTTACATCTTTGTTCCTAGGCTCCTTTCTAGGTGGAGGATGTGGGTCAGTTAACTGGCGACCTGATCTAAGGTGGACATGATCCGCTTCTGGCGCATCTTCTTCAGGGAAGTGAAGAGACTCGTTATCATCCGCAAACACACTTATAGTGAGAACGTTGAATTCTTCACTAGGCGGAACCTTCATGCGCTTCACCAAATGTTGATATTTCTTTGGTACGAAGCGCAGAAGAGTGACATCTTCCATCACTCGGGGTAGTGCACGACATTTTGGCCGCTGCTCCCTGCAGTCTTGGGGCTCTTGAGAAGCTGGTACACTGGGCCATCCATCACGGCTGTAGGGAATGTGAGCCTCTCTTTGACGCTGACCCTGGGACGTGGTCCTATGACCGAGGCACGGGAGGAAGCCTGAAGAGATAATTGGGGTAAATTCATATCCTGATGTAAAAATCATATCATCATAAGTTGGCCTCATATTTGAAGATGCGCAACTCACCAAGCTATCTTGAAGAGTGGCAACATTTGTTATAGCCATCTTCTTTCCTTTCTTTAAGCTTTTGAGGAGGTCTATATCAATGGTCCCCTCGTTAATCATTTTCTGTATGATATTCTTCACAACAAAGCAATCTTTGAGTGTATGGCCCAAAATGCGATGGTAGTGACAGAAATTTGGGCCATTAAATTTTGAAGCTTCTTCTGGCCTTTTGCGATTGGGAAGTTCCATAAGACTCAACTCCTTTAAACCAGTGAAAAGGTCATAAATTTCTTCTACAGGAAAATAATACTCCCTGTTTTGTCGTTCGCTGAGCATTGGTGTCACGCCCAATATGCGACCCTATCCAAAAGGAACTCGAAGGTCCCACCAAGGATAGACCCGCATATTGAAACGCTTTTGCAAGGTGGATATCATTACATCAACATCACATAATAGATGGGGATACATACATAAGGCATACAATGCCACACGAATACAACATCAACTTACATGAGAACAACATCCGACTACGGATGAAGCACAAACAGAAGCTCAAACGACATCCACCCTGCTAGCCCAGGCTGCCGACCTGGAACTTATCACCTGATCGAAGAAGAAGCAGAAGAAGAACTCCAAAACAAGCAAACATCGCTCTCGCGTCATGAACATCACGTAACCTGTACCTGCAACTGTGGTTGTAGTAATCTGTGAGCCACGAGGACTCAGCAATCCCATTACCATGGGTATCAAGACTAGCAAAGCTTAAAGGGAAAGGAAGGGGTAAAGTGGTGAGGTTGCAGCAGCGACTAAGCATGATATGGTGGCTAACATACGCAAATAAGAGCGAGAAGAGAGCAAGCGGAACGGTCGTCAACTAGCAATGATCAAGAAGTGATCCTGAACTCCTACTTACGTGAAACATAACCCAGAAACCGTGTTCACTTCCTGGACTCCGCCGAGAAGAGACCATCACGGCTACACACACGGTTGATGCGTTTTAATTTGGATTTGGTGTCAAGTTATCTACATTCGGACATTAACAAATTCCCATCTGCCTATAACCGCAGGCACGGCTTTCGAAAGATTATACCCTGTAGGGGTGTCCCAACTTAGCCCGTGATAAGCTCTCGCGATCAACGAAGGATATACCTTCTCCCAGGAAGACCCGATCAGACTCGGAATTCCGGTTTACAAGACATTTTGACAATGGTAAAACAAGACCAGCAAAGCCGCCCGAATGTGCCGACAAATCCTGATAGGAGCTGCACATATCTCGTTCTCAGGGCACACCGGATTGTCCAAACTTCTAGTAGGCCAGCCCAGAGTTGCCCCTGGTGGCCACTGGCGGCTGACAGGTTGGACCAACACTCACGACAAGCACTGGCCTGGGGGGTTAAAATAAAGATGACCCTCGAGAGTGCGACTCCCAAGGGAAAAAGGGCTAGGTGAGGAAAATGTAAAACCAAGGTTGGGCCTTGCTGGAGGAGTTTTATTCAAAGCGAACTGTCAAGGGGGTCCCATAAATCACCCGACCGTGTAAGGAACGCAAAATCCGGGAACGTAACACCGGTATGACGGAAACTAGGGCGGCAAGAGTGGAACAAAACACCAGGCAAAAGGCCGAGTCTTCCACCCTTTACCAAGTATATAGATGCATTAATAATATAAGAGATATTGTGATATCCCAACCAAAATCCGGTCCACCATGGAGCAATCTTCAACTTCACCTGCAACTAGCAACGCTATAAGAGGGGCTGAGCAAAAGCGGTAACATAGCCAAGCAATGGTTTGCATAGGAAAGGTGTCAAAGGTTAGAGGTTCATGGCAATATGGGAGGCTTGATAAACAGGTGATAGGTAGCGCAACATAGCGATAGAACGAAGCAACTAGCATAGCAATGATAGTAGTGATATCCAGGGTAGCGGTCATCTTGCCTGAAATCCCACAAGGAAGAAGAACGAGTCCATGAAGAAGACGAACGGATGAAGCCGAACCAAGCGTAGACGAACGAGTCCTCATGAGCGCAACGAAACGGGAACTATCGAGAGAAGCACACAACATAGTAAACACACCACACATGAACAAGGCATGATGCACAACAAGCATGATGCATGACAAAACTACATGAAGCTAATCATGGCAAGAGATGATGCAAACAAGAGCAACACACTAAGGCAAGTTTAAATGAGGCCGGGAACAACATATAAGAATTCCGGTAAGTCCTCATATGCAAATTTCGAAGTTGGTCCAGATCTGAATAAACCTTATGTTCAAGTTGTTAAACAGCAAGTTATGATGCACAAAGATGATCTACACGAAATTCTAGTCAAGTTACATATAAAGTTCACTTAGTTCGGGGCTACGGCCTAGAAGATATGAGCAAAACAAGTTAAACATGGCATTGATGCAAAATGCATTCAAACATCAAGAAAACACCTCAAAACATGGATGCAACATGATAATATGGAACTACATGCAATTATAAGCAAGTTTCATATAGAGCACACTCAAAACGGAGCAACGGTTCAACACACACACACACACTATACAAGTTTAAAGGACAAGCTGTCCAAAACAGCAACTAGGCATATTGCAAGCATCAAAACAACATGCTACGGCACCACAATATGAAAACAAAAGACATGGACATGATGTACAGGTAAAGCATAACAAAACATGAACACTGAGCTATCTCCAGAAATCAATAGATCATGCTCAAACACACTTGGCAAGATTGCAAATAATAGCAATTCAGACTTCGCAGAAAGTAACATCAGGTTGCAATGTTTAGAGCTATCAAACAACATGTTACAGGAACTTATCATGGCAAAAAAAAAGCATGGCATGAATCTACTAAATGCATAGAACAAAAGTCCTTTACTAACCATGAGCCAAAAAGGATCAGAAAATATGATGGCACCCACGTAAACATAGCAAGTTATAATACAGATTCATACATGGCAGAAACAGAATTATGAAGGCATGTTGGTGAGCTTGTGCAACTCACTACAGAGCAACACATGGCATGGAAAGGCAACCAACAGTAAGAAGACATGTTTGTGAAACAAACCAAGTCAAGAACAAGTTCATAGCATGCAAGGATCAACTACAACAACCTTGGCAAAATTGAATAACATGTAAACAATCTGCCAGGAAACATTTTAAAGCAAAAGTAGAGCACGAAAATGACATTCTAGACTACTCCATAATTTCAACCAGGGGCATGAATGGATATAAAATAACCATATGTTCAAAACATCCTTACTGAAGTATCTCAAAATATGCATGGATCTCTTTGTAGCATCAAGTTTACATGGCATCAAAATAACAGCAGAACAAGGACTAAAATCAGCAACATCACGATGCCTAGTTTGCATGCTTGTGCTAGTCACCACATTGATCACAAAAGTACATGGCATACACCCCTGGAAAGATGGCATGGCATAGATCAAAACACATCAACCTCATAGGATGCACACATCAATCATGGCAAAAATGACAAAAGAGCTAGTTCTGTTAAGA
The DNA here is from genome assembly GCF_018294505.1 of Triticum aestivum. Taxonomy (NCBI): domain Eukaryota; kingdom Viridiplantae; phylum Streptophyta; class Magnoliopsida; order Poales; family Poaceae; genus Triticum; species Triticum aestivum. The sequence continues at coordinate 88,329,414 of NC_057795.1, read as the reverse complement.
AACAACAGATAACATTATGAAGCACTCTTGCAACAAAGATTCAGGCATCTAGATGACATCCAATGGACATGGTGCAATGGAATGAAATGATGTACTCGTTGAGACGAACAATTTGACATATTACACGCACGAAACGGAGCTACGAATGCAGAGATACGGCATGATGAACAAGGCATGATAATGACAAAATATTCGGGACAGGCAAAATCGGGGAAGGGGAAGAGTCAACCTCGATTTGGATCTGGGGGTTGAGGGCACGGACTTCAAGGCGTCGGAGACGGGGCGGCGGCTCACCGGAGTTGGAGGAGAGATGGCCGGAGACGGGTTGACCCGGCCGGATCCGGACGGATCCGGCGCTGCGGCGGCGGAGGGCGAGGCCGGGCGGCACGACGAGGGGCACCGAGGCGGCGGCAGGGCGCCGCGCGGTGGGGCGAGGCGGGGACGGACGGGAGGAGTGGCGGCGGGCCAGCTCGGGAGGCCGGGAGGCCGGGTGGCGGAGGGGAGGGGCGGCGCCGCGGCGCCGGCGTGGAGCTCCGGCGGCGAGCGGAGGCGGCAGCCGGGCGGACGTCGCTCGGGGCGGGGCGAGCAGGAGGCCGAGGGGCGGCGGCGCCAGCGGGCGGCGGGCGGCGGAGGGCGGCCGGGCCGGTCGGCGGTGCGGGCGGCCGGCGCGGGAGGCGGCGGGGCACGCGGTCGGGCCGGGCGGGCCGTCCGTGGGCCCGCAGGGCCGCGGCGGCGCGGAGAGACGGCGACGACACGTGGCAGGCGGAGATTGGGCGCGGGGCGGCGGAGGCTGAGGTGGCGGCCTCTGATTGGCTGGGCGCGGCGGCACGGACGTGTCCGGCCAGGGCTGGACATGTCCGGCGCGCGAGGGGAGCGGGGCTAGGGTTTGGACGAAAATTTCGGGGACAGAGGCCTTTTTATAGGTAGAGGGAGCTAGGAGAGTCCAAATGAGGAGCGGTTTTTGGCCACGCGATCGTGATCGAACGACCGAGAGCATGGAGGAGAGTTAGATGGGTTTTGGGCCAGTTTGGAAGGGCGTTGGGCTGAAAGACAAAAGAGGCTTTTGCAGTTACCCGGTTAACCGTTGGAGTACCAAACGACCTCCGAATGGCACGAAGCTTGACAAGCGGTCTACCGGTGCTATACCAAGGCCACTTGGCAAGCCTCGGGCCATTCCGAGAACGTTTAACACCCACTCACAACAGGAGACAAAAGGGGAACGCCAGAGGGCATAGGAGCGCCGGATTGCAAAACGGACAACGGGGAAAATGCTCGGATGCAAGAAACGAACACGTATGCAAAATGAAATGCACATGATGACATGATAAAATGCAACACGCAAGAAAATGACATGGCAACAACGACGAATATCTGGCAAACACCTGGCGCATCGAGCTCGGGGCGTTATAGTTGGCCTCCTTCCGACCTGTGCCTCTCGCTGTCCTTGATTCCCTCTAGGTGCTCTTCTGGGCTGAAACTGAGGTTTTATTGCTGTTGTCTCCATGGCTTGTGCGGACTTGGGTTTCATCCGCACCTTTTCACGCCGACCACCTTTATCTGTAGGCTTGTTGAATGTCGTTTTTGTTCGACAGGCGACAAGCGGCATATAATTTTCTATATCCGTGGATTTTGAAGCTAACTCTTCAAACGTGAGGGGCCCCACCCCTTGTAACTGAACAACCACTTCCGAGAGGAGATTGTTCATGCACATCCACACTGCTTCTGGTTCGGTGATGGGCTGTGGGCAGTAAAGACTTAGGTTTCTCCATCTATTTATGAAGTTAGCCGCCTTCTCGTTGAACCCTTGTTCAGTTTGGGTCAACTCAGTTATGCCCACCGTCCTCTGCGTGCTATAGAACTGCTCGAGGAATGAGTTTTGCATTTGTTCCCACGTTTTTACAGAGATTGGAAGTAGCTTACTGTACCAAGTGAAGGCAGGCCCAGACAATGTTTGTACAAACTGCCTAAGGAGAAGTGCTCCATTGTTGGCTGTATCTTGACAAGCAGCAAGGAAGTGTGCTATATGCTCATGGGGAGATCCACTCCCATTGAATTTACTAAACTGCGGTTGTCTGTAATTTGTTGGGAAAGGAACTAGGTCCACATCGGGTGGGTATGGCTTAACATACCCTGGCCGCATCGAGTACTGAGTTTGCATCAACTGGGACTTTACCCCTGCAGCGATCATCTGTAGGATCAAAAGCATGTCTAGAGGGGGGGTGATTAAACTACTTGACCAAATAAAAACTTATCCTTTTCCCAATTTTAAACTTTGGCAGATTTTAGCTATCTTAGCACAAGTCAAGCAATCTTAACACAATTCAAGCAAGCATGCAAAGAGTATATAAGAAGCGGAAAGTAAAGCATGCAACTTGCAAGAATGTAAAGGGAAGAGTTTGGAGGATTCAAACGCAATTGGAGACACGGATGTTTTTGTCGTGGTTTCGATAGGTGGTGCTATCGTACATCCACGTTGATGGAGAATTCAACCCACGAAGGGTAACGGTTGCGCGAGTCCACGGAGGGCTCCACCCACGAAGGGTCCACGAAGAAGCAACCTTGTCTATCCCACCATGGCCGTCTCCCACGAAGGACTTGCCTCACTAGCGGTAGATCTTCACGAAGTAGGTGATCTCCTTGCCCTTACAAACTCCTTGGTTCAACTCCACAATCTTGTCAGAGGCTCCCAAGTGACACCTAGCCAATCTAGGAGACACCACTCTCCAAGAAGTAACAAATGGTGTGTTGATGATGAACTCCTTGCTCTTGTGCTTCAAATGATAGTCTCCCCAACACTCAACTCTCTCTCACATGATTTGGATTTGGTAGAAAGAAGATTTGAGTGGAAAGCAACTTGGGGAAGGCTAGAGATCAAGATTCATATGGTAGGAATGGAATATCTTGGCCTCAACACATGAGTAGGTGGTTCTCTCTCAGAAACAGCAAGTTGGAAGTGTAGGTTCGTTCTGATGGCTCTCTCCACGAATGAAGAGGAGGTGGAGGGGTATATATAGCCTCCACACAAAATCTTACCATTACACACAACTTGCCAAACTCAGTGGGAGAGAATTGACAAACTCGGTCGGACCGATTCAGCAAATCTAGTGACCGTTGGATTTTCGGTGGGACCGACATGCAACTCGGTAGGACCGATATGGTTAGGGTTTAGGGCTTAACGTAATCTCGGTGAGACCGATTACACAAACTCGGTGAGACCGATTTTGGTAATAAGCTAACTAGAGAGTTGGTCAGGTAAACTCGGTAGGACCGATTCGCTCATTTTGGTGGGACCGAAATGTTACGAAAAGGAAACAGGGAGTTTACATTGCAATCTCGGTGGGACCAATCGCTCATCTCGTTGGTACCGAAATGTTACGAAGGGAAACAGAGAGATTACAATCCCATCTCGGTGAGACCGAGATCCGTATCGGTGAGACCGATTTGCCTAGGGTTTGTGGCAGTGGCTATGACATCTGAACTCGGTGGCGCCGGATAGAAAGAATCGGTAGGGCCGAGTTTGACTTTTGGTTCAGGTCATATGTGGATATGAGAAAGTAGTTGAGTGTTTTGGAGCATATCACTAAGCACTGTGGAGCAAGAAGCTCATTAAGCAACACATCATCCCTCCTTGATAGTATTGGCTTTTCCTATAGACTCAATGTGATCTTGGATCACTAAAATATAAAATGTAGAGTCTTGAGCTTTTGAGCTTGAGCCAATCCTTTTATCCTTAGTATTTTGAGGGATCCACTTTTCTCATCCATGCCATGCCATTCATTGAGCTTTTCCTGAAATATTTATCTTGGAATAATGTTAGTTCAATGAGCTATATGTTGTTAGGAATTACCAAAACCACCTAGGGATAGTTGCACTTTCAATCTCCCCCTTTTTGGTAATTGATGACAACATATAGATCAAAGCTTCGACAAATGATAATAAGAGTGAAAAACATTGTCGCTTTGAGAAGTATGTGATAAGCAAGAGCTCCCCCTAAATTTGTGCATAGTTTAAGATTTGCTTTGGACTGCAAATGCACAAAGAGTTAGGCTTATGGGGTACTCTTCCATGTCCCATACATCTTGGTGGGGCGCTCAAAATGATAATGATTGAATACATGGACTCATCACCAAGCAAAGTGAATGATCATATAGAGATAAAAAGGATAATGCCATCCAACAAGCATAAATGTAGCATATGATCAAACACATGATCATCCAAGTATCACACAGACATGAAGTATCTCAAACAAGCGAATAAAGTTCAACCACCAAAGCAAGAGAGAATAAAAAGCAACACTCTCTCTCGAAGCCTATGATCTATACATTTTTCTCCCCCTTTGGCAACAAGTTACCAAAAAGTTCATAGAAAATGCATAGCACTAAATCGTCTCTCAGGCTTCATCTTCAGGTGGTGGTGTAGAGATGGCTCCTTGGACGAAGACTTCTGTAGATGTGGATGGAGCTGGAGGTGTAGGTGCTGGAGCTGGTTGCACTGGAGCTGTAGGAGCTGTAGCTGGTGCAGATGAAGTGGCTCTGGTGTCTGTCACTGGCACTGCAGCTGATCTCTGAGCTCTAGGCACTCTGGCAAATGCATCAGTGGTTGTCTTGCCCTTCCTCTCCTGCATATCATCCTGAAGCTGCTCAACAACAGACTGGATCTCAGTTACCTTCACATCCAAGTCATAGAACTTCTGCTCCATGATCCTCTTCCAGGCTCTCCTGGTTTTGAGTCAAGGTGGCCAGCCCCTTCTCAATCCTCAGAGTGGATGCAATCAAGTAGCCTAGCTGATCTTGTTTGCTCTTCAAAAAGTACTGAGATGCCTCTTCCATTGTTGGCATCTTGGTAGCCTTCTCTGTCCTTGCCTTCTCCTTCTTTGCTTGAGCATGCACAGAAGATGGTTCATCTTCATCCATAACCACTTGGTTGTCCTCAAAGTCTGGATAGATAGGCATGTGATCCTTGTCCAACAAGTATGTGCCATTACCCATCTTGGAGTTGATCAGCTCCTGGATCTGTGGGGCATACCCACAACTTCTCTTCTGGTCAGCTGCTCTCATCTTGATAGTCTCAACTATGAGGCTCATGACCTTGAACTTCTGTGGCACATCAAATAAGTGTAGCAAGTTTATTGCATGGCCTCTGATCATGTTGTGGTCACCTGACTTGGGAAAGAGAGTATGCCTGAGGATCCTGTTGATGGTTGGCAGTCCTGACAGAAGGTAATGTACTGATCAAAACTTATGTGTCTCAACTGCAGCATCTGGGATCTCCTTGTACATATGTGCCATAGTGTTGTGATCCATCTTCTTTTTGGCATAGACATCCAAGTCATCTTCTTTTTCTTTAGGTGCATTGATTAGATTTGCCCATTCTTCAATTGCTGATTGGTACCTAGTACCTTCAGACATCCATACTATCATGCCATCTGGATAGAAGTGTGATGTGGAGTATAATTGCATTATGAGCTCATCATTCCACTTTGTGAGCTTCTGCCCAAGAAAGTCTGCAACTCCACGGGCATTAAAACTGTCATACACACCAGTATAGTGTTCTTCATTCTCCTTCATGTAGGTCCAGTCCACCCACCTCATGTCACACACTATTGGCTTCTTGTCCAACAACACTGTCTCATAGAAATCCTGTTGTTCCTTTGTATGGAACCTGTAGTCAACATCAGTCCTTCCCCTGATTGCATAAGGATCAGACAACCTCCACTGTTTGAGGCTTGCATCCTTTCTCAGCTTCATATTCTCAGCCACAGGATGAGCATCATTATGATCTGGAATCTTTGGCTTCAATTTTCTCAAGACATGTTGTTCATCTTCTTCCTCTTCAGCAACAGTTTCAGGCACTTGGGCCTTGTTCTTCTTAGCAGCCGATATGTTTCTGGTATTCCTCTTTGGTGTAGTCTTGGGCTTGGAGGCATCTTTGGGTGCTTTTTTGGGCTTTGATGATGCAGCCCCTGACCTAATAGCATCACCCATAAGCTTCTGAGCCTTGGGTGCTGGTGCAGCAACCTCTTCTTCTTCTTCCTCTTCCATCACGGAAGGCTTTCCAACAACTCTGGCCATGGTCTTCTTGACCCTTTCCTTCCTCTTCTTCCCTTCTTCAGCAGCCTCTTTGGGTTGAGATTCCAAAGGTACTTGAGTAGAGGCTCTGGCTTTAGACATGGGAGTTCTCTTTGCAGGAACTTTGGTCTTCATACCAGGCTTAATGGCAGCAGCTGTGCCATACTCCTTTTTGAGCACTTTCTTCTTGGAAGTGGCCTCATCCTCAACTGCCACATAGTCTTCATCCTCAGATTCTGAGGTTTTCTTCTTTCTGGCCCTGGTGGCAGCTTTGGGTAAGTTGCTTGGGGTGCTCCTGCTACCCTCATCAGAGCTGCTAGAGGGACTAGTGCCCTCACTCATTTGAATTTGCTCCTCTTCCCTGTTCTGGATGTCACTTTGATCACACATGTTGCAAACACTGACTGCTGACCCTATGAATAGATATAGATGAGATAGAGTGGATGGGCATCACAAAATACACAGGTTTTGCAAAAGAATGAGTCAAAAACTTAGTTTTAGTTTTCCATAGAAAGCATTTCGGATCAACCGATTTGTAAACTTGGTGATACCGAAGCAGCTTTTGGAACCTAAACTAGTGAACTCGGTCAGACCAACTCACAGTTTGGTGGCACCGAGACTGCTAGGGTTTCACAAAGTCCTGAACTCGGTCACACCGATTTGCAATTCTCGATCAGACCGAGAATCACTTGTGCAATGGCCTTAGCCGAATCGGTGGAATTGAGTTCTACAACTCGGTGGGTCCGAGATGGCTTCGGCGGAAACCTAACCCTAAATTTTCAATTCACCTCTAATCTATGGAGTGTTTTGACTGGATAGAATAGTTTCAATCGTGGCAAGTTTCATGACGAACACAATGTGCTAGGAATCGGACGGGGATATCATAGTGATCGAGTCCATCCCCTAGTTCGGCAATGAACTCGCTACAGCGGCAACAGCGGGGATGATTTCTGTTGACGGCGGCGAAGACCAGCGACTGGAGGGGCTGGCAAGGGGGAGGACGAATCGGAGACCCTGAGCTACGCGCGGGCGAAAGAGTTCGGAGAAAGTTTCCAAATTTTTTCCTATGGGTATATATAGCCCGACCCTGTCGGTGTGACCGAGTGGAACAACTCGGTGGCACCGAGATGCATAACTATTGACAGTTACAGCAACTCGGTGTGACAGAAAAGTTCAAATTGGTTGCACCGAGATTGAAAACCTAGATCGACTTAGTGATCTCGGTATGACCAAAATGGAAGAATCGGTTAGACCGAAATGCACAAAGAAGTTTTGGAAGTTTAACTCTATGACGAATTGGGGACTCTGAGTGCTCCTCACACAGGGTGGTTCGAATCTGACTTGATCAAATTTTGTGATGTAGCATGAATAGAGTTTGAGACAAGAAAAGCATAGATAGCTAGAGAAGGTTCTTAGGCATTCTTGTCCATCCACTTGGCAAAAGAAAAAGAAACCAATCAATAAAAACAACAAGTGGATGTCCTCGAATGAGTGAAATATGCAACCAACATGCTCACACAATAAAATGGCAAATGAAATATGTGGCAAAGCATGCACAACCAATTCTAGCATCTATCAAGCAATTGGCGATGACTAGGTCATCTATATATGAGTATATTGACTTAGGAGTCAAATGAGAACATTTGATTATAGGTCATACTCATCGTTTAAGCTCAAGTGGGGTTACCACTTTTACATAATGCATTGACGTTTTCACACCATTAGAGTTGCTTTGACTCAATTCTTAGAGTTAAGCTCCCCCTAGATGTGAGATACCCCCTTAGAGGGATGAACTAACCTTGGGTTTTGTCGATGATGACTTCATGTAGGTGTTGAAGATGTGGATGCTCAATGTTGATGAAGATCATTTGGAGCAATCCTTTGGAGTGTGTTGCACTTTCAATACCTACACGTGTTAGTCCCACAAGGAACAAACAAGGATATCCATAGACATAGAGTGATGCACACACAAGATAATGTCTATGAAAGCATTAGGTTACCTTGTCCCTTGTCTTACCAATAAGAGGGTTTGTGACTCCTTGAACTAGTGCAAGATGTGAAAGTTCATTGCACTTGTTGTTGCCAAAATGATATGAGTGAATTATGTTGGCGTAGTCACCCTCAAGAACTCTCTAGTTCTTCTTCTTCGGGATCCACATCATCTTGATGGGAATCCTTGGAGTTGTAGTTGTACTTGATGAAGTAGAACTTGACGTAGTCTTGGGAACCCACTTGACCAAGGCCTTAGGAGCTTCTTCAAATGCATCAATCTCCTCTTGAAGCTTGTCCTTGCCTTTTTGCTTGTGGTCTTGTGGTGGAAGATCATCTTGAGCTTGTGTCCCCTTGAAGGAAGTAGGATCATGATTCTCTGGTTGAGGAACAAACTTCGTCTTGGGGTATTGATCTTCTTCCCACTCAACTCCATTAGCATTGAACTTTCGTTCAAAACCAACACCTTGGTTCTTCTGGTGCCTTCCTTGCTTGCGTACAATTTCCTCAAATTTCTTACTCCCGGCAAGGCTCTTGTAAACACCTTTCTCTATAATTCCCTTCAATAAGCTATTTTCTTGCTCAAGTGTAACTTGGCTAAGAGAATCATTAGTGGAATCAAGAGAACTACTAGAAGCAACAACATTGGATTTAGCATGATTATTGTTACTACTAGAGGAAGAATCCTTCTTGTTCTTGTTAATGGACTTGACTTGAGGCATGTAAGTAGATAAGAGTAAATGCTTGGCAATGTAAGAAGAACTTTTCTTACGGAGATCATCATTGATTGCCTTTAAGAACTCATGCTCTTGCTCAAGGTTGAGTTTTTCAATGTGTAACTTCTCATGAGTCCTTAAAAGTTCTCGATGATCTTCTAAGATAGTTTCATGAGCTAACTTAAGAGTGTTTAGTTCTTTAGTTATAAGCTCAATCTTCTCCTTATCATTGTCATTCGTTTTATCTTGATTAGCATGATTAATTGACGTTTCATCATAGTATTCATCACTAGAGTTGTCAACAAGTAAATCATCATCACCTAACAAGTCATCTTCATCACTATTGAAATCAACATACTCGGGGAGTGTTACCTTTGGGCCTTTAGCCATGAAGCATCTTCCAAGTCCTTCATTTGGTGAATCAAATATGTCGTAGGAGTTGGTTGACGCAAGTGCTAGACCGGCAACACCTTCATCTTGAGTATATTCGGAGTCGGAGTGATAACTTCTCTCGGAGTGATTGTCAGAGTCGGAGCCGGATACCCATTCACCAACATGAGCTTGATGTCTTCGTTTTGTGTAGCTCCTTGATGACTTGTCCTTCCTTTCCGAATCCTTGCTTCTCCGGGATGTTCTTCGTTCATAACGATCGTCTCTACTCCTCCTCTCTCTTGGTGGTGATTCTTCTCTTCTTTTGTGGGGTCCCGTACACTCATTGGAATAGTGTCCGGGTCTCCCACAATTGTAGCAATTGCGCTCTCGACTAGAAGATCTTTTGTCATTGTAGGACCTTGACTTGGAGCTTCTCTCTTTGCGTCTATTCTTGCAGAACTTGTTGAAGTTCTTCACCATTAAGCTCAATTCTTCATTGAAGGTTTGTTTCTCACTTGATGATGTAGGGGCTTCACATGAGGCTTTGTAAGCACCACTTGACTTGTTGTGAAGTTCCTCCTTATCCTTGAGTGACATCTCATGAGCAACAATTCTTCCAATGACTTCCGTTGGCTTGAGATCTTTGTAATTGGGCATCATTTGAATCAATGTGCACACAGTATCATATTTTCTGTCCAAAGCTCTTAGGATCTTCTTGATGATGAATTTGTCGGTCATCTCTTCACTTCCTAAGCTGGCAATCTCATTTGTGATAAGAGCAAGCCTATAGTACATTTCAGCGACACCTTCACCATCCTTCATTTTGAACTTGTCAAGTTGGCTTCGGAGCACATCCAACTTGGATTCCTTGACGGAGTCGGTACCTTCATGCATATCAATCAAAGTATCCCAAATTTCCTTTGCATTCTCAAGACGACTGATTTTGTTGAATTCTTCGGGGCACAATCCGTTGAAGAGGATATCACAAGCTTGAGCGTTGTATTGCAGCATCTTCAACTCTTCTGTGCTAGCTTCACGGTTCGGTTCTCTCCCATCAAAGAATTCACCTTGCAAGCCAATACACACAATAGCCCAAACGGTGGGGTTATGTCCAAGAATATGCATTTTCATCTTATGCTTCCAACTAGCAAAATTAGTACCATCAAAGTAAGGACCTCTATCCTGATAATTTCCCTCGCTAGATGCCATACTCTGCTAGGTTGTGAAACCAAGGCTATGACCAAGGAAATCAAAGCAAATGGAGACCAAAGCTCTGATACCACTTGTAGGATCGAAAGTATGTCTAGAGGGGGGGTGATTAGACTACTTGACCAAATAGAAACTTATCATTTTCCCAATTTTAGTCTTTGGCAGATTTTAGCTATCTTAGCACAAGTCAAGCAATCTTAACACAATTCAAGCAAGCATGCAAAGAGTATATGAGCAGCAAAAAGTAAAGCATGCAACTTGCAAGAATGTAAAGGGAAGGGTTTGGAGGATTCAAACGCAATTGGAGACACAGATGTTTTTGTCGTGGTTCCGATAGGTGGTGCTATCGTACATCCACGTTGATGGAGACTTCAACCCACGAAGGGTAACGGTTGCACTTTCAATCTCCACGAAGAAGCAACCTTGTCTATCCCACCATGGCCGTCGCCCACGAAGGACTTGCCTCACTAGCAGTAGATCTTCACGAAGTAGGCGTTCTCCTTGCCCTTACAAACTCCTTGGTTCAACTCCACAATCTTGTCGGAGGCTCCCAAGTGACACCTAGCCAATCTAGGAGACCCCACTCTCCAAGAAGTAACAAATGGTGTGTTGATAATGAACTCCTTGCTCTTGTGCTTCAAATGATAGTCTCCACAACACTCAACTCTCTCTCACAGGATTTGGATTTGGTGGAAAGAAGATTTTAGTGGAAAGCAACTTGGGGAAGGCTAGAGATCAAGATTCGTATGGTAGGAATGGAATATCTTGGCCTCAACACATGAGTAGGTCGTTCTCTCTCAGAAACAGCAAGTTGGAAGTGTAGGTTCATTCTGATGGCTCTCTCCACGAATGAAGAGGAGGTGGAGGGGTATATATAGCCTCCACACAAAATCTAACCGTTATACACAACTTGCCAAACTTGGTGGGACCGAATTGATAAACTCGGTCGGACCGATTCAGCAAATCTAGTGACCGTTAGGATTTTCGGTGGGACCGACATGCAACTCGGTAGGACCGATATGGTTAGGGTTTAGGGCTTAACATAATCTTGGTGAGACCGATTACACAAACTCGGTGAGACCGATTTTGGTAATAAGCTAACTATAGAGTTGGTTAGGTAAACTCGGTGGGACTGATTCGCTCATTTCGGTGGGACCGAAATGTTATGAAAAGGAAATAGGGAGTTTACATTGCAATCTCGGTGGGACCGATCGCTCATCTCGGTGGTACCGAAATGTTACCAAGGGAAACAGAGAGATTACAATCCCATCTCGGTGAGACCAAGATCCCTATCAGTGATACCGATTTGCCTAGGGTTTGTGGCAGTGGCTATGACATCTGAACTCAGTGGCGCCGGATAGAAAGAATCGGTAGGGCCGAGTTTGACTTTTGGTTTAGGTCATATGTGGATATGAGAAAGTAGTTTAGGGTTTTGGAGCATATCACTAAGCACTGTGGAGCAAGAAACTCATTAAGCAACACCTCATCCCTCCTTGATAGTATTGGCTTTTCCTATAGACTCAATGCGATCTTGGATCACTAAAATATAAAATGTAGAGTCTTGAGCTTTTGAGCTTGAGCCAATCCTTTTATCCTTAGTATTTTGAGGGATCCACTTTTCTCATCCATACCATGCCATTCATTGAGATTTTCCTGAAATATTTATCTTGGAATAATGTTAGCTCCATGAGCTATATATTGTTAGGAATTACCAAAACCACCTAGGGGTAGTTACACTTTCAGCATCCTTTGGATCGCCTCAAGGTTAAGCCCTGCTCCTCCATGTTGTCTACTAGCACTTGCACCACCATCCCCTTCATTTCCTTTGTTCTCGTTATTGCTTATATGAATACGAAGGGCTGCTAGCTCGTCTTTCTTTTGCTGGAGTGTTGCCGTAAGGTTGGCTAATTGCTCCTCAACTGAACGAGTTCCATTTGTAGCTAGGACTTGCTCTGTATGCTCTGCACCATGGCGAAGCTCTATCTCATTTTCAGAAGTACAAGGAGTGCTATCTGATAGGGGATTGTAAGACCCCCCCCCCCCATTGCTTGATCCAAGTTCTTCATAATCTGAACCCTTTTGGCTGCGCATCATGCGGCGAGGACCTTCTACAACAGTCTTGCGTGCCTTCTTCCTCTTAAAGAGTGTTGATGCCGAGGAGGTTTCACTACTGTTGTCAGTCACCACTTTGACACCAACTGGCATTGCATTGAACGCTTCAAATGAGTTACTTGAGACTTTCTTGCGAGTTGGCCATGGGGAGAGAGTTCTGGTAGTCTTCCTTTCTGTACTTGCCATTTCTTTTCCCCCATTTCCTCCACTGACTTGGCTTGTTGATGGAGAATCTCTTCCTTGTATTCTGCTATACCCCGAATCAGCTCGTACTTCCAT